>NC_092204.1:72541921-72638381 GCF_043381705.1 Parasteatoda tepidariorum
ATCCTGTTCTTAAATCTATTTTTGGCTCAACTATGCATTTAATTAAGAGCAGGACATATCTCCCTATGCTCTGTGTGGGAAAAGCTAGATTTCTTTCATAAACCAATAGTAATCCTTATCACTTCCCTTTTCCCCTCAAATATAACAAAATAGAGGGAAATTCCTTTGCTACTTTCCCTAAGATAAAAACTTAAGCACACAGTTTTTGAGTGCGATTTTGAGCTCCGCCTTTGCTAGAAAATGTCTTAAATATACTAAGTGAAGTTAATAAAATATTTTTTGCCTTCCAACTGCTATCTGCGTGGCCTAACATCACTCACCATGACTGCTACCCTTTCATATATATATATATATATGTTGCAATTAAAAATGAATATGGTTTTACTTGATTAATAATAAAAATAAAAATTAACTTTATTGCAAATTTGAGTTATTATTTCATATTTTTGAATACATTGAAATCTGAAAAAATATCTTACTATGCAAGTAAGTTTACCACTTCCCCATAATTACAACAGGTATGCTGTTTTAAATTAAAATAGGATGAAATAGTTGAATATAAAACAACTTTTTCTTAATTTTTTGATACATTATGCTGATAGTATGTTGACAAATTTTAAATACTCCTCAATAAGCCTCCTATAATCATATGTTATAAAGATTACAATTCAATTTTGAAAACCATGGAATTTTCTTCAATTATATGCTTATTGTATTTTATGTTAAGGTGATTTAGGCTCTTGTATCTTTTTAATATCCTGTATTTGTTGCATTTATGTTGCTTTATCTTTGGAAACTGTTTAAGTGATTTGGTTTCACTCAATGTATATTTGCATGTTTTAAAACAAGGATAGTTTTTATAAAATTAGCTGCAACATAATTTTGCGATTTTTTTGCAAATAGTGAACAAGTTTTCAAAAAGAATAAAAGCATCGGTAAAATAAATGCAAGTATTTCAAATTTTTAAAACATTTGAATATGTAAAAATCAAAAATTTCACTAAGGCTAGCTAATTGAGCCCCTTGACATTTTTAATTCGTAAAAATAAGTATTTTAAATGATTTATCTTATAGTAGAAACACTCAAAAATCTTTTACAAATTTTCAGAGCAGAAGTTGGAGAATCTTTCCTCACTGCTAGATCACAAAGGTAATTATGTTAATTTTTTTTAATCTGTTTTGGCTGATCCCTGGTATATGTATAAGAGAGATTGTATTATTTATGATTTTACCTTATCTGACATGACATTAAGTAGTTTGTAAAATAATAGTATTAGTAAACACAATTAGTGGTTTTAAAGCATTGATACAGTCAAACCTCGATGTATCGTTCCCACGTATTTCATTTTCATAAATATTGATTGTAGTTAAACATGCATAATTGGAGCTTTATACAGTCAAACCTTGATTAATTATTCACACGCCTTTTGTTTTCCTATATGTATTGTCTTTTTTTTACAGTCCCTTCACAAATGCTATTTTTATAATGTTAATAATGCAGATCTCTGTCTTTATCGTTCAGAAATTCTACTGGCATTTTCTAAAAATAATTAAACTAATTCGTTTTGTAAAGAAAAATAGTAACTGCTGAAGCTAAAGATGAAGAAAAAAGTGAGGAAAAAATCTCAAACATCACATTTGATATTCATGTATCAGTTGATGAAAATGTGGAAACTTGTAGTGTTGTTGGTTCAAGAAATTGTTGCAAAAATTGAAGTACAATGGGATACCGATGGAAACAATGGATTTGGCCACAACCAGGTTTGGAAGGAAGCTTTTAATATGATACTAAACTTTCTGTACTTATTGAAACTTACAGGAAAGGAACAGCAATCTGTTGCAAACGTCAAAATTTATTGCTTGAGTGATTTTGTTTTAACCAAAATTTACAAATATTTTAAATAAGTAAATATGTCTGATTCATCCTTCTTTTTTTTTTTCGTCAAAATTTTTATGTTAAGTACATAATTTTTTCAATTAAAATTTTAGACTAATTATTAAATTATTTATTTTTAAATCCATTACGTCTGTATTATTTTTCATACATTTTTATGTCACTGTTCAATATTTTAAGGTAACCTGCATTCGTCATTTTCTCATACCTATCTTTCATAATGAATGATCCCTTAAAAAACTATCAATCCAGGTTCTACTGTAATTGAAAAAAGGAATAATTGTTAAGAAATATTTGCTTGCTTTCATTGGGAAGAATAAGAAAAATTATATATAAGTAAAAATTTATCTTGACGTAACGGGTTAAAAAATTAATTTTTATTAACATAAGCTGCTGATAAGGTTTAATTTAGTGTGTACTCATATTCTCTCTAATATTTGTTCTATTTTAAAATATTGTTCATGTCATGTTCTGGTTGATTTTATTTTTTTCTATAATGTCATTTCTCTGATCACTTGCAATCACAATTTTTGCAGAGTTTTATTATCATTATTTAAATATATCTATTAGATTCTTGATGCTTGAACAAGAGGAATTGGAAGAATTCTTTCAGATTCACAAACAATTTCCCTTGAAGAAACAGGTAATTTTTTAACATTTTTATCATGATCTTAATATAACCATAAAAGTAATTGTAAATTTATTTTCTAATTTTACCTTTATTTGGTATTTTTCCAGAAATTTTGCTTAATTTTTTTATCCAAAAGTCATTTTAATAATTGCTGAAAGCAAAAAATTATATATTATTATTTATAAGTTGTACTGTCACACATAAGTTATATTGCTTTTTAAAACTACCCCTAAATTAACTTGATGCATAATAGTTTTTATATTTAATTGGATACAAACTTAAGTCAAATTATTGTTAGAAGAATTACATATTTTTAATTTCAACTCTAGATAAATAAACTTAAATCAGTGTTATTTTGTCACAGAAGTGTGAACTTCAACAATAATGGGCAAAAAATATTTACGTTTGTTTGTTTCAAATAAAAATGTTATAATATTTTTATATAGTACTGTAAAGAAATATATTTATTTTTATATTTAATTTTAAATATGGTTTTTAAGTTTTAAGGAAAAGAACCTGTTATGACCAATTTTAATCTATGCTTTATGCAGCGCTAAATAGACTTTATAATTTTAGTTATTCCTCTTGTGATATTTTTTACATAATGTAGAAAAACACTTGTTAAATATATGATCAACGTAATAGTTTGGTTCTGTTAGATAAATTTAAACTTCCAATTTTCTGAAGTTTAGTTAATTAACTTATTCATGACCCAGTCATTTCTAAAACTCTTAATACTATTGTACTGCTAATATAGAGTTATATTTACTTCAAATGGAAGGGAAAAAACATTAGAAAAGTGAAATTCTACAAATTGCATATTATGTTGATTTAATAATTTATTTTTATTTAGACTGTTGTTACATGTTTAAGTGCCATGAAAAAAAGCATGGCTGAAGAAGATGCAGTTAGTTGCTTAGTTTTAGGCACAGAAAATCAAAATGTCTATGTTCTGGAACCAGATGCTTTTACTATCCTTTCAGCAGTAAGGTTTATTGAAAATATTATTACAAAATTGAGCTTATATTGTATATTAATTTTATTAAGTGTTTTTTTTTCTTTCTTTTTTTTTGCTATTTTCGGAATGAAAAATCTGAACTTTATTAGTCTTCCAATTATTAGTTAATGTTATTTTTGTTATTAGATAATGATAGACATTTTTGTAGCATATAAGATGTATTTTAAACATTTAACATTTAATTTATATTAACATGAAGAATTGATTAAACATCAGAATGTCAGAATCTGATACTTTGTAATTCTATCACTATTTATTAAATCTGTATCATTATTCTCGTTATTCATCAGTGATGTACACCTTTATAGCATTTATTTATAACATAATTTTATGATGTTTTTTAGCATCAACAGGTAAATTGTATTAAAAATCAAATTGCAAGAAATCTTAGACTCATTGATTTTTCAATAATTAAATATATTTCTTTATTTTTGCTCTTCGTTATTGATGTATACTTTTATAGAATTCATACAATGTTTTTTTAAGGACTTGACAAATAATTAACACCAATATGGAAAATGTATTAACCCAATTCAAACTTAGCATAGAAATTTTATAAAATGTGGTACTATTTTTATCAAACTATGCTTAATACAATAATATTACAAAAAGTTTTGTGTGGAAAAAGTATTACTTTATTTAAGAAATGAAATGGTGCATAAATGATAATAAAATGCATAATGGTAATGGTGCATAAATGGTAATGGTGAATAAAATGATAATTCTTTTTATGTAACTTGCAACATTTAATCCATAATAAAAACATATGGTTAAAATTATAATTAAAATTATGGTTATAATTATGCATTTTCAAAAAGTCAAATTTGTCACTATCCATTTGAAGTTAAAATAAAAAATATTCTTTCATTTTTAATTAAATTTATTTCTTTATATTTGTTATTCATTAAAGATGTTTATTTTTATGGCATGTATATATTTTAAATCTTTTACTTACAACATACTTAACATGAAAAATCAATTCAAAATTTATGTATAAATATGTTAGATGAGTTTTCCAAATCAATCTTGCTGTGTATTTACTAATTTTATATATTCTATGAACTTCAGTTTACATTCTTTAACCTTTATTCTGAAACATGAATTAAATATTTTATTTTATTTAGATTGTAATTTTTGCAGATGTCTGTTCCAAGTGTTCCAGTATTTATGGATGTTAGTGGTTTATTTGATGTTGAGTTTAGAATAGTTGTTGCATGTCGTGATGGCTGTCTTTATATGCTCAAAAGGTATTTCAAATATATTTTATTAATTTTAAAGCGAAAGTTAAATGTATAGATTATTCAATTTTTTAAGTTTCAGTTTACATTTTTCTTCATGTATTAACATGGCAAAAAATTAGACAATAAATCCAAATGTTATTTTTTTTACTTTGAAAATGTCACTCTTCTAGCTGACATAAAAAAATTAGAAGCTATCATGATGTAATATTAATAATGTAATTGGAAGAATATAATCTTTCTTTCTAGCAAATATTCCCTGCTTAATATTTTAATTGTTTATTTTATAAATAGAACTTAAACATTAATTAATATTTTTTTAAAAATTATGTTGCATTATGACTAATCTTTTTAATATTTATTTATAGAGGTTATAAAGCAGCACGTTTTTGTGTGAAGCTCAAGTCTCAATGTGTTGGTCTTCAGCGTGTCAATAACAATATTATTGTTGGAACCATGGATGATAAACTTAGTAGTTATAACAGCAAGGTATTAAGATGAAATTTTTCTGTTAATTTAATTCTTCTCTGCTTTTAATATCATTAAATAAACTGTAAGTATTTTTAAGCAGATCTTTGTATATTTGTGAATTTTATTATATCTAGAATTGCAGAGAACTTTTTATTTTTAATTTTTTTTTATCATCTTTTGTTTGCTTTCATCCTAACTTTTGTAAGGGGAAATGCTTATGGAGTTTACAGTTACCAAGTAATGTTGTAACTATCGAAGCTGTGGATATAATGCAAATGGGCATTCGTTTAGTGGCAGTAGCACTTGGTAATGGAATTGTCCAGTTTTATCAAGACAAGTTCCTGGTGGATGTTTTAGTTGCTGAAGATGTAGTGTCTGCCATTCGATTTGGAAGATTCGGTCGAGAAGATAATTCATTAGTTATGTGTATGAGAGGTTAGTGAGAAATTTTTGTGAATCAATTTAATATGTTTTCATTTAAAATATAAGTTATTTCATCATAATAAAATAAGTATCTAAATATTTTAAATTATTTTATGCTGATATTTAACATACGTGAAACATTATTTTAATTTTTTTACACAGTCATAAAGTGATTATTTGTCAGTTTAGTCTTAAAAACCAGAGTTAAGTGAAATTTGTCAAATTGAAGTTATTGTCTTAGAAAAAAACTGGTGGCACCTTCAAATTATAATAGTTTTTCATAGTCATATTATTTGAAATGCATACACAAAATACATAGAGATCCTACTATTTTACAATATGTTTCACTTGTTAGAATGTAAAATTTAGAACTGTTTGAAATATGTAATTAAACATTTTATCAATTTTAAAAACAATTGTTTTTTATTTGATTTAGTTTATTTTCAATGGTATAACATTTTGCTTACTACCTGCAGAGTCTCAGCTGACGGTAGAGAAGTTATTCAATTTTTAAGAATACACATGCAATTTTGTTTAATACCTACGTGCTTTAATTTTATGGTTTTAAAAATTCAGCATCTTAATCAAGCATTTGAAGACAAAAATGGAATAGATGAAGACATTGTTTTTTTTATCCAGCATCAAAATAAACTCAATACTTTTTCTACACAACACATTTATTATTGGCTAAACTTAACTATTATTCATGCTCTTTTCAAGACAGCTCTCTATTCAACTATTATTCATGCTCTTTCTGACACTGATAGCGTAAATCTATGTGAGATAGTGTTAAAAATCATGAATCAAAAAAGTTTGGTGTATACCGCTATTTTAATTCTGTAAACCAGCATCACATCATTATCAAAGAGAAACAGAATGCTGAGATTTTGTTGAATTTGTTATGTTTGTCTGTTGTATTAAAACAACTGTGTCAACTATTTTTGTGAATCTAATGCTTAATAAATTTATATCCTTCAACTCAATGCATATCTTCCAATGCATAAATTTATATCCTTCCTACCTTATTATGATTGGCTTTTTTTCCACTTTCACAACGTCTCACACACTGTTTCTATACCTTAATTCCCTTTTGCTACAAAAAAGAGGAAAAAAAAACATTTTAGCTACTTTTAATTTAATTACAGGGTTCCCACGGTCCTTGAGAGTCCTTGAAAGTCCTTGAATTTTTTTTTGCTAAATTTAGGTCCTTGAAAGTGCTTGAAAAACGTCTTAGGTCCTTGAAAAACTTGATAGGTCCTTGAATTTGTCCAATACTGCCGGCGACCCTTTTTATAAAACACCCGCGGATCTTTCTCGTTCTTTCTGTTTTGTTCCCGAGCTCTCTCACGTGGTTTTTAACGCCACCGTTTCTAACCGGGCCTAGCGTCTTGGTGTCTGCCAAGCGCGCGGAGCACAGCAGACAATCAATGCGTTCGGGGCGAGACTCCACTTCATCTTCTGTCGCATATGCTTAGATCTTCTTTTTTCTTATCGAAACTGGAATACTCTCGAATTTCGTAACAATATGTACCTTGTAGTTTTCAATAAATTTGCCGTTTTACCATCCGCACTTGTCCTTACGTTTGCGTCATTTCAAAACTTTATTGTAAAGCGTATTCGCAAAGGCACGGCTTCGTATTTGTGTTATGTAGTTTAGACTAGTTATGCCTGGGAAGTGCTATTTTAATCCCCAATGGATGGATAATCAAGCTTATAAAGAATGGATTTTATCGATGCCCGAAAAGAAGTTCAGAGCCAAGTGCCGATTATGCATGAAGGAGATCGATATCGCGAAAATGGAAGAATCTGCTCTGAAATCACACATGAAAGAAAGGTAAAACAAAAAAGCAGTCTCATGCCCTGAGTTCTCTTTTTCCAAAGACATCAACATCTAATTCATCTGGTGTAAATACTCCTTCAACATCGTGTGCCCCATGTGAAACAGAAACTTTAGTGGCCGAGGTAACATTGTCTTCTTATCTGGTCAAAAGGAATGTGCTTGATGCTGAAATTCTCTGGAGTCTGAAGTGCATCACTAGTAATTATTCATGTAACTCCTGTGAAGGGATTAGTAAATTGTTCTCCAAAATGTTTGCTGATAGCTGTATAGCGAGACAATTTTTTTGTAGTGCCACAAAGTGAGCCTATTTGGGCTCCTTTGGATTGGCACTATACTTCAAAGGGATTCTTATAAATGAGCTGAAGAATGTTGATTGCTACACTGTACTCTTTGATGAGACGTTAAATCAGTCTCTACAATCTAAGCAGATGGACATTATGGTAAGGAATTGATAATAAAGTTTGCACTAAGTATCTTACCTCCCAATTTATGGGTCATGGAACTGCAGAAAATATTTTGTCCTCTTTTTACAAATGCATGGATGATGGTTAAAAGCTCTCTAAAATACTTCAATTATCCATGGATGGACCCTATGTCAATTGGAAATTCTATTAGAAGCTTCAGTGTGAATTAAAAGAGAAATATTCCCACCAGGTCATATTCATTGGCAGTTGTGGATTACACATAACGAATAATGCTTTTAAACATGGTGAAAATGGGATATGTTCCTTCTAATTTTTATTTTCAGAAAGAATTGTTGCTGCATAACATTTAGAGAAGGTTGTGTAAATTATGGATGAATAATTTCAGAAACGATGTTTAATAGAGGAGAGGAGGGGGTTATGGAATAGTCATGGAATATGGAATACCTAAGATTTAGCTCTGTCTTTCATGCAGCCTTCACATGGAAATACACAGGATTAAAGGATTTCACCATTAACACCTCATTACCATTAGTTATAGATTGTGCTGAAAATGATTTTGTGAATTAATATGTAAAACCAGTAGGGTTGTTTTTAAAAAAATATAAATTTTAGTCCATAATACATATACTCTCTTCTCTCTATATAGGCAAAGCATTTAGGTATTATATTTGAAATTAATTATTGCCACAACAAGCATTGTTGCTTCTAGTAAAATAGAAGAGAATAATTTTTAAAATTGGTCTTAGATTAAGGTCCTTGAAAATTTTGTTGAGGTCCTTGAAAAGTCCTGGAAAGTCCTTGAATTTCAATCTCATCATAGAGTGGGAACCCTGAATTAACAAATTCTTCAATTTTGAAATTTTAAATACCAAAGAATGTTGTACTTAAAATCTAAAGCCATAAAGAAAGCCATCTAAAGCCATTAAGCCATAAAATTTAAACTCCTTATAAGTTTTGTACAATATTCCTTAAAATTGCATTTATGAAAATCAATATTCAAAAAGTCTGTTCTTTTTAAAGTTAAAAACTTTAAATGCATTTATGCATATAAATAGAAATTAATGTAAGTGTAAAGGAAACCAAGAGTTAATTTAACAAAAAATATTTTAAGCTATTTGACCTTTTTAAACTAAGTTTTTTAACTTTTAAAGTCTGCAAATATTAGGCCTGTCACAATGGTTTTACCAATTAATCAATCATAATATTAGATATTTATAAACTATATTTAATATTTTTTCAGGAGGAGGCTTATCTGTAAAAATATTAAAACGAACAGCAAAGTTTGAGAGCCAAGACTACTCTAATTTAGCTTTAGACTTGCAAAACACAAAATTAAATTTGCCTAAAAAGACCAAATTATTTGTGGATCAAACCATGAGAGAACGAGAACACTCAATAAGTAAGTCAGAAAATTATAAAATTTTTGAAATAATTTTAATCAAACAATTATCTTTATGTACCGTAAGCAAATAAGATGTGTATTATTTTTTTATGTATTAATTTTATTTTAAAGTATGCATTTGTATCTTCCTAGTAATGCACCGTGCTTTTCAACACGATTTGTATCGACTTCGTCTTACAACTTCTAGAGCCTATGCAAATGCTCTTACATCAAGTCAAAACCCAGTGTCTTATGGAGCTATTGATCCTTTGAAATTGTCTGCACAAGTATGAAACACTATTTCAAATTTGATTTCAAAATTTAATAATAATGATATATTATGGTTTAATATTCTTTTTTTAACCTATAAATAGATATTTGATGTTTTTATAGCAAAAGATTTTTTTCAATAACCATGGCAAAAGCTAAGTTCCAATTATAGGTGATATTTTAAATATTTGTTTCTTATTAAATATTTAAATTTGCATAAGTTGACTAGACATGCATATTTTTATTTATTGAAATCTAAATGTAAGTTGTTAAATAAATATAAAATCAAAAAGCACGTTATAAAAATATCTTTTTTTTTACATTTAATGCTGATGACAGCTGAAGATATCTTAATCTTTTTTTAATTGAGGGTTATATCATGTAATTTGTTTGTCCAATAAGAAATAGTCAGCATGAGCATGAGTCATTTGATACTATGTCATTTGGAATGAGGATAATCCTTTATATAATTAGATTATCAACCATTTTTAATAATAGTAGTTCTCTCTTTATATATGGAAAGTAATACACTTAAATCTGTCCAGGAAAGTAATATATTCTTATTTGTTTCACTACAAATTTTCGAAAAATTTCAAAATAGGCTTGTAAGGTTCTTTTATTCTTTAATGGATCTGCTTACAATGTAATGAATTAGAAAGATTATTCTATATATTTTTTAACAACTATATAAATTATTGCATTATGTTTCCTTAGAGATTCCTATTAATTGTATGTAAGTATGCTTTTGCTTGTAGAGACCAAAAATCTGTTTCGTTTTTAAGAATTAAAAGCAATGAATTATTTTGTAGAATGTTATACAAGTTTGCTAATATATCCTGTGTAACCTGCTCTAGTCTAACATCTTTTGATCAAAAAAAAAAAAAAAATGAATTGCATAAGCTTATGTGGTGCTACTTTGTGTTATGTTATATTAAAATTAGTTTGTATATTGCTTAAAGTAACACATATTAACTGTCAATAGTTTAATTTTTAACAGATAGTCTAGAAATTCATTACAAATTAACTTGGAGACAAAATGCGACCGAATTTGTTCCCTTAGTGATGACCATACAATACTTCAAATTATAAAAACAAAAATGTAATTCAAAAAAAAATTCATAATGAATAATTCACTTTAAATAATTTTTCTTGAATAATAAAAACGCTTTGAATAATTTTTGAAATCTTTTTTCTTCTGGTATTTATTTATTTTCAGGAGTCTTTTATCATAGTACGTATGTTTGGTACAATGTTAAATAGATTAAGTATATGTTACCGCAATAATAGAATGATGATTTTTAACAGCACACTTGAAACATATAAATAATTTTATTTTGATATGAGTGTTTTATTGCATGCTCTATTTTCCATGACTCTAATAATTACAAAATTGGGCTATTGTTGGTAATAACTGGTTCTGTTAGTGTTATAATGGAACTTTTAAAAACAGCTGTAAGTTTAATTTATAGATTTTGTAAGTGAACTTCATATTGTTATGTATTTGAATTCTTTAATTAGGTTCAAGGTTTGGGACCCAAATTCATCCTACATCTTGAATTACAGAATACTTCAAGGAATAAACCATCCATAAATCTGTTTTTGACTTTCCACTGTGATGCACGTATTTACAAAATTCAAAAAACATTTATTCCGGTATGTAAAACACTCACAGTATAATTTCATAGTGTTAATTATGGACTGAATTTTCTTTTATAAGTTCTTTTTATCCTTTTTATAGAATTTTAAAAAATATATTTGACCATACAATGAGTCTCTAAAATAACATTATTTATTTACTCGATAAAACTCTAAATATATGATGAGAAATTTACACTGGAGAACAATCCTTTATCTTGCCTAATTGGGGTGTGAGGATTTTAAATCTGAAATTAGTTCTGCTCCTAAAGCTACAAATATTTTTTTAAATATTTTTCGTCTATTTTTGACAAAATGTACAAGTTTCAAAACGTTGTTGCATAAATATTATGACAAACTCTTAAGGGAGTTAGTGAACATCATCAGGATTAAATGTCGTCGAACACAGCTGGGGGGGGGGTGCTTCCATATTATGACCTGTTCAGAAACACACAAAGAAACAGTTCATAATGAAAAACGTAGCTATCGGCATTTGACAAAATGTCCAGGCATGGGTTTCTATGCACTTTAAATCCTGATGATGCACCCTAACTTATCTAAAAGTTTAAGCAATCCTCTGTTATATTTATAACGTTTTTAAACTTGTACAATACAACAAAAAATAAACTAAAAATTTAATTAAAAAAAACTTTGAGAGAGAAACAGATTGCATATTTAAAATCAAAATATTCACAATCCATGCAACAGAAAACAAGAAAAAATTAGTTCTCCAGTGTTGTTATTCATAAAGTACCCTTACAAAGGGGTTTTAATATCAACATCCAACATTGCTGCTGAATTACTTTTTTAAACAAATCTATATAATAGGTTGATCCCAAATGATTAAAAAAAAATAGAAATTTATATTGGAGAAAAGGGATTAGATTCTATATCAAAGTGTTTAGTATCAAGAAATGCTACAGTGTGATATTAAACACAATTATCCCTTTAAGCATGGATATCAGAATTTATGAACAAATTGTATTTAATTAACACAAAACTTGTGGATTTGAGTTAAATTCACATTTTGAATTGCAGCTGTAGTTCTTTAACTCTTCGACATTTTGCATAACTTTTACTAAAATTTTAAGTCCTTAAAATTTTATGTAAATTTCGAAGAAAGCATTAGTTGGTAATATTTAAGTTAGTGGCAAATTCTGGATTGTTTTGTACAAATCATCATAAAAAATGTGTCCAAATTTTGTCTTGAAATTAAATTAGATGTCTGCACTAACTTATGGTAGACATGAAGGTGATGTATCAATAATTCAATAAGTGCCTACGATTTCAAACTAAATTGCCATAAGCTGCATGCATATAAAAATAATTGTTTTTAAATTATTGAAATTACTTTCTGAAATTTGCATCGATCCTTTTATATTTTCATCTGAGACTTCATGTTTGTAGGCAGTGATTTCGAATGTGTTCAATTATATATGCAGTGAACAAAAAAATAAACGGACTTTATTGAGTCCTAGAATGTGATCAGATCTTCACATTTTAGGACTCAATAACGGTTCAAGGAGCTGACCTCAAACTTGCTATATAATTAGTGCAGACTAAAAAGTTGTAGTTTTAAAATTCAATTTTACAGGAATTATTTGATCAATTTCACTCAAATTTTGCCGTTTAAAATTTCATTCTTTAAAAGTGATGTAAAAATTTATATGCCTTAAAATTCAAAATTAGTTTGATTATTACTAAATAAAATAATTAAAAAACATCTATATTAAAAGTTATTTTTGTATGCAATTACTTTTGTATAAACAAATTTTTTAATTGTATGTAAAAATTATTCAATTCATTGGAAAAGTTCTCGAGATATGACGAAATACGCACAAAGTAAAATTAACATTAAGGTTTTATACCACTCTCCTGTCCAAACTTTTAGGACCATATTACCCTTTTGGAGTATTAAGATTGAATCCTAATACATGAAGATCCGATCATTAGATCATAAGTTATTTAAAGTGGTTTATTTTTTATTTTGCGCACTGTACATAGATACAAAAATTTTTTTACAATTGTTGACATTCTCTTACAATTTTAATATTGATCTCAATAACTTTTACAATTTGTTTTTTAGATATCCTTTTTAGCTCCTGGCTTACCTTATACTTTTATGACACCTGTTGAATGTGTTAGTGAAATGAATATATCTGACATCATTAAAGTAAGAACAACATTATTTTATTCATATTGTTTGAGTTTTAAATGAAAAATATCTGATGTTATGCATATTTTATCTTCATGCATTTTTAATAAAAGTTTTAATCTTTTAACTTTCAAATAATGTAAGCAGGTATACCTTTGTTGAACAATGTTTCTTCTCTAATTAACTTAGAGGACACAGATTTATTTTATGTGAAAGCAACCATGTTCTATTTAAAAAGTTTGGAATAGATAATTAAAAGATCAGGAGAAGGGCTTTTCTTGCAAATTATATTCTAAATATGTTCTTATTGCTCTTTATTTCGAACTATATTCAGGGATGAAAGTACCAGTTAGTAAAAAAAGGTGAATTCTACATAAACGCAATCAAACATTATGAAATTAATAAATGTATGGAGCTTAAAAAGCTTTGAAAAAAGCTGAATTCAGAGTAAAAGCTGAAAACTTTCATGCCTGTATATTATTGATAATATTAGTTTTTCATATTACTTATTGGTTGCCAACTTACATATGATATTTACAGTTATGTATTTCTATGCTATTGACTTTTCTATCCTTTTAAGATACTGTAAAATTGTACTGTAATTTCAATTTTTATTTATGTTTTTGAATTTAGATCATTCAGTTTTTTTCCTCTTTTTTAGGTGTTTGTTTTAAAACAAGGTCAGAATATTCCTATTATAACAGCAATGATAAATATGCCAGTCAGCGAAGGGTTTCAACCTATTTAATTATCAAAATAAAATTCTGCACAACACATTTTTAAAATGCATGCTTTTATGAAGCATTTTGGTTTGACGTACAAATCTTTTGAGAGTTGCAAATACTGAAAACTGTTTAATTATATAATAATGTGTAGTTTTTAGAAAAGTAATGGGGCAGATTTATTTCCATGTGAATTTTGTATACTTTTTAATCGACTGGCGGTTTGGCAAACCAGCAAAATTAGGAGAATGTTTTTCCACAAAAAACTAATAACATGGCAAAACCGTTTTGCTATGCGAAGAAGACTGCAGGTTAAAAAAATGACTTTTTATGTGCAGAACCGTTAGTGGGTTAATCTTTATTTATCTATTTTTTATAGCTAGTCATTTTTAACTATGTTTGCTATTTTTACTTATTTGAATTTTTTTAGCTTATTACAGAAATAGATCTGCAACGTAAAATGTTTTATTTAAGAACGGCTACTTCTTTAAAAAATGTTTTGTTAAAGTGTTTTAGAAAGATGTCTGTCAGGCAAGTTATTCAATCTTTTCAAATATTTCCCAATTTAATTTCAACACAACAAAAAGAAAGAAGTTATAATATACAAAGAAATACACTGGAATGTAACATTGTATATAACTTTAACTTAATAACTTTTTATTGTAATAAGTTTTTGAAAAGTACCTTCCTCTACAGTTTTGTAAATGTTCCTTTTCTCATATTTTACAATGTTTTCGATCATTTCTTTTATTTATGCTGGTGCCTTAGATTTAATATCATGTAAAGTATCCATTATAAGGTCTAATGTTGGGTGAAAATAATCAATTATTTTTAACATTACATTAAAATGTGATATATAAAATAGTGTGAAATTATAAAAACTGTGATATTGTACTGTGTATATATAAAAAAATCAGATTTCAACATACTACGACTCAATCTTACCGAATTGAGGGGTGACCTCAAATATGCTCATTAGTTAGTGCTGATGACATGTGAAACGTACTTCCTCCGAATAAACATACCTTTTTTGATGGATTTGGTTCTCTAAGTTCTAAAACATAGCGAGTAACTGCAATCTGAGAAATATGGTCTTGATAATTAGATGAGGAGTGCGATTTATAGTTTGGACCCCTTATTCTTAATTTTACTTCTTGTGTATTTCGCCATATTTAGAAAACTTATGAAGCGAATTGAGAAAAATTTATACACAAATATAAAATTCATTTATCCAAAGATAATTCCATGCAAAAAATTTGGATACTTTACAATTTAAAATGATATTGACTATTATTAAATAATAAAAAACAGTAAATAATTAATAAAAATTATTTTTTACATGGAATTATCTTTATATAAACATATGTTATATTTGTGTCTAAAATTTTTCAATTCGCTTAAAAGGTTTGAGATATGAAGAAATATGTTAGAAGTAAAAGGGCTCCACACTTTCTATTGCTCTCCTGACCAAAGTATCGGGACCATATTTCCCAGATTGAGTCTACTCCCTATATTTTGATGGTCAGGAGTCTATGTCCATCAGAAAACGGCATTTAATTAAGGAAAAAGTACGTTTTGTGTCTGAATTTGTAACCTCAAATATCATCTTCACTAACTAATGACTATGTATGTCATCCTCTCAAACCATGAAGATTGAGTCCTAGCAAGTGAAAAATCTGATTATAAAATCAAAAGTGATCTGATTATTAGATCAGAATTCTTTTTTTTGCGCATTATACACCATCTTGCATAAATAAATACCTTTTAATGGTATAATATTAGAAAAAAATTTAAAAATCATTTTTGTAATGTACATCTCACACAGATATTTCATTAAATATTCACTAACAAGATAAAAATTTGTGATAGAAAATTTTAAATGAATACAAATAGATGTGCAAGTAATTTATTGAAAATAAATATTTTTCACAAGCAATGTTGTACATTGTGTTTGCATTGAATTTTTATTTTAATTATTTATGTATGGGAAAATACAATTTTGATAAGAATTATTTAATCTTTATTTTTGGCCAATATAATATGGCATAGAAGCGTTAATTTCTAAAATGACTAGATTTAGTTTAATACAAATATTAAAAGAGCAAAAGCATTAAAGAGTAAAATATCAAAGAAAAGTGCATTTCTTTAATTACTTACTCTGTTCATTTTAAAAAGAAAAATATTACAAGTTTTCATACAAGAAAATAATAAATAAATCCTTAAAGCATCTTAAAAACATAACTTAAAATATATTGTGAGCAGAAAAAGGGAACACATAGTAACTGTATATACACATATAGATACACTGAAAAATGATTGACATCCAAACTTTATAAGCTTTCATAAACTTTGTTGTAAACAGACAAACATGAAATTTGTCAAATTAAATTGTGCAAAAATATGTAAATTAAGCAAGACTCATACATAAAAGTTTCACATTTAATGTAAAAAAGCTGTAAAATAAAATAATCATTAAGATAAATTTATTATTAATAAAATTCAAATACATTGATATAGTTTATCTATCTCAAGACTCATGAAATGTTTCCACGAAATTATAATAATTGAAAAATACAGTTCTCTACACATTTTATTTAAAATGTGAATTGACGCTAAAATTTGCTTCTTTCATTTTTAAAGATTAATCAAGAACAATAGATGTTCACCAACATTATTTGATATTTAACCAATTTTTAAGAAGTCTTCAAAGTGTATATTAAAATATTAATTAATTATTTGCAATCCTTAAACGTGTAGAGTATTAATAAAATTTCCATAATAATTTCAATAACTAAATCTCTAATTTCTCTTATTTATAATTTTAATTGCTACCAGACGCACTTAATTAAAATCAGTAAATGCCTTATAATTTTAAAACATTATTTTCTTAAGAATTTTAACTAATAATGTAATTATGACATAAAAATCAGAACACAGACAATATTTTTAGTACAGCACAGAACGAATAATCCCAAAAAATTGCACATAAAATATCACATATAAAGTTTAAAATAAATAACATTTGCATAAATTATTTGTAAATGTAATATTATTGTAAATAAAACTTATAACAAATTTCATCTAAATTGCTTACTAATAATTTATATATAAAAAAATACTTTATCCTCAAAAAGAAAGAGGCATTGAAATAATAAAAAATTGACTGAAAAAAATTAATAAGATACAATTTATGAAGAACTATAGTAGAATCTATGAAATTTAATAAATTAAAACATATTACTTAACTATAATTCCAAATATACCATTATTATGTAAGGTATATCAAAAACATTACTGAAATATTTTAGTATCAGGAACTTAAAATTAATCTACAATAATAACTACATTTTCATAAAAATAAATGCAGCAGATAACACTTTTAAACAAAATTATATTCATTGTGAATTTTAAAAAAACAAACTAATTTCTAGATAACATAGATCTTGCAAACTCAAAAACAAAACAATTGCATCTAGGAATTGTCTGTAAAATTAGGATAAAGGAAGAAGAATTTAATTCAAGGGTTTTCCTTAATTCCTTTAAGGATTTTTTAATTAATATGTTTAAAAACGTTCTTGCAGTAATGAACATTTTTGAAAATTTGCATTTTACCGCATATTATTTTTAAAATCAAGCCTGGTTGAACTTAAACCGCTTTTTTTAAGTAACAACATAATTCCTTTCATGGTTTAGTAATGATATTTATGCTGAAAATAAATGCAACTATACTATGTAATTGATTTCCTTTTGATAATTCAAATAATACTACATGTAAGGCTAAAAAGATATTATATATCTTACTATAATTTTATAACTATAAAGAGATAAATCATGCCCTTACTTATTATTATTATTTACTTATGTGTTAGGAAATTACACTTCCCACACTCGAAAATAATAAAAAAATTTCCGTCAAAATGCATAGTGAAGTTCAGTGTCTGTTATTGACATTTCATACAAACACCACTACATAGCTTACAATGCATTATTAAAACTACATTACACCAAGAGCTTCCCACATAAGCATGTTAAGCTTCAAGCAATACATCAATCTATAACATTCAGAATTTTAAATAATGACCTGTATTTTTATTAAATAACATAAACTTAACTTCATATTAACTTAAAATTCAAACATACGAAATGAAATTAAAATTTTGTTAGAATTTTTTTAATAAGTGTGCTCATATTTACTGTACAGTTTGCTTACACATACCACAGTTTCCTTAGCTTAAAGACAAATATCACAAGTTTATAAATTTTTATTTGAAAAATTAAAATTTTTCACTTATTTTTTTTTAAATATTTAGTTGCCAAGCATAATTCAAAAAATGGATAAAATAATAATCACCTTAAGTATACTTAATAGTATTTAATACTGTTGTTCAAACTTATAAGAAAAATAAAAGAACTTTAAAAACAAGATGATAAAAATAACAACTCTAACACAAAATTCTTATAATAACAATTATGATGCTATTTAAATATAACACGAAATTCTTATAATAACAATTATGATGCTATTTAAATAAATGTAAGAAAAAATTGAGTTTAAAAGCAAAATTTTAATTTATAATACAGTAGGGAAGCGATTATCCGGAACGATCGGAACTACCGCTATTCCGGATAACTGATTTTTCCGGTTTTCTGAATCGCTACAAAAAGCCGTTTTTTTATTGTGAAACCCAACTAAAAAAAAAAAATTTGGAAATAATCTTAAAAAGAAGAAAAAACGATGAAGTAATACACTAATGATTATTTCCAAAATGATGGGAAGGTAAACATCTTTCAAAAAAGAAAGAAAAATCTTATGAGGGAAAAAAATTTTTTTTTTTTAAATGGCGGAAAAATTTATCGAATTTCGTTCAGGTTTTTTGATTTTCCGGTTTTCTGATTTCCGGATAACGGGTTCTGTACTGTAATTTGCATTCTTGTCGATATTCAAGAGGAAATTGAGTAATAAAATTTAATTTGAAGTTTGAGAATTGTTGATACTTGCAGCAGTGCTAGGAAACTGTATGGTATTAACACTTAGTAAACATACCTCAATGACATGCACTTCAGTAGTCATAGACATAATTCTGTTAAAGTAATTTTAAAAGTTTAAAATTATACAAAAAAATTATGTAAAAAACGTTAATTTTAATAACAAAATTAATAGATTTTAAGTCCTGATTAATTGAGACACAAGTTTATGATAAGTTATAGTAATTATATTCTGTAATTACAATTTATAAAATATTTAAATACCTAAACCCTTCTTGAAAGGAAGGTTGTAAAACTTTAAAAAAAATTTATATAATACATTTTCACTAACATTCATTTAAATATTGTCAGGGAAGATTTCCATAGCAAAAACATTTTCTTCATAGATTATTCAAACATCGCAACTTCACAAAGAATATATAACTGAGCATTGAAAACTGTACATGAAAATTGAAATTATTTAAGATAGATGCATAACAATTTCATATCTTAGATTCTTATTATATTTAAAATATTTGCACGTAAGGAGAAGAGAAATTTTTGATTATTAATATATTTGTACACTTTCAATGGAACATATTTTTCCAACAAGCAAAAGTAAAATTTAATAAATTGCACTAGTGATACATGCCAAAATAGGCAAATAGTCTTAAAATTGTAAATAAATACTTATAAATAAGCTTTAACAGAGCATCAAAAACAAATAACAAAATACAGAAGCACATTCAAAATAAACTATGACTATGCTTCACAAAATAAGCAACTTAATAACAATAGACTAAAATAAAAGCTTGCGAGGAAATTCAACAACTGTCAGCAACATCACTTATATTCAAACTCTGTATCAAATCTTCCAGAGAGTTTTTATGTAGGACAAAAGACTGAAATAAATATATAATTAAAAAACATTACAACATATTTTGTAACAAAACATATTTTGTTTTAATAAAAATTTGCAGCTTTAAAGATTATCTACATATTTTATTATTACTTCAAGAACGTGGAGATTTTCATGTACATAAATATCAATAGGATTGGCAGATGCTGGTGTTGATGTAAATTTAGATTTGTAAGTTTTCAGTAAAATTCTTTTTATCAATTATTATAATTTTATATTATAATTTTATTTTATAAAATTATATATTGCTATTTAAATTAGTGATTTGATTAAATTTATGATTCAGTGATTTTATTTGAGTATTGGCAACGTAATGAGTGTTTTATTTGGAGATACAAATTAAAAATCTGAAATTTTACTAGTTGTAACAAAACAATTATGTATCAACAATGTAACTGTTAAAATATATTGCCCCAAAAGAAAAACGTGAAACATTTCCAATATTCTTTTTATGTAATTTTTTTCCCCTTCATCTTTAAAGCACCACAAATCTTAGCAATACTTTATCACAGCATTATTAAATAACGAACAAGTATGTTTGAAGATTTTAATTGTTTAGGTACAATCTGTTTTTTTAATTTATATTTAAAAAAATTTCTAGTGAATAAATTCATATCTTTCTTGTAAGTCACTTTAACCAGTTCGAAAAACTCTTACTTTATCCTATACCTAAAACTAAACTCAGTGGCACGACAGCCCATAGAGGGCCAAGGCTTACCGTTCCCATCTCAGTTTTCTTGACCTTTGGGATCTGAGGTGCAAGAGCAGATGTTCCGGTTAAGTGGTCAGCCCAAGCATGCTTGGTACTAATTTTATCAACCCATCGAAGGGATGAAAGGCTGAGTCTACCTTGCCCGGCCCAAGGATCGAACCAGGGATCGGTGGCATGACAGTGCTAAGCGCTGCCGCTCAGCCACCGGGAGTCTAATCCTATACCAATTTAAGAATTAAGATTATCACTCAACCTGAGACAATCAAAAGGATTTATAAAAGCAGGCTACAATTCAAATAAAGTTAAATTGCATCGCTTGGAAAAACTACAATTAACTTCACTTACAAAGCTATTAGAAAAACTTATGATAATGATTCCGTGCTTGATTTCAAAACCTTTTCAATTTCATAATTTATACTTTTATTTAAAAAAAATTTTTTAAACTTTATCATTTAAACATTTTCTATTCCCTATTTCAAACAATTGCTTTTATCCTACTTAAGAAAATGTTTTGTATAATAAAATCATTTTATATTTAGCCTTCAATTAAAATAGTTAAATTTCAGTTCTTTTCGAATACTCATTCAGAATTGTAAAATAAAACCTAAATCAGTAACAATGTGTTTTTTTAACACTATGTAATAAATAAATATAAAATAAACCTGGCACTTTAGAATGCATTATTATTTTGAATATTATGCATTATCATTTGGTTTGGAAATATTGGTAACAAATTAATTAGAAGTACCTCTCAGAATATAATCAGTCAGTAGAGTGGGAACAGTTGGGCTATCTTCATTGATTGCTTGTAAAACTATCAGAATATACAAAAAATTATAATTCAGTTTACAAAAATAAAAATGCAAGATGATATGGCACTTTAAAAGTATATTTTTTATAATGAAACAAATTATCAAATAAAAATATAAGTATGTACCATTATTTTTTCTAATTACTCATATTTTTAATAAATATTAATAAGCAATACACCAAAAAATATTTTACCTAATTCACAGTCTTAATAGCTTTTGAATTCTAAAATTTTATATATGTTTACATGGAAAAAAAATCACTTTTTTTATATGAATACTACAGTCTAATCATAAATCATTTAATCAGACATCATAAGACAAAAAAAGACATTAATAAATGCATGTAATAATCATAGATTTTTATAATTTCTCTTTGTATAACTTTAAAAAATGTTACAGTCTTTTATTCATTTATTAGTAGTCAGTACACAAAAGAATATTTATTATCTTTTTAGAAACGTTGTTACCTAATTTCTTGAAGAATAAGACAAGTTTTCTTAATTATTGCTTATTTATAATAATGGTTTAAATCAGGAGTGCACAACCTATGCTACATTGGCCTAAAGTAGCCCCTAGAGCTTTTTAATTTGGTCCCTGAATTGTCATATAATAAAAGAAAAAGAGTTACAGAAAGTTACGGATCTAATTTACAGCTTTTTCCCAAAATATCATACTGTGATTATTTCAGTTTCATTATAAAAGTTCTATTAATGCAATAGGTTCAGAGTTTGCAGTAAAATGTAATTACATATAAATTTGTAAATAAACTTTAATAAGAAGAAAAAGAAATTAAACAAGTAGGCATGATGAACAAAAAAATTTTTTCTTCAAAATTATAACATCATTTATCACACTAGTCATTTATCACATTAGTCACATTAATTTGACACTGTATTAGCAAAAAAAATTTTTTTCTGAATAATAGTGAAAGTTAACTTTAAGTGTCTTTTTTTGTTGTATGCCAATGCTCATATAAATGTACCATAATTTGCTTTTGTAATCTAATAAGAATAATTGTTTAAATTTATACACATTAACTATTTATATTATCTGCACAGGAGCATAAAATTAATTATAGACTTGTAGCTTATTCACATTACTTTCAAAGAGAATCCAAATATTCCTAGCAGATTTATAATTACCACATTATGTTAATGTTGGCCTCCATCTTTACATTTTGTAGTTTCTGTGACCCACTACAAAAAAAAAAAGGATTCGCTTCCCTGATTTAAATCCTGGATATGTTAATAATCGGGTTCCATATACTAATAACTGAATTATAACCATTAAACTTTTTTACATTGGACAACTTAAACTGTAAACAACTTTTCTCTAATTTTAAGCTACAATGTACAAAAAAAAAACCAAAAAAAAAAAACTTTTAAGAACATACGATTTTTTAACTAAAAGCACAAGAGCACATAAAATCTCTGTGATTGTACAAAATTCTTTTAAGAGCACATACATTTTTTCATTAAACATACTTACTTTTTATCAAAATTTCTAGAGTTAGGTTATCTGGTGTCCCATGTTGAGGGTCATAAGGAATAACAGTGCTAAGATACTAAAAGAAAAAAAGTCAAACCACTTTTAGAGTATAAAATATCTAGGTTTCACAATAAAGGTTTTGAACTAGCAATATAATAAGCAGTTGTTCAGTTTACTAAGTGAAAAATTTTCTGAACACATCAGTTTGGTCAGACAAATCACACAATTTTCAAGTCTAGCCAATTGATATATTTTTAAAATGAATAAACAAACTATATTTAAATACAGATTGGGTATTGTCATTTTTAAGATAAAAAATTTGCGTAGACTTCCAGAAGTGAAAGTAACTTTTAACTGACATTTCTTTGAATTATGCACTGTCTCTATACACAACATAGGACTGAATATAGAGAATTCAGAGATTGACAGAAATTTTCCAATTAACAATTCCATTTTAAATTATATGTTAACTCCTAGTTTCATATAAATGCTGTAAAAATATTTTTGTTTTGATTTACATGTTATTTAAATTTGCATAAATTTATTTTTAAAATTTATATTTCTACACAGACTATAATTTTGTAAAACAAAAAAATTAAAAGACCAGAAGCATTTTTTTTTTCATTTGCTCTACATATTTCACATAAATAATATGCAATATATCAATAAGTGAATAAGTAAGCATATAAACTATACCTACATATGAATTTGCTTTGGTTAACATAATAAAATAATTAAAACTTAAATAATTAGGTTTCAGATAAGACATGTATAAATGAATGTTTGATTATAAACATTTTATCGAAAAAATATTTAATGTTTAATTTTTTTAGTACCAGGGAGAAAATTTATTTATTTATAAAGCTTAATGGTGAAAAATGTAAATTACTTTATTACTAATGTAAATTACTTTACTTAATTAATTTTAATACTAATAAATAAAAATGGAAAAATAAATTATTGCAAGAGAATTCTTAAAAGCATAAAAAAATTTTTTTTTTAAATATTCAAGCTAGCACTCTTACTTTGGGTTCTGTACCAATTATCGAACCATTTTTAATTATTTTCTTTTTATCCAAAGAGTATTGGCGTCGTTTGTTCTGGATACTAAGGACTAATGAAATAAAATTATTTTTTAACTCCTTTTCAAACTCCAATTCATCTCTCAAAGCCAGTTCATGAATTAAAGTTTCAGAATGGTCTTTAATCAATTTCTCAATCTCCCACAGTAGATTCTGAAGTTGTATCAGATTGAATTTTTTCACTTCTAGAATAAATATAATAAAAAATTAAAACCACTAGACAGAGAAGAAAAAACAAAAAAATACATAATACCCAAATTTATGAGATCATGTCAATATTTTTGAAAATAAGATTACATTAATTGCACTTTTTTCAATATCTCTTTTAAAATTACTGAATATAATAAATAGATTAAGACTAGTGGAATCTGAGCATAAAATAATGCTTATTCAGATGACAAAATATTATTTGGGAACAAACAGCAATAATTTTAACAGAAAATAGAATGAATAATAATAGAAATTTATAAAAATATATTTATAGGAATTTGTAGAAAATATTTTTTGCTTTTACTGTGGTAAGTGTGAGCTGGTAGCAGAATGTGCATTTACCAACTATATCCTAGATTCGAACCTCAATCGTCTCTTCAAGTGATGAGTGTTATATTCCCTGAATTATTTTGGCTTTTAACAGTATTAAATAGTATTTGGTTTTGAAACTAAATTTAGAAACAAATTTAACTACTAGGCTTATTCAAACCTATGAGACTCACTAACCCATTATATTTAATATCTTTTGTTAAATATTTACCGAATGTTTGAAATTCTGAGGACTGTGAGAAATCACAGAGTTTTCTCCAACAAAGAGCCTTATTTTTGCTACTCTTCAGAATACTTAAAGTCTGCTATTGCGCAGAATACTAATAGACAGAAATAAGCTGTATAAAACTACAAAATAATGCTAATGATACTTCTATCCTATATAGTGGCTAAAAGTAAAATATTTTTCAAATGCATTATATTTTGCAGTTTATTTATTTGATTTAATGATGGACATTTCTTAATTTTTATTTCTCCACCATAGTAAATATTATAGAAAACTATAGCAGTTTCAGACCAACAGACCTACTTTTTTACAAAAGCCGATATTTAACGTTGTAATTTTAAAATTATAATTTAGTAAAATTTTATTTTTTAACTTAAGTTGATTTTAGACTATGAATTGACAATAATTGTAAATAACTGATTTTAAATAGAAAATTAAAGTTATTGCTTTATTAGAAAATACATTGAAAAAAGACAAGACATTATTGGCATGCAACAAAACTGTTTCTTTTTAGAATAACAATGTTAAAATCCTCACATTACAAAATTATAAGTGCGCCTAAGCTTTTTTTTTCTTAGACGAATAAGTTAGTAAAGAAAATATGTTTAATCAACAGCAAAAATACAATAAGCCACCATTTTAGTACACTTGCAATTATTTTCATATGTTATATACATGCTAAAAACATGCACAAATCATTTATTTTCAAACACACTCATAGCCACTAGAATACAATTTTCTGAATTAATGCAGATAATTCAGAAAAAACTAAAGCTGGTTTACAATTCAAGAGCAAGATAAAAGGCTGAATATGAATGAGATATGATAGGCAGTGCATAGCTTATAGTTATCATTCAGATTACAAGATGCAACATATCTTATTGTTATGTCAAAAACTCATCTATAATAACACATTTTCAAAAATATGTATGGAACAATTAACTAAGATATTTTTAGCTCTGTAAAATCTATTAAAAACTTTTTTCTCTTCCCACTGAAACTATCATTTTTGTACTTCACTTCAATTCAGTTGCCTAAGAAATAATTCTCTTTTATGAGACATGCCTACATCAACTTTTAGCCAGAGATTTTCCACAATTATTTAAATTTACATTGTAATATTGAAATTATTTTGACTTCCAAAGCACTTAAATAGTTCAAACATACATACAAAGTCCTGAGAAGCATGTTGTGAGGTTTTTAAGTTAAGTGGAAAAGATTTAAAAACATTCCCCATTTTAATTTTTATTCCACAAATACTGCAAATATTCGAAAGAGTAAAAAATGGTAGTTTAGGTTTGGCAGGTCTGCTTTTTTACATAAGCTGATGTTTAATGTTTTAAATTTTCTTTGAAAATAATAAAACAATATGTAAAAATAAAATAAACAATAATAATTTGTTATAAATTTCTTATATCTATTAATTTAGCCCACATGAACAGATAATTGGTATAACATTTAATACAATTCAAATTTTGCAACTTAAATTAATACATACCATCTTTGTACATTCCAACATACATTGAGACTTTACTTTTCATATCATCAGGAGATTTATCTAGAGGTTCAGAAGAGTTGAGTGATGGTGACCTTTGTTGCTAAAATTCAGAAAGTGAATTCAATAGAGTTAATATTGATTTAAAGGGTAATAAGACAGAAATAAATAATAAGATTAAACATAGTCTGAATTCAAATTATTAAAAAAGATACAATATTTCCTACCCCAATTAAGTCATTATCAAAATTTTTACATGAAGTCTCGAGAATAATATATTGAACTATCGTAGGGCTTTATGAAATTAAGACTTCCATATCAGATTAAAACAAGCGTATCCTAAAATAACATTAACATAGTTAATAAAAGAAAATTTCAAAACAAAATAATATTTTTTTAAATTATTATTTCAGAATTATTTTTTATTGTTTTTAGGTCATGATTTTTTTTAAAAAAAATAAGTAAAACAGCTGAATATACTCTGCTGAAATGAAGAAGTATCGACATTTCTGACATTAATAACTCTTATTTTCAAAAATTAATTGAGAATTTAAAATAAAAGTGAAATTATGATAAGTTTTATCAAAAATGAAATAAATGTCTTTAAAGAATTTTCTTCTTTCCGAAATTTTCTACATTTAAAATCATAATAAAAAATTACATTAAAATAAATTTTCTACATTTAAAATCATCTACATTTCTACATAAAAAAAATTTTCTGCAGACATTCTGTGCACAATATGCAAGTCTACATTTTATAGGCTAGTATATGTGTATAACAAAAATGGTGATGAAATATATTCAATTATTTCCTTAAAGTATGCATACTGTATCATAATAGACAACGCTATAAATAAAACTTCCACACAAAATTTAATTTACAAAATATTGTTTTAACAAGGTTAATATGTTAAAAATATTTACTCTAAATCACAGTTTAAAATTGTCTTAAATTTATACAAATTTTAAAAACACAACGTACTTGAATCATTTCTTCAATCTCTTCTAATACTTGTTCAGCTGTAAATAGAGGCTCTTGTTGTAAATTTTTTATTAAAAATGCCCGCATTTCCATATCTTTAGGAGATTCATCATTTTTAGATTCGCTGTCCTGAGAAAAAAATAACAATAGTTAAAAAAAATCAGATCAATGAGCAATACACTATTATATGTCAAAAAAGAACACGATTAAATAATATGCTGTACAATCTCAAAAAATCATATGATGTACAAAAAAAGATTTAAAAAAAAAAATACTGTTTCTAATTTTTCATTTTATTAGCTTTCATTGTCATTTAGCTTCCACTTTTAAAATTGCTACATTTTTCTCACATATAGCTAAAAGATTTTATCTGCACTTAACACGCTTGCAAGTAGTAACATGATGACTGTAACATGATGAAATATTTAAAGAACATAAAAGATCGTGTTGTTTTAAAGAAAAAAAAAATTTTCAAATTATTTTTAAAAAAATAAGTTGCTTTGCTTGCTTCAATATTCAAGAACAAAAGTGTAGTGATAAAATAACTAAATATTAACTTTTAAAACTAAAAGTGATAATTTTTCTAAAATCATATGGTTGTAATTTAAAGCTAATTAACAGATTCAGGTTACACTAGCATTTATTATAAGAGATCTGAGGTAAAAATTTGCAGCATGTTTTTTAATATATAGTATTTTATTGAAAAGAGCTCTTTTTCAATTTTAAGGAAAATACATAAACATTTAAATGTTAAATTATGAAAGACTATAACCATAATTTTTTTTTATATTAAAGATAAATTATTTCTTATAATACATTCAAACATTTTGAGCTGTTAGTAAACTTACTGTATTATGATTTAGATTGATAAAAGAATGTTGCATCCCTTTGGCACAGGACTTTGTCCAATCTATAGGCAAAATACTCCCAAAATTTCCAGTTAGAGTCCACCATATTCTGAAAATAAATTAATGAGAATTATAAAAATTGAAGCAAGTGTGCATGCCAAGATAATTATCCAGTAGTTCTTCCATAATCCAAATTGAGTCAAATTCACAGATGTGACTTCAATAAACTTCTAAGGAAGGTATGCACACATAGCTATGAAACAATTCTACATATATATAATAACGATCATTATATTTTTAATTAATTTAACTACAATAAATCACTAATTTAATTTCACCTTTATTTAATGATTATTCAAATTGTTAAAATATGATTTTTAGAAAATTAGCAAGTTCAAAATGTTATTGTTTTTTTCTAAAAGAAAGCAGGTTCTAGTTCTAAGAGATATTACGCAGATAAAAATTTATAGCTATGTTATTTTTTAATATTTTAGTTTAATTTTCGACATTCTAAAATGCACATTTTAACCAAATGGTCAGAAATATATTAACTAGGAATCATGTGATTTTCCTTTTGAAAATTATTTCATTTCAAAGAACAACTTGTAAGGCAAAAGTTCAGTTCTACTTCTAATAATAAAATAAAAAAATTGCATGTATGTGTTTGTGCTATTGTAGCAAAACAGAACCACAATATATGACATTTAAAACGTCAGTGAATACTTATCCGTAAGTACGTAACTATGAGCCTGATCTTTCAATTTTTGATTAGAATTTGTTTAATCTGTCACTTTCAGTTATATATTATTTTAATGCTAAAAGGTAAATAACTTAAGGTTTTTTGGGGCAATATATCATTTTAAAGCAAATTCAGGAGTAGGTAAATAATATGGTCTGTCTCTGATTTGGCCAGAAACTTATTTTAGCATTTATGACTGTTCAAATTAATATTTTTTTTAAATATAATATATGACTTTTTTTTTTCTTTTGAAGATGTATTTTCAATGTGCTCTTGGTGTTTTATTCCATTCTGTGATTTTAATAATTCTTTCAGTTTCTACCACACAATAAACTAAACTTAAAGATTATCTTGGCACATGTACTGATAAAGATATCTTTCTAACAAAATAAGTATCCTGATTTAGTATTAAGTAAATCACGATTCAAGATTGCATATTATTTTTACTACTTTAGATTTGAATTTTCAATATGCAATGCCATATTATTTTATCCCTTATAGTTAATGGATTCTTTTTATTTGGCCAAAAAATCCACAAACCTCATAACAGATTGAATATTTGAGATAAAACTTTTCAATTTTAGAACAAAAAGTGCTCATCGATTGAAGATCTGAAATGAACTATCATTTATTAATTAGTAAAGGATAGATATGAAAAATATTATAAAAAATTATGAATTTCACCTGAATAATTGTGGATTCTTTTCACATTTTAAAAGAAAATCACACGTTTCTTTACTTAAGCAGCTTATATATTACCACAAGTTTACTAAAAATACTCATACTTGGTCTTGGGTAAGTAAACTTCTCATATTTGTAGTAGTAAAAAAAACATAAATAAATAAAAAGTTACTTAACTTTGAAGCAATTCTTTCAATAAATATGCTTAACTATAACAGGTATTTAGCAAATAACTAAATAATAACTGATTAATAGAAGTAAACATTAGTAAAATAAAACATTTTTTTAAAATAAATAAAATATTTTATAAACATTTCTTGCAAATAAATTGAGGTATATGTTGAAATAAAAATCAACCTTTATGACTATGCATAGCCTTTTAAATAGTGCCAAAAAATTTATTACGATTACTTACTGGCATTCATTCATAACTTCATCTTGATTGCGCACTTGCACTGGAGCTAATTTTTCAACATTTTCTTCATAATTATGTAGACATTTTGTGATTTTATCATCAAATGTGTTCACCAAGTCTTCTAATGATGTAGAAAATGCATCACTAAAGCTGCTGTCCACAAATGAATTTTCATTCGCTTCAGGACTTGAAAACGAATCTTTATTTGAGTTTTCAAAATCTCCAGAGTAATCATTGAATTCAGCCCAGTCTTCAATCCTAGCTAGAGGAGCTTGAATTTTTAATTCTGACATTTTAAATTCAAACCATCTTTACAGTAACACCACAGAAAACGAAACTTTAGGAATTGTAAACAAGCACCGCACCTACAACGCTAATGCGCATGCTTAATTGCTTTCTGATTAACACCAACATTTTCATATAAAAACATGAATGCAAAATAAAAATAAATATCTATACTTCCCACAGCACATCTGAAGTACTACAAGTGATATGAATTTTTGAACATCAATAAGACTTTATGTTTAAATGATTATTTAACATTGAAATTCTTTATTGTATATATGAGAGACATTAAGTTACCATGGCAACTAGTATTTCTCAAACAAATCAATGGCCAGTACACAGCAAATTTAATATATGTAAGCTATAAACTTAAAATCGAAATAGTTGATCGCTGATTAGGAGGATAGTTAAGAGCTATTTTCACTGTAAAAGTTATTCACATTACATGCGAAAAATTTGAGTCTGCGAATTTGGTAAATTTGAACTTATGGGTTGTTGTTGTTGTAGTTCATTTACGTCACACCAGAGCTGCCCAATGGGCTATTAGCGATGGTCTGGGAAACATCCCTGAGGATGATCCTAAGACATGTCATCACAATTTTGATCCTCTGCAGAAGGAATGGCATCCCCGCTTCGGTAGCCCAACAACCTGCACGCGAAGTCGAGCACTTTACGGTAGAACAGTTTAACGAGGACCAATACCGCAAACCCTCGATCCCTACGCAGACTGATCCAAGTGGTCATCCATCCGCTTAAACTGATAGGGATATTCCCAGGAAAAACTGGCCAATAAGGAATTTTTTTGCATATCGTGAGAATGACTCTTAAGTTTGAATAATGTACATGCGTTCTGTTCTGCTTGTCGAATTCAGACACAACTCACCGGCAAGTGTTAAAAGTTCACTGTGTGCAATCAATAACGTAGGCGGTTTAGCGATGTGAATGAGAAACTGACTGACCAGTTAGATCCTCAAGGACGGTGATCAGAGTTGCGTGAACTGCGTGCAAGGAGAACTAACTTCCTCCGATTTCACTCCATGGGTGCGTGATTACTTAAGTCAGCACTTTTAAAAAGTGGGTATCTAGGAAAAGTTTCTTCGACCACAGCTTAAACCAGGGCTTGATTCTCCGGGCTGACAGTTGTGTTTTTGATAGTTTTGTATTCTTACCGATCGATAGTGACAATTCAGAATTTTCATTAATACACTATTATTGGTTTCCCATGCAAGGTCGAATGGTTGAAAAGCGTGGTACGAAGTATGGTAATCACGCCTACCTTTTCCCTACAATCTAAATTGTTGTAATGTACAGTAACTCGAAAAAATAGCTAAGCACCATGACCTCTTCAAAAAAAATTTGAAAACGATTTGAAACGACCTCAAGCCTCGATTCTCACTGCTCTGTCGTGACGCAGTATTTGCTTTTTTGAAATGTCTGACGCTCCCGATGAAAACACAAAGTCACCCATGCCCAATATTGGCCAGCAAAAATGACAAAAAAAAATCTGAGAGCCTCCGCAGAAGACATTTCAAACAAAACTCAAGCACCCAATGATGGCCTCGTGTACATTTTTAAAAAATGGGACGAGTCCCCAAATAGGGGGACTCGTCCCCCTAAATCGATTTGACTCTATGTCAAAATAAAACGGCTCCTCAGCGTGCGAGCCTTTTTATAGACAGACAGAGGGTGCTCAAATCAACGGATACGAGGCAATAGAATCTTCTAGAAAGCGCTATGGTGTCTGAAAATGATCACCAAATGCATTTCAAGATATTATGTGATAAGACATCCAATTGATTGAAACTCTTTCGAGTTGCATTTCCGAATCATGCGAGAAACATTCACCCGATGCACTTTTAGGATTTCATGCGACAGGACATTCGATCGACTCCACATAATCACCGGATGCGTTTCCAAGAACTCGAGCGAAAAACATCCGCCAGATGCACTTTTAGGATGTCATATGACAGGACATTCGGTCATAATTACCGGATGTGCTTCCGAGAAATCGTGCGAATAAACACATTCACCAGACACACTTTTAGGATGTCACGTGACAGGTCGAAAAAACATAATCATCTCGATCCAGAGGATTTGGCAACATCACATCAACATGGGGGGGGGGGGGNGGGGGGGGGGGGGGTATCACTGTGAGGACAAACCATTTGTAAAATGGGTCTGAAGAAAATATGTCGAGAGCTGAAGCTGACAATTTTTTGACTTGGGTAAATTTTTTTACATATATATTGTTGAAAAATGAGAAAAAATTATGTAATTGAGACTGCAAAAACATGCTGATTTAAGGTTCTGAGTTTAAAAGTCTGACTCTTCCATCAACGATTTCTAAACTATTCAAGGTACCAATCCCTTTGATACCTTGAATAGTTTAAAAATCAAAGTTTAAAATCAAACTTTAAAACTCAGAGTCTTATTTTGATAGCTCTTAAATACATTTTTCGATTTTATTTTTTATACATTATTTGGTTTATCTAATCAGTTAATCAACTTTCACAGACTCGAAAATGAATATGTTTTGCATTTTCTTCATTTTTCAAATTTCCATGTGAAAATCCAACGTTTCACTCCTCAGGAATTTTTTCGTTTTTGAGAAACAATTGCTTATATATTTTTGCCGTTTTCTGTTGCACGTTGCATAATAATTTCCCCCCCTTTTTTTCAATGATGAGACATTTTGCTCAAGATAATTTTTTTATTGATCTAATCAAAATTGTTTTACAGACATTTAACAGAATCAATGATATATTGGATTAAAGTACATATTCAGGTAGCGTGAAATACCACCCATCACTGCGATCCAACGGTGACACTTCTCTCGACCGCAAGAGTCACATCTTCCAATGGGCTCAGGCAAAGTATCCAGTGTAACAGTCTTTATATCGTAGACTGGATGATACTTCGGCCAAGTTTTGAGGATGGCGACCCATGATTTCCCTGTCGTGGAGTCTGTTAAGACGAGGGTCGTTGCGTTCATGCTTGAAAGTTTTTCAAAGAGCACATGCTTCTTAATGGGTCCGTCGCTAGACTTGTAAACATAGCCATTTGTGATGGTAAATCCGTCTGAGAGCAGACACAGGACTGCAAACGAATTTTTGTGATGGCCACGGTAGTATTTTAGTGGTAGCTGATTGCGAGGCATCCCACAAAACCTCGAAGGATAGGGAAGGAAGGTAGAATGTCTAGAAAAATCCATTCTATGAGGTATGCATGAGGGACGCTTGCGAGCAAAGGTATCAGGGTTAGAATCTCTGGGACGCTTTCTCGGGTCTGACATTTTTTGGCACATATCATTTTTGGCAGAATCGTAGGACTGTACTAAAGCCAGATGCTCTGTCGAAACTGGTTGATCAACGGAAGTTGGCGGGAGTAATGAAAGAATTTCCATGTCCTCGTCTTTTTTGTCAGAAGCATTGGATTGAACTTGAGCAAATATGTTCCCCAATTCACTACAGTCCTCATCAGTAGAAATGATTGGATGCATGCTTGCCATGATGCTATGCAGTCGACAACTTTCGGCGGTTCGAGTCAAGCTTTGAGTTTTTCAGACTTCTCAGGATGCTGGAGCGGCAACGACTGATTTCCAACTGTGCATGAACGCCTTTTAAACCCTCTTCTGAAAAATTTTATCCAATCAAAAGCGACTTTCAGTTTTCAACAGAGGGCGTCTTTTTTTTCCTTTCAAGGTTGTTGACTCATGTGTAGCTTGTCTCTAGGTTTAAAAATGTTTTTAAGAAATTTTTTTTCAATTCACTGTCCCCCCTCTAAGTCCATTTTCAAGGTCATCCAAACGGCAAAAAGATCACTAGATCCACACTAGTGCGGGTGAGGTACCATCATTTAACTTAAAACTAATTATAAATCTAAATCTAACCAAATTCGAAAACTAATACTGCAGATCGTCCCGGAAAATAATACCAGGAGCCACGGCATGTCAGTCGGTAAACTTCGGCAAGACTTTGCGCTGTGATCGGCGAGTCGAGTTAATCTTCGAATTTTTCAGACTTCATCTCAGGAGGCTAGAGCGGCAACGACTGATATCCAACTGTAAGTGAACGCCTTTTAAACCCGCTTTTGAAAAATTTTAACCAATCAAAAGCGACTATAAGTTTTCGAAAGAGGGCGCACCTCGCGCAAAGTATAACGTGTCTATAGAGTCGTCTGGATGAAATCAACATTGGCCCTGGGTCCATTGGACCCCCAAGGTAATTTTTTAAATTTTCCAGCAAAACGTATCATGTTGCTGTCTATAGACTCGTCTCGATGAGTTCAAGATTTTGGTAGCCTCCGTTTCAGTTGGACTCTCCATGGTACATTTTTTAAAATTTCAAGCAAAGCATATCATGTTAGGTGTCTATAGACTCTTCTCGATGAGATAAGGATTTTGGTAGCCTCCGTTTCAGTTGGACCCCCCATGGTACATTTTTTAAAAATTTCAAGCGAAGTATATCATGTCTGGTGTCTATAGACTCGTCCCGATGAGATAGGGTTTTTGGTAGCCTCCGTTTCAGTTGGACCCCCCACGGTACATTTTTTTAAATTTCAAGCAAAGCATATCATGTCTGGTGTCTATAGACTCGTCTCGATGAGATAATGGCTTAGGTAGCCTCCGTTACAGTTGCACCCCCATGGTAAATTTTTTAAAATTTGAAGCAAAGCATATCATGTTGGGTGTATATAGATTCATCTCGATGAGATAAGGATATTGGTAGCCTCCGTTTCAGTTGGACCCCCCATGGCACATTTTTTAACATTTCAAGCAAAGTATATCATGTCTGGTGTCTAAAGACTCGTCTCGATGAGATAAAGATTTTGGTAGCCTCCGTTTCAGTTCTACCTACCACGGTACATTTGTAAATTTTCAAGCAAAGTATATCGTGTTGGGTTTCTATAGACTTGTCTCGATGAGAGAAAGATTTTGGTGGCCTTTTTTTCAGTTGGACCAACCGTGGTACATTTTTAACTTTTCAAGCAAAGTATATCATGTTGGGTGTCTATAGACTCGTCTCGATGAGATAAATATTTTGGTGGCTAAAGCTTTAGAAAATTTCTTGGCGCTCGAGACAAACGTCGAGTCTCGATGATCTCAGCTCATCAGAATTTTCTGGAGCTCTCACAGCTTGCAAATGTTATGTGTTTATGTTTAAAGTAGTTTTCAAAATGAAATATAGATAACAGCACCAAGTCACGTGATTAGTAAATATTTAATTTTGCTTTATGTATATGTAGTGTAGTTCTCTATGTGCTTTGTCTCAATGAAGTTGTCTTATTATGTTGCGCCCAACGTGGGGCATTGATAACTCATGTAAGTGAATTTCACTTTGATTTTGAATTAATATAGTGACTTTGCTTGAAATTTAAACTTATATAGAATTAATGTAGAACGTCACTTATTGTTTTTGAAACTTGAGTAGAATTGAATTTAAATAACCATGTCGGTCAGTGATATTAATGAGACAGTTGAAATTGATGAAAATTTGAAGAAAAAATCTATTTAAAAGAGAACGACATATCGGTCATTAACAACTAAACCTCTAAATAAGATAGAAACCTGTCTTAAGGATGAAAGCTTAGATGATGAGAATAAAAATGAAGAATTAAAAACTTTATATGATCAATTAATTGAAAAGGAAAATGAGTTTTTGAAACTTAACATAGAGATAGAGGCATTCGTTTCCGTTGACGAAATCGAAAGGGAAATAATTACGGTTGATGAATATTCGGAGAAAATTTTAAAATGGAAAGGTAAAATTAAACAAAAACTTGATAAGATTAATGAAGAATGTCAGTCGGTTTCTAGTAACGAAAATTTACCGCAAAGTTCATTGAATAGAGTTCCTATAACAGAACACAAAAAATTTATTTCTTTGCCGAAATTAACCCTGACTAAATATTTTGGAGACCCCGGTTCATGGCTTGAATTTTGGTCACAGTTTGAGGATGCAGTACATAAAAATACCGAATTGTCAAATCTCGAAAAATTCCATTACTTAAAAAATTCGTTGGGTGGTTTGGCCTTGGCGAACAAAGAACACGAGGCGAGCTCAAATGATCAGAAAGTCGCTTGCCTAATCGTGATTGCCGGGAGAAAAGTGTTGAACCAAGCAGACTCCTCAATTTTGCTTTTAACATGTAACGTCGGCTTCTCATACTTCAAATCGATTTTTCGTGTTTAAGAATCGGAGTGATCAATTAAAAAAAAAAATACTAATAATTTTTTCAATCTTTCCTATTCACGAAAATGTAGGTCAATGTTTTTCACCTTCATTACTTTTTGTAATATTGCCTTTGAAACTCAAGTCACTTTCTACCTTTGAGTAAGGGAGGAAGGCAACTTCCACCATATGGCTTAAACTAGGAGATTTAGAATTCAAAACCAGATGACAAAATTAAAACACTGAGTCACAAAAAGACTTTAATAGCACAAATATGTGTCCTGAAATGTTCATAGTTTCTACTTTAAACAGATTATCACCAAATTGACATCATTGTTTCTAATCCTTTCATTTAATCATAAAAGTTTAAATGATCATACAGTGTTTATATTATTTTTGTCACTAATATCAAGGATAAATTCTAACGTGTTCAAGGAAACTTAAACTTTCAAATATCTATTTTCTAAAAGAAGAGATAGGAATACAAAAGATGCATTTTAACATCGATTTTCTGAAAGAGATAAGGATTAATTCCTGTAAATATGTATAGGTTCTTTTTTTTAAAAATTTCTATAACAGTTGTAGAACAGTCGACCCAAATTTAAGTTAATGGCTACCAATATTCAATTCCGTAGCCTAGTAATTTTTAACTCAATCCAGAAGACAAATGTACTCCGGGATCAAGTAATGGGAAAATTCGCCTTCGTGGAGGGCTTTATAGTGCCACTAACCCACATTTTTTTACATGGAGAGGAAAACCACAAAACCTCCAACAGTTAATCTGATGACAAGGGGACTCTAACCCATGATCCGTCAACCACAGAGGATATTTTACGTCAGCATTGTGGTCAGTGTGAGCCAGGTGCGGAATTCGTATAGACCAGCTACCGATGGGATTCAAGCACGGTTCACCTCATCAAGAGGCCAACGGTCTATCCCCTGAGCCTATGTATATATAAGTTTTCGCATAATCATTGCCTCTAATTTTATTTAATTTTTTTTTCATTTTTTTATAGCATTATAGTTACAATTTAAAAAATAATGGTAAAAATAACAGGAAAAAATCAACTTCTTAGCTGAACATTCTCCATAACAAGAGCAGTCACATCAAAATTTAATCTGCTTACTTATACAGTGGATAAGTCATATTTGCAACTGAGACCAGAAACAAGAAAGTGAGGTTTAGCAAGTAGTTTAACTCTTCAAAAAAACTTTTTCACTAACAACTTTTAGTCATCAACTGACACAAAATTCAAACATAAATTTTTGCAATGCATGCTTAGCTGTTATTTGTGAAATTATCTAAGCAAGTTTTATAATTGAAATTTAACACTCATACAATTACTAATACAAATATACTAAAATATGCAAAAAGAAAACAAAAATTAAGATTATTTAATTGAACCTATTGGGACCACATTCATAGACTACTAGTACTCCCTATTTCTGTGGCTCTAAATTGATCAAAAATTAGTATTATAAACATAAAAACATTATGTTCATTTGAAAAAAGTATAATTTGAGCATATTTTAAAACTTATATAATTAATTAATTATAATCTATATAGTATCGTAAGAATCCAAAGTTTAATATTTGATTGAACATAATATCTATTTTAGCCTTGGTAGAAAAAATGAAAACTAAATTCTTTTTAAATAAGTAATGTTTTAACAAATGTTCAACATAATAGTAAATGTATATATATATATTTTCTTGCATAAATTTCAATAAGCCCTAATTTTTTTAATTGAGAAGAAAGGTTGATTACACCTCTGTACACCACTAAGTATAGCAGTAGATTTAATAAAAGTTAAAAAAAAGCAATGATGAATTTTATAAATATGATTGATACATGAAGTAGAAAAATGTTTGCTTTAAAAGAAAAGAAAAAAAGAATTAACAAGTTAAAAAATAGAAAAAAAATTAGAAGAATTATTACCTTCAATGTATTTTTATTTTCAAATTTAGTATTGCTTTACATAGGAAAAAAAGATAAAGCACCACTTAATTAAATTGATAAAATTTCAAAATTATTATCAATATAAATATATTCATTTAGAAACAAAAATATTTACATAATGTACATAAATATACAATTCTCGTGCATATCACATTTTCTTCTGCAGTTTTTTGAACCTGAAATGTAAAAATGAATATAATGAGTCATTTTACATCAAAAATACATCGATTGCAAACGATTGGGGGAAAAAAAAGATGCGTAAATTTTTAATTTCAAGTATTTTATGATCCCAAAGTTTTTAATATATTATAAATTAAGGTAACAAGTTGGGAAAAAACATTTTTTTTAAAGTTAAAAGGGAAATAAGTGTGAAAAATTTAAAGGTTTTCTAAAATTATTATAAGTTACGTCCAAGTAAAATACTGACTTTTGTGTTTACAATTGTGCAGGAAGGATATGCTAACTAAAAATCTGCTGTAAGCTCTGTAAAATTGCGTGAAAAAAATGAAATAAAAAAAAAAACTTTAAATATTCTAATAATTATAGATGCCATCATTCCATAACAGATAAAAAAACAAGACAATATGAAACTAAGTGAACTAAAAGTGCAAATTGCTCAGAATCCTTTGTTAATATTTTGAAATTTTATGCTTTTATTAATATCTTTTCCTTTGATCAATTCGTTTCATAAATTAATAAAAAGATCTAATGTTTAATTTGAATTTCATGCAGTTATGTAAAGATTAATGTAGTTTACGTTCACCATAAAAAATTTTTTTTTTGGCCATGAAATAAAATATTTTTTTCTTGACAATATAAAAACCACAATAATAATTTTGAAATTCCTTAAGATTTGAGCTCTCAAATAAACTAAAACGATAAAAGTGAAAAGAAAATAAAGTGAAAATTGGTTTCTTTTATTCAAAACAGTAATTTAATTTCTCTCAAATATAATTAATTATAGGCATAAATCTATACTTAAAAGTGACAATCAGCCCAAGTTTTTGACTGTTTTAATTAGTTTTTTGCAGCTATCATGTCAAAAACGTAACCATGTTCAATGCTTATAAGAATATCATAGCAAAGTGCAAGTTTTGATTCACAATACTGCAAATATAAAGGCACTTTTTTATGATTTTCACAGGAAAGGCAGAAAGAATAAGAATTTTCTATCATTAAAAATGGTAAACACTGAAATAAACATAGGTTTTCCTTTCAAAACAGTAAAAAATTTTGGAGAGAACAAATGTATTTTTTTTAGTCAATTAACCTCCCATGGTAAATACTGTGCCAACCCTGATAAAAATTAATATAAAAAAAAAACTTGGTATTAATATTGAATTTCTTATTTTTAGAAACTTTGGGGCCATTACTACTGCACTGATCAAATCAAGATACATTAATTACTCAAATTCAATTCTCAATTTCCTATGCATATTTCCTATGAATTTTTATTTCAATGAAAAAGTAACAATAAAAAATATAATTGGTACAGTGCTATATAGTGTTTTCGATCACAAATAAGAATTTTCCTTTTTTTTCTTCATAAAAATAGAGAAGGCGCACATTGTTGATATCTGGGGTTGAAGCAAATTCCTTTTCAACTCTTTATGTATAGCAATAAATTAGACAATTGGATTACACTCCACTAGCTCTCTATTACAGAATTTGACCATTGAAAATTTCAAAGAAATAAATATTCTAATGAACTCTTGTTAAATTAACATAAAAAGATGCTATTTTAAAAAACTGCCATTTTATGTTTGGATCATATATCTCTGTCCCTCTTTTTTCTATTAATATATTTATTAATTTTTAATTTATGAGGGCCAATAATTTCAAATAAATTAAACAAATTTTCATTAAATATAATTATTATTCACAATGTAAATTTAAAACAATTTTGTAGTAAAACATACAGAATTGAAGCTTTGTACAGTTGAACTTTGATCCACTATTCCTCATCTTTTGTTTTTTCAAATGTATCATCTAGTTTTAACAGTCCTATCACAAATTCTTTTCTTATAAAGTTAATAATACCTGTTAGATCGTTTTTGAAACTAGCAGATTCCCAAGTCAACCGTTTAGAAACTCTACTACCATTAAAAAAATAAGAAAATTTATAATGGTTTCATGAGAAAAAAAGCAATTTCTGAAGCCTAATGATGAAAAAAATGAGGATATATTACAGCTTAGGGAAAATGCCTCAATCACCACGTGATGAAAATGCTGAAAGTTTTGGAGTTTTCTGTTCCAGAACTCGTTGCAGAAACTAAAAAAGGACCAAATGATAGCAATGGACATGGTGAAATGGAACCACCAGTGCCAACATAACGAATTTTCTGTGTTCACATGAGCTTACAAAGAATGAACAGCAATCAGTTACAAATGTTGAAAGTTTATGTATTTCAATATCAAATATTTGAAAGTCAAATATTTGATTTTTTCACGTTGATCTGCATTCATTGTTTTCCTGTATCTGATAATAATGATCATAATGAATGGTTCCATGAGAAACAGTAGATTGAGGTTTTATTGTATAACTTATTAACTTTCACACTACTTTGCAAAACTTATAAGGTATTATAAATTTTATAGAGATAAGTATAAATTAAGCAAAACATTTTTTTACGTAAATCTTTTTAATCAATAACATACTTTTCAAGAATAATTGCTGGGCTAATATCATCTTCAGCGTCTGAAGAGTATTCCTCAGTGCTTTTATGAGAACTTTTCTTTTTCTTCTTCTTTTTACTCTTAAAAAATAAAAATCAATATTATTATGTTACTAACTATATTGATAAACAACACTATACTTTTCACCAGCTTAACTTGATTAATGCTAATCAGTTATTTGTAGATGTAATCTATGGAAATATGATGTTTTCAGTCATGAAATTTAAAGTGTATCCACAAAACATTATTATTATTCCTGAAATAAATTTTTAAATGTTACTAAATTTAATGCTAAATAATAACTTTCAATTTAATAATTCTTTCATTTAGAATTACTTGACTTGTTTTAAAAAGAAAAAAAAATGAATGCTATTCATTTGCAGAATCTGAAGTTTATAATAGTACTAGTTATATAATCATTTAAATAAAATTCAATATTGCAAAAATTGCGAGCTAAGTTTTCTAGTTATTGAAATAGTGATCTATACTTTAAAACTACCTCATGATAAATATTTTCCATTACTGCAGTTAAGGAATTGGAGAACTATAGATCCTTGACACAATATTACTTTTCCTAAGGTTAAATTAATGCCAACTTTCAGGTTACATTAATGCCAAATTAAGTTAACACATAAGAAAGAGTGTATAAGTAAAATTTTGTGCATTTAGATCAGTAATTCCCAAAGTGGTCCATATCGACCCCCAGGGGTCGACGACAACCTGCAAGGGGTCCATGTCAAGTGAAAAAAAATTGAGGATCCATGAAATGAAAATGGGGGTCAACGATAGCGGCTCTCATATAAGCAGGTTGTGACTTTTAATTTTGGCATTTCATGAATGGAATAATCAACATAGTCTGATAGTACATATTTACTTACATTATACTACCTAATAATATAAAGACATACTACATTCTACATAATTTATAAAAGTAGCTATGATGTAAAAATTTTATTAAAATTTAAGTTATTAGGATTATTTTTTGATATATGAAACTGAATTATTATAAACTAGCAGTTGCCTGCAGCTCCGCCTGCGTACATTTTTATTTTTTCTGTGTGTAAGGTTTTATTTTGTAACAAAACCTTATTTTTCGCAGTAAATTGCAGCCTAGCATGTGTCAACTCTTTAGCTAGGTAGACCTCCAACTTTATCTGCGCACAAGATCACGGAGATTTGTTGCTTAGTTTTTATGTGAAAACGTAATAAACAGACTGACAATACACTATACTACGGCTTTGTATACAAACTTATTTCCGCAATTAAAATAACAGTAGCGGAGTACAAGTTTTATAGCGCACTATTTTATTCCATTTACATATTAATTAAATAAATTTTTTTTGAATTTAATTAAGAAATGTATAAAATGAACATGCGTTTTTTTCTTAAGTTTTTCACGCTACCCTTCATAACAGTTAGAAATTTAAATCTTTCACAGTGAGTAGCACTATACCAGGTGACAAAAATACATTTGAAATTGATGAATTTACAAAAAATCAATATCAGGTAAGCAGGGAGTCTACTCAAAACTGAAAAACATGACGAGGGGTCTACAAGACAAAAAATTTCAGGAACCACTGATTCAGATGAATTAATTTTTTCAAGATATTGTAGTATAAGTTATTTATTTATTTAAACAGTTTCTAAAACAATACTTACTTTGTTTTTATGATGCTTATGTTTATGTTTCAATTTATGCTTCTTACTTTGATACTTCAAACTGCTTCCTTCAGAGAGTTCTGGAAAGTAAAACCATTCGTACTTTAAAGCAAAAGACTTAATAAAAAAAAATTAAGAAAATTTTACCTTAAGAGAAATATAGTATATTACTTAGAACAAAGTACTAAAAAATATGCTGCTGAATTTATAACATGAATAGCACTTAAGCTCTAAAATACGACTTTCTTTCTTTGAAATGATATTAATACAGCTAATGCAAAATGACAAGATACCGGAAAGCATAGTGGAAATGTTATAGATTTTATAGCAGGTCAACTGAATCATATTTAGCAGAGGGCACTATTTTCAAAAATTGAAAATTTTAAATGATTAAAAAAAGCTGTTGAGCACTCTTGGCATTTGCTGCCAAAAATAAGTTTTCAGAGGTTACTTTTTCAATAAAAACACTCAAAGATTGACGCTTAATACCATTACTCACTGAGTTCAGTGATGCTTAAAGCCATGAGAAGACAAATATTTGTTGTTTAGTTGAATAAGAATAAAATCTTACCTCAAGAAATTTTAATTTTTAAAAACATATCTCTTAAACCCTACACCCACTAGGCTTTTCAATAAAAACAAAAAGGTAAAAAAATTGTGGGATATAACACTACATAAGTGGAAGTCTAAAAAAAATCCCTGGATGAAATCTAATTTTTTCTGACAGTCAAATTCGCAGTTTCAGTGTAATCGTCAAATAAAATTTTCTTAGATGAAAAGGCTACCCAGGAGAAACAAAATTTCAAGGAGACATTACTGTTACCATGGCGACAAGAGCTTTGATTTTTTTTTTCATTGTTTAACTTAGCAGAAAAAAAACATTGTTAAAACAAAAGTAGCAAAGTAAAAGCATGAATTTTAAAGATTATGAAAAAGGAATTCTAGACATTCAACCTGTTTTAGTTTCATTTACATATTAGGATTATGATGCTCTTGCAATGATTTTGCATTTAAGCAATTTATATAGATATTTATTCATGAAAGATACATTTTGATATAGATATTGCAAAACAGATGACATATTTAAATCTAATTATGTACATACATTTTGAATGAAACTTCAACTCAATAATGAGATTTGAAATGGTACGACACATAATGAGCGTATTATTTAAAATAGGCATTAAAATATGCAAATAAAAAAATGCATACCAGAATAATTAGGTGGTAATGCAGGACCATAAATGTCATCTTGTTGTGCTTCTTTAGTTTTTGTTTCATTGGACACATCTTTGTCATTATTCAAAGCATTGTTTGTACTGTTAGTTGTTGGCTTTTCTTCAACAATAAGCTCATCCTTTTTGGGCAAATTTCTCTGATTCAGTGCATCTAAATCTAAATTAGCAAACACACCAAACCCACTTTTTTTGGGAAGGTTTTTATTTTCCAAAGAATTTGCCTTTGAAATATCTTCAGTTAAAGTGTTTGATGGAATGACTTTGTCAGTTTCCGCTTTTTCCGTTGATTCAGTTTGTTTCGTATCCATTTCAGAAATATCCTCATCATCCGAGGATGAATTTTCAAATATAGCTTTGAAAAAATCCATGGAGGGTTTTACAATTTCATCTTGACTAGTCTATAGAGAAAAAAAAATGTAAGTAATTTCCTTATTTAATTTAAAATGACTTATTACAAATGGTTTTAATAATTTGTATAAGAAAGAAAAATCAATAAAGAAGTGTTAAAAATACATGAAGGAAAAAAAATCTTTCATTATATTTTATTATTGATTAATTTAGTTAATACATTAATTTAGTTTATATATTAATTAATCATAAAATTTTTATAAACATCATTAGTTAGATCCAAATTATTGAAAATTCAGGCTTCGAAAGTTTAATTAAATGACAAATTTTTTCCTTTACGGATAAAATGTATTTGCAAGGAAAAGCATTAAATGGTTTTAAATTTTTTGGTGACATTTAAGAAAGATTTGGTGATAAAATGTATGTGGGCAACAGTGGCGTATCTAGGGTATGGCAGGCGGGGCGAGAGCCATGGACGCATTATTTGAAAAAGGCGCAAAATCAACCAACACCAACGTTTCTTTGTTTTTTTCAAAATATTTTGATATTTTGTTTGTTTTAAAAAAATAAATTTCACTTACATACAAATACAAATTTTAAAAACAATAATAAAAATTTAAAAAAAATAAATAAAACATTGAAAAGAATCATTTAGAAAACTCTCCAGAATGCAGAATAAAAACTTCCAATGATGGGATCCTCAGATAAATCTTTATTTTTCCAGTACCATAAGCAAAAAGACAAGATAAACATCTCTTCATATCACATTACCAGGATGTTAAAGGGCAATTATCTGGGGATGAATAGAACACCTGCAGGCAGAGAATAGCCCTTTGGTGGTGACAGAGGGCAAAGAAATGTGAAAACCATGGAGTGTCCCTGTCTAGTTTAGCCCAATTATCATACCCTTAAATGCTTGTAGATCTTAAATTTTATCAGGGGTGAAAATCACTTTGAAAAGCGGCTTTCGAATTTGTTGAATATACAAATAGAACCCTTGCTGTAAATTGGCGTAAATCCTTCCAAAAAGGGAGGTTTTGCCACACATGGTGGGAATCACTGTCACAAAACATTTAAATACTAAAAACAGGAGGTGCCTCTGCCTTGCTTAAACCAATGGTAATACTCAACAATGAATAAACCCCATCTATTCTTTTTTTATGAAGAAAAAAAGACAGCCATAAGTGTAATTTAAACGAAGTATTAGGATTTTCTTAAAATCAAGGATTAAATTGTAAGTAATCATTTCTTATTTATTGAAATCATGCTCACTTTATTATTTCACGTTATATTTTGTAGCGATCGATATACTTTCTAGCAATGCCAACTGCTCCACTTTCTTTAAAATATTTTATTCAGTGGTAGTTAAAAACGAAACCATGCAGAATTTAAGATAATTCTGGTAAAATTTATAATTCTCACCTGGAACAAAATTATGTTTCACATGATTTTTTTCAATTATTTATTATTTATATGTAGAAAGGGAAAATGGTTTTACATTAAATAAACAAAGAATCATACAATAAATGTAACTTTTGCACTCAATAAAAAATATTTTTCTATATGGAGCAGAGAAAGTTTGCATCTCTGTATATGTAGATTGAGAGGGGCGTTTACTACATTAGAATATTTTGTTTTTGTATAGAATTATTTTTATGAAACAAAGTAATTTAATATGCACAATGATATTTTGGTAATAAAAAGTGAACTTCGTGTAATTAAATGCTCCTTATTGTATTATTATTAAAAACAATGTCTTAATGGTAAGAAAAAACGAATGTTAAAATTTGAAATGTTGGAAACATAATTTTTCAAGTTTCCTGAAAAATTATTGCAATAAGTAAATATTTTTGTGTAAATTACGTAGCATTGGCTCAGTTAAGCGTGCCAACTATGGAGAAATAGATTTCTTTTCATTCATTAAAAGATAGATTTTAGGTTTAAACACTCATAAAAGTTTTATTTTTAATTGATTAATTTATTTATTGAATGAATAGATTAAGGAACGTATCGTTAATTGTTCAAACTGATCTTTTTTTTTTTTTCTTAAGTCACAGAAATATTATTCACACACAATTTTAATTTTAAATTAATAACTTAAGCTCAAGTTTAAATAATTCTTTTGTTTACAAATTGAGAAAAAAAAGAGTTGTGAAATTTATCAAGACCTTACTTAGTATTTTTTTTAATTTCAAAGCATCTTATTTGTCCATTATAATTAAAATAAAATGGAAAAAAATATCATTGAGGCTATAATATGTATTTTATAACTATCTATTAAAGCAGCACAATAACAACAATAATTCTTTCTTCATTATCCCTTTATTTTAAGAAAATAAGAAAAAAATAATGATAAACATCTTATAGAAAAATTCGAGCTTGTTTATTTATGAAACATATGCATTTTTAGAAAAATTCAAAAAACCCTCTCTCCTCAAAATATTCAAAAGATTTATATCTCCTTTTTTTAAAAAGAGCATTTTAAACCTAATTAAATTCGATTAATTTTGGAAAGATTTATTCGGATAATGGCTTTGTCAAAAAAATATCGATTGTTAAATCCTTTATTTTATAGATGAATTAATTATTTGTTGCTTGTAAACTGAAGTTGCATTTTAATGTAAAGGTTCTCGATTGGGTAAATTTTTAACCGCTTAAAATTTTAAACTTACTTATTACCCCAGACAATATTTAAATTTTAAAAAAATGTCTGTGCATCATTAAATGTTTAAACGAATAACCGCTAAGGCAAAAATTTACTTTATTAATAATTATGTATTTGTCGATCTATGTGTTAAGATTAAATTTGATCATATGAACTTTAAATCATTTTTTCTGTAAACGTGCATTTCGTCTCTACCTTCTTTCTTTTTAATATTTTCAACTAATTGCCGCTTGAGTGCAAATTTTAAGAAACGACATTTTTATTAACTAAGGTTTAACGTAGTAATTTGGTCACATAACAGCCTACTTTGGTTTTAATAAACCGTAACTATAGAAAATTCTCAGAACTATTCAAAATATTTAATAATAATATTACATTACCTTCCTTTAAAAAACATTTTATGCCCACTCAAAATAATATTTTTTTTTTAGGTAATTATTTTAGCAATTTTTTTTTTATCATAGATTATTGTAAAACAGTTTGTATTTATTATATTAATTCAGAACATTTCTTCTTAAAAAATTAAGTTTCTATCCTCTATTTCATTTTTTTTTATTTTTTGAAATATGTGAAAATTGTGACGAATATGAACAAAAGAAATTAATATGTGTTTTTAACATTTTAATATTAGTGCAGATTTTCTAAATGTGTTTTCAGTTATTATTGTACTATTGTTACATTTTTGTTTCTTTACATAAAAATAATATTCCATTTAGCTAAAATTTAAAGGAAATATACTAGGGGGGTGGAGGGTGTCATTACGATTCACAGAGTTTCGACCTGTTTTTCTAATCTAAGCTTCTAGGGAAAATTTTGAAGATCAAAAACTTAAATTCGATGAAAAATGAATGACATGTTTACTAAGGGGAAGTATGTTTTTATATTCGATTTTATAGCTCAAATTATTGTATGCACTACATTTTTAGCTTATTTCTATGGATTTAAAGAAAAATAAAGTAATTTACAATTTTATCGTAATATTTCGTAATTTAAACTACCTTTACAATTTTTATTCAAATTGATGGACTACCACAAGGATCTATTTTTTCATCTCTCTTTGCTAACTTATTTTGGCACTATTATGAAGAAAAAAATCATGCTCTTAATATTAAATATGTTTTTAAATTTATTGCTCAGCCTTTCATTCCTTCAGTGGGTCGATAAATGAGTACCAAGCATGCTTGGGAACTAAACACTGGGGGTTTTGCGTTTGACTGACCACCTAACCAGAACATCTGCTCCTGCACCCCAGAGCCCAAGGTCAAGTTAACTGAGATGGGCACAGTAGGCTTTGTTCCTCTATGGGCTGTCGCGCCTCTAAGTTTAGTTTTTAGTTTAGATTTATTGATGATTTAACTATCTTTAATCTTCAAGGTTACACAATTTTTTTTAAATAACATTTACCCAGAGGAATTAATCTTGTTTTGTAATCAAGATGATAATATTAATTATAATTTTTTAGATTTGGGTATTATAAAAGAAGAAAATATCTGCTTTGTTGATTTAAACGATCAAAGAAGTGATTTTAATTTTAATATAAATAAACTAATTACTTTAAAATTCTAATGTTTCTAAAATGCTTTTAATGTTTAGAATTCTAATCTACTTAAATACCATTTTTAATTAACTAAATAGAATTAAATAGAGCATAAAGTAATGTTTATTTATCCAAAAAAAAATAGACAAACTCTGTAAAAATTTGATAAAAAACAATGGATACTCAACTGAAGTAATAAAATTCTATGTGAAATCATTGATTTAATTGTATGCTATTATAAATAAGTTTATTAAGAACTTCTTGGATAATTTATATAATTTCTACCATGGTGGCTAAAAATATGCGCAAAATGGCGATTCATGTTTCTTTCTCTCTTTTTTCCCCCTCTTAAATAAATGCGACTTTTCCAAAATCATTAAAATTGTATAATTGAATATCAACTTTATTAATTATGAACTTATCCAGTATATCACTTTGTGCATATCCATTTTCGAGCAAATCCTTGGTAACTGACAAATCAAACGCGCTTCAGTACTGTATTACACACACACATACATATATATATATGCTGGTGTGTATAGATATAATAGATATGTGTTAAACAATAGAGAATAATAAAAATATTTAAGAAGGGAGCCGATAGGGAGGATTGCCATAGGCGCCATTTTCTCTAGATACGCCTCTGGTGGGCAAGGTAAAAAAGTATCTTAGTGCGCTAACAAAGGAAGTGGCATGCATTTAAAAAATATTTTCCTTTTTTAAAAATATTAAGCGAAAACTGCAATCATATAAGTATGTATTTGAATGTAGAATTTATTGGGGCAAGAGTTAAAAGTTAAAATAGGCTGTACTGCATCCAACAGTGTCTTTGTTAGGATGCACTGCATGTTTGTATGTAATTATGAAGGTTGATATAGAAAGTGCAATTATACTAAACTGAAGTAATTAAATTTATAATTCTAAATCAATAATTTTTTTCAGATTAATAATATAGTTTTTTTTATATAAAAATGAATAATTAAAATCTTAAACAACAATAAAAAAGCGTCATTCAAAATTTATCCTAGTGGGCTTAATTTACATGGAAAAGTTCATATTTGTTACAAGTCGGTATAGGAAATATAAATGATGAGTGAAGTAAAAGGAAATTAGTTAAATAATGTAATTAGTGAAAGAGTTCAAATTTCTCAAAGTTTATTTTTATCTACTTGTTAAACAAATTATTTTTGCAACAGTCAAAGGTATAAATGGGAATGAGGTGTTTTCTAAATTTTATTTCTTCAGAATTATTTTCCGCCATCAGAGTAAACAAATATGTACTGTCTATATGCTAATTCATTATTGTAGTTTTCAAATTTTCTGTTCTTATTTTTATTCGATTTTTATGTATGCTGTTACTGTCTATTATCTGCCATTGAAAAAAAAAAGTTTTCAAATTACATTTTTAATATTAATATTAAAAAGACTGCTAAAAAAATATTTTATTCAGCAAAAATATTTTTAAAGTATTTTTTTTAAAAATTTATTTAATGCTGCAATATATTAATTAAAGTATTGTTAAATATAAAGCTCTATCATGTTAAAATAAATAATAAAAAAGAAATTTATTCTTTATTTTTCAAACCTTCCCTTTATTTTCCCTTACCTCTTTATTTCTTTTCTATTCATTTAGTACTAAAACATACACTTACTGCTTTATATATTTATATTTATGCAGTCCACATTTTTTCCTTTTCCTTTCATCATTTTATGAATTTTAAATATTTTTTTAATTTTAAAAATAAATTGATAATAAATATTTAAGATCTTTAGTTATTAAATATTTTTATTATGTTTACATAGTTATGAGCAAATGTGAATATTTCTGTATTCTTTAACAAAATATTAAATCGAAAATAAAAAGATTTTGATGAAATACTTTTTTAATTTGGGGGTTAACATGTTATTTAACTTTTTGTTTTAAACAACCAGATAAACCTTGCTTAAATCAAAATAAACCTTTTTTTAAAACCGTTTTTACTAACCTTAGTTAATAATATCTGTTCAGATAGTTTTTGAAACTCACTAATTTTTATGTCTATTGTTCAGAAATTCTACCAACATTAAAAAAAATATTGATTTTCTCTTGTTAAAAAATGAATAATAGTTCAGAAAGTTTTTGAAACTCACAAATTCTTGTGTCTATTGTTCAGAAATTCTACCAACATTAAAAAAAAAAATATTGAGTTTGTTTTGTCTTGAGAAGAAAAACAGAGACTTCAGATGCTATTAATGAAGAAGAAAATTAGGATTTGTTACAGTTTGGTAAAACACCTCAAACAGCATGCGTGATGTTTATGCATTAATTGATTGCTCAGTGATAGTAATGAAGATGGTGAAACAGAACCACAATCAGTACCAACATTTGCAGAGAGCCTTTAAAATAATGAGTAATTTTCTGAATAATACCAACTTACAGAAAATAAACACCCATCTGTTAAAAATGTTGAAGACTTATAGTTTGAGGTAAAAAGAAAAGTGTGTTCAAACCAAAATTTCCATATATTTTAAATAAAAAAATGTGCTTATTAATCTTCCTTTTGATTTCTAAACATTGCTTGCACAAACTATATGATTTTTTGATTAAATCTTTCTATACTTATTATAGACATATTTTTTTCCAATTCTATTACTTTTTTATTACCTTTCCTACATTTTCAAGTCATTATTTGATATTTTATATCAACCCACTATCATCGTTTTCCTGTATCTAGTGTTCACGAAGAATGATCCCACAAGAAAAGTTGATTAAGGCTCTGCTTTAAATGCTAATAGAATATTAAATGATTTTAACTAAAAGTAAGTACCTCAATATTTACTTTCTCATCAGTTTTATGAATGCTATCAATGTTCTGTTGAGGTTGTCCAGATTTTTTAACAGGATCTAAAATAAGAAGTAAACCATTATAAAATATCATATGTTTAGTCTTCACAAAGAAAAAAAAAGAGTTTGAAAAACTAGAGGGGAAAAAAACTTTCAGAAAAAGTTTTGTGAAGTTTGTAGTTTAGAGCAGATCTAACTTGAATACCAAAGTATTTATTATTTTTCTGTACCAAATCAAACAATATATGATTTGATATCAAAATTATTACCAAATAGCTCTAGATTAATTCTTACTTAAAAAGCTAGATTCAAAGTAAGTTTTAATAAGGTCATTCCAAAGCAGGAAAAATTGAAAACTAAAAAGATGCAAACAAAATAGCTTAGTAAATATTTTTTTAAAATCATGTTTCACAACAGCTTTTAACAGGGAGCTTTCCTTTTGATCTTACAGCTCAGCAAACACTTTAAGTTAACTTTAAAAGCACTTGTAACAAAGACCATAAAATCCTTTCGTTTTTGCATCTTTAGATATTATATAATTGATATTAAAATAAAATTCATTTTTAGAAATATAAAAAACAACTGATTTAATATCAAAATTCTTTTGATTCATACATAGAAACTTATTTATTTTTGTTTCTAATATAAATAATTTTGTGGCTGAAAGATGAAGGTCATTTGAATGACCTTTGTCTAAAAGCAGATGGAAACAAAGTTTTCATTTTTTTCATGGAATGTTAAATATTGAGGTATAGGATAATGATAAAAAGTAAAAATGGTATTACACTACATATCTAGATCAAATATATGAACACCAAATATAAATATAGGAACTTGATTTACATTGAACATTATTCAAGTGTTTAGTAATTAATGCATTAAGAACAACTTTCCCAACAATTAATTTAACAAATTATTATTATTTTTGTCATTTTTCCTTAAACAGGTCTTAGTAAAATAAATATTCATTTTTATTAAGAAAATTTTAAATAGTTATAAAGTTCGACAAAAAAAAAATCAACATTTATTTAAGAAACTTCTACAGAAATATTATTTTTAAATGCAAACACATTATTTACCAAATCAACTTCAAGTACAAAATATTTTTTTCAAAGTCAACAATTTAAAAAAAATAATAATTGTTACATTGAGTGCTATTTCTCTTTCATTCATTTATTTTCAGTTTCCTCAGTAATATATAGTTAAAAAGAAAAAAAAATGATATAAATTGTTTTTGTCTTAAAGAAAACACTTTTTAACAGGTACTATAAAACATTTAACTAACCTAGCAACATATCAGAACTTTCTTCAACTGACATTTCTTTTTGAGGGGTTGACGACAAAACTTCAGATGTATTTGTATCAACAGTGATGTTTGGTGTGGTAATGTGGTCAAATATTGACTTTGACTGTTGTGGCGTTGCAGTTCCAGATGGAGTAGAGCTAGAGGTAATAAGCATGAAAATTAAACATTACTATTATATATATACACACATATATATATTTAAATTGAAATAGACATTAATAAGTGTCTACTTGCAGTGTTTTACTCTATTTGAGCAAAGTGTTAGCTAATGTGATTCTTGTTAAACTGAAAAATAAGACGATATATACAGATGCTGTTTAGTTATTTACTAACTAATTCCTTTTCCTACATTGTTTCGATGCTATGCTTAGGCTGGTTGATGATAATTTAATTACAGTAGAGTCCCGATTATCCGAGTTAATGTGGACCAAGACTAACTCGGATAACTGAAAAACTCGGTTAAAATGAAGAGTATAAAAAAAGAAAGAAAAAGAGTTGGTATAAATGTAATATATTTAAGAAATATAAAATTTATACGAGTATATCACATACAATTCCTATTATTATTATTAAAAAGGTTACTTGAAAAAACTTAGAAAGTATACTTTGCGAGAATTAAAGAGTTTTTACTTAAAAGAAGTCCTTAATCGTTTTTTGTTTTACATAACTTTGGTGCTTTTCTGCAGCGATGTTTCGCCATTTTTTAGGGATAACAGGAAGGCTGGTGTCGCCTCTTTCTGTTGTTCTATGTATTCAGAAGCATTTTCGGCAGCTTTAAGTTCATCTGTGTGAGAGATTTTTATATGTTGATTTTCATCGTCACTGTCTTCATCATCTTCCTTAGGTTCATTTTCATTATTGACAATATTAACGATCATTTCATGGGATCAAGTTGTTAGATTTTGTTTCCTCGAGTGTTTGGAAGATAAAATTCCGATTTATTTTTTGGCGGTATTTTAAAAAATAAACTAGAGCAAAGAAAATCCTTAAAATATGTGATAGCTCGGTTAAAGTGGAAACTCGGATAACCGGGGCTCGGATGATCGGGATTCTACTGTAATTTTGTTTTAGATTGCCTTATTTTGCATGAAACATAACTTTTCTATGTAGAATATTCTCAGGTTCCAGTATCTGATGATAATGCGGGTGAAAACACTGGATGCAAGGATTTAGAGTTTTTATAATTTTTGTTATTTGCCCAAAAGATTGAAAATGATTTAGAAAAAATTAAATAATATAATAAATAAAGGAATAGTGGAAAATCGTTAAGACAATTACAAATAATAAACAAATCAAAAATGGAGAGATTGTAAAATTACTTCTTTTTAACAAGAGTGTATAAAAGTTATTTATGTGGGGCAAAATCATCTGAATAATAATAAAAAATTCGCTAATAATTATCAAACATAATGAATACATAAAATAATAGCACAATTGTCAGAGGAAAGGTTTTAGTTCTTTTTATTTAGTTATCTGTTAAAGGTAATAAGCTTTATTAAACATACATAAGAAAATAAATGTAGAAGATAAAAAATCAGATAGAAGACAATTATTTAATTTTTTCACAAAAACCCAGTAGTGATGTGATATTAGAGAGATTTCACACAAACATGAAGCATCCTATATGTTCACATATATAGGCTCTGGGTAAGGTCTATTAAGAATCCTGGTTGTGTTTTAGTAACTGCTCTGTGTAGAACTTACATGCATGACTGTTCAGGATGCTACACGAAAATGCAAAATCACCTTATTATTGATAAAGATTTTAACGACATATACTACATATATTCTATATTTCTGTCATAAAATTCTAAAGTGAAGTCATACTTAGGATATGGGTTAGGTACATTAAATCTCTTGCACAGGAGAGAAGATGGATACCAATCAGATACTACTCGGTTCTTCAAACCAACTAGCTTCTTTACAGTCGAAGAAGATTTTAAACTTTTCTCGTGCTAATAAAGGTAAAAACATAATAAAAAATTCATACATTTAAAATCAAAACAAAACATTTAAATTTATCTGTATATAGTAATTAATAAAATTATTATAAATATAGGTCACAAATAAGTTTTCACAGATTTACCAAAAGCTGCAAAAATTAAGAAATCTCATATGTTTACTTCAAGTAAACTTTTCAACAAAAATACATTAATGAAATGTAAAATAATATTAATAAATTTTTACAAACCAATGAGAACATGCATAGCAATGTATACTGTTTTGAATAGCATGCAATTTTTATACAAGTTTAGAAAATATATTTGAAATAAGTTCACTTGACAAAAAATTAATTAACCCCAATGAAATCACAAGAAGCAGTAGGTATTTGATGCCCTGATATTCTGCCTCTGATTTTGAAAACTTACCTGGATATGGTTAGGAAGTGAGTAAGTTCACAAAGTTTTCCAGGCAAGTCACATCTAGTTTAAGCAACTCACTGAAGATTTAATTATACAGATCCATGAAATCACAGGAATACTGTTTCCAGTGTTTCACCTGCTTTCCCAGCGTGTCTCATATATTTTGCATGGGGTTTATGAAAGGTACATTTGCAGGCCAATGGAGATGAAACAGGTTTGGGTACGTGTTCATAATCGAATCTTATATTCTTCCAGATAAATCAACTTTGCTATTGTTCTTTTGAAAAATACAGGTATCAACAGCATATCAATCCTAAAGATTTTGACTGGAAGAAATTAATAATTTTATCAACATCAATGATTAAGACTTGGATTATATTAACATTCTTGGAACTATCCAGAATGTTAAAGTAAACATAGCTCAAGTAAGTGTCCGTTTCAGTGAGCTGAATCAAGCCACAATTAGAAAAACATCCCCAAATCATAATAGACTAACCCCCGACTAGCAAGTAATTTCATGATTTCTCTGACAGTTTATTAATTTTTTGTTTGGCGTGTTTCTGTAAAGAATACAAACCTTAGCTTTTTCTATGGCATCCATTACTTCATGTTCCACACTGAGGTGGGATCTACTCTCAAACTTAGAGCTTAACATGCCAGACAAAGGCCTGAAGAGAAGAGAAGCTCTGTGAAATTCTTCTATTTCTTGCTGTTTCTCCCATTCAGTCATTGAAGATGGTGAAACCAATTTGTCAAGTTCTGTTAAGGGTGCAAATTTAATGATGTTTAGCCAATAAGTCTAATTAATTATTAGCCAGGCATGCTTCAAGAACAAAAGAAACAATATCTAGCAAATTTAACGAGTACAAACATTAACAATACAATTAATGGTTTGGTATATTTAATAAAAAGTAATTTTTATATAAATACACCAAAACAAAAAAAATTATAAAGTTCTTTTTACACACAAAAACTTTAATTTTTACAAGGAAGTTATAATATGATTTAGATGCATCATAAATATGAACGCATAATATAATTAAAATAAATAAAAAAAATGAATTAATTTTAAATGCTTTCAAATTACAAAATTTATGAGAAAAAACATTTATTTTTGTTTGAATATGCATGTAAATATATCATTAAGGATTAAAAACTTTTCTTATTCTAAGTTCAGAAGATAGTAGAAAATCATGGAATAAATTTACAAAATCCTCAAAAATTTTATCTATTATAAGTTTAGATGCATTTGAATTCCACTATCTATCAGTATGAAGTGTACAACATTTGAAAATTATAAAAAATTGAACATTTTTACCCCTCCCCCCCAAATTGGCAATATATTTTATTGCCTAGAAAGTAAAGCAAATATTCTAATTCTGCTAATAAGACTAACAAAGAAAAATAAAATAAATTTTTTTACAAAAGTTAAATCAAAGAATGAATTAAAACACTTTTTATATTTTTAATGTAATATAATACATTTGTTATGATAAATTTTCAAATCAGTTACCTCCAGAATCTTTCAATTTTAAAAACTCTTCATATCTCTTTTGTTTCATGACATCATTAACAAATGGCTTAAAAGTATTTTTGGAAGTTGTTATTCTCAACTCATTCGGTGGTACACTTACTTCTAGTTTATTTTCTTTAACTGGCTGGGCTGGAGCTAAGAATAGAAAAAGACTGTACACGTGAAACAGTAAGATAGACAGAAACATAAATTTGTTTGTAACTTTACATATAAAACAATTAAAAGATAAAACTTTCTCAAGAATTTAAAATTCTACTAAAGTAAAAGTATTAAAAATTATTTAGTGTGAAATTATAATTAATAAACATAGCAAAGTAAACGCTCTATAACCTGAAAGGTCAATGAAAACTGGGAAGACTGAGGAAGATAAGGATAGATAAGATTGAGAGAGAAAATAAAGAAGAAAATACGAAAGAAAAGCAATAAAATAAGAAATTGGAAAGCAAAAGCACAAGATAGAGTGCTTTAGAGTAGAATTGTTTGCTATGTTTCAACATTGATTGTAGTACCAGGGAGTAAGAAAGTAAAAACTGGGGCTGTAAATCTCTTGCATACCATGCGCAGTTTTTCGACAGCTGAGAAGTTGCACCTCATAGCTAGCACACTTTTTCCACTTATTTTTTACACTTTTTATTTACTTTTAAAATTATTTATTATTATTTTTAATATTTATATTCTAGGGCAGGTAATAAAAAATACAAGGATATAATCTGTTTTGCTTAGAGGAGAACAAAGAATAACTAAATCCCAATGTTAAACTAAATTAATTTACATGAGTTTAATAATCGCCAATCTTCAATAGTAAGGAATGATTTTCTGTCGTGAACGTGATTCTGTTATGATGAAGCTACAGTTGGCCATAGGGTTTCCTTTATAGAAGAAAACTCTAAACCAGTACGTTGCAATCTACTCTGACAACAAGAATAACTTGGAAATGGAAGTAATGACATGTAGTGTGGTGCTTTTAAAATACTTCTATGCTACTAACCATCTTTTATGTTATCTTGCAGTAGATTAGGGGTTGATAAATAGAGATAAAGAATCTGTTTTGATCAGAGGAGAAAAGAAAGCATTAACTTTATCAGATAGTTAAATTACACAAATAACTTAATTAATTTTTAATGAAATTTTAATCTAAAATAAGGAATGCTCTCCTGTACAAGAAAGTGGTTGCTTGATGAGGAGACTTATAACTTCCAGAGTATCTCATTATAGAAAAGCCTCAATCATAGTTGTTGGCACTTAGAACAAGATCAATGTGAAAATAGAAGTGATATAAAATCTTTCCCACTATATGATGCCTTTTTAATATTTCTATGCTATTCACTTCATGTAATGTGAGAAAGCAAAACAAACAAATGAAATAAATTAAACCATTTTATATTCTTTAAGTCAAGTATTTTTGGAATTTGGAACAAAAACAAAGCTTAACTGGTTGAAGCAGATTAACAACCAATTTGAATAAAAGCTATATTTTTTTAAAAAAAAGTGTTTAAAAAAAACACAGACATAAAATAAAAACAAAACAAAATTATTCATGTTAAAAGCAATTGAACACAATTATTACTTACTTTTTAATTGAATGGATTGAAATTTATTTTCTCCAAGCAAAAATGCCCGCTCTGTTACAGAGCTAGTGCGATAATATTGTTGTATAGAGTCTTTGGAATGACTTTTGGATTGAGACAATAATTTGGAAAATTTTGGTATAAAATCAGGAGGTAATTTAGGTGGTGGATAGTACTTCTGTAAAACACATGGTTGTGAAGCTAGCCGAAATCCTTCTATAACACCATCAGGGTATTTTTTAAATGTATGCTTTCCTATAAAACAAATACAAATATACGAATTTATGAATTACAGGGAATATAAAAAGTCTCTAAGACTATTTTTAACAATAACAATCAAACATAATAATAAGTTTAAGATGTATTTATTTATAAAGTTGGCAATTGTTTAGATTGATATAGCAATTCTGATAGCCATTACAAAGCTAAATTTTGAAGGTCAAAGTTTTTGAGTTTCAAGAAAAATTGAACAGTAACAAAATTCAGCTTAGTGAAATTCTCGCATATGAATAACACTTTTGTCGGACAATTTATGTAACACACACTTTTGAAATATTATTTTATTAAAATTGCCATTCAAAAAAAAAAAAAAATGTCTTACTGTTAATAAAAATTTCATTTTCTTAAAATATTTTTCAAAAAAAAAAAAACTTTAGGTAATAAAGTACAACATTATAAGATCCCTTATCCGTCTGCAAGGCTGTAGCCTTATAGGAATATGGCATGGAAATAAATGAATAAGAAATAATGGGTTGTCACTGCCTAGACTAGCAGATGTTGCTATATGAGAACCATTAAATAGAATCTACTCATTGTTACTTCTGCTACTCTTGTATTTGCTTGTGTTTTCTTAATTAAAATGTTGAATTTTTCAGCATAGTATAAATTTTCTCAACAGACATTTGATAGTCTGTAAACACAAAGTTTTTTTTTCCACAAAAAAAAAGAATCAAAAATTTATAACAGTTGAATAATAGCATGAAAATTTTGAAATTAGCATAAAAATAGCATTTGCAGAAAGTTTACTCTACAGTTTGGATATTGCAAAAAAATTAAAAAAAACCTCAAAATGTTTTTAATGACCTAAAATATGATAACATATGTCTGAAAAAGGGTGATGCATAAAAGGTGGGTAAAGTTTTATTAAATAGGTTGAGCTCAATGTCATCAAGGTGGTAGTGATAATTTATTTAGCATGCTGACTGTTGAACAATCGCTGAAAAAAAGGAGCTGAAAAAAAGGATCTGAGACAGTAGCACTGCAATAAAAATAACATGAAAAACTTTGACTATCTGGGTCATTCTCACAAAAACAGTCATTTTCATGTCCCCAGTATATTTTATGTTTGTTTTACAACTTATGAAAAAAAAAATTTCAGCGAAAGTGTCCTTCAGAATGCAGGCTAACAAAAGAATAAAAATAAAACTATCAATTTTTATTTATTTCTTATTTTAGGTAATTGAAATACACCAATACGTCATTCCCTCACTTGTCCCCACTGTTGATTCAAAAAAAGAAAAAATTGTTTCTGAAATAAAAATAAAAAAATTTACAAATTCGTGTTTTTTATTTCAGAATATTGAGATATTCAAAAACCAAAAAGAAAATCAATTGTAAATTTAATTTCTGATAAAAATATTAACACAGCACTATTTTAAACTTTGTCCCTAGTGTTTCACGTCATTTCCTCACAACAATGTTCTTATCACCTGCAATCTTCTTAGAATAAAAATATTTTAATAAAAACTTCAGCAGTTAACAACTGGCACCATAGAACAAAATTGCAGTATGTTTCCATCTTCAACTTAAAGAAGCTTTGCTGTGGAATAAATTTGAATGAATCAAACCAGGTAAAATTTTTTACATTTGTCATTCCCTCATGTCGTTTTTTAGAGTAAAATAAAATACAACTTCATCGAGAAAGTGGATAATTATATGTTGCTTTCTTGTATGAATATAATTGTATGTGATTGATTTCAGAAATTAATTAGGCCTAACTGTTATTTTTAAATTTCATTAAATTTGTCATTCCCTCACTAGTGTATAGAGTGAGGGAATGATTCAAGATGAGTATATTATTACATTTCCCAAACCTTTAAAAACTATTAAGTTTATAAAACTAAATTATAATAAATGTTAGATATACTTAGTATGTTATCATTTTCAAACTTCAGGTAGCTGTAACTTAGAGAAAAACATGTATTAAAATAAAATATCATTCCCTCACTTTTTGAACAGTGAAATTAATTAATTTATTTAAATATTAAGTATAATTTATAGGATATATACTTTCTTTATAATGCCATTACATATTTCGATTAATATAAAAAAGTTTCAGAGCTTTTTATTCACTTTACTTTTTTGGGATTTTATGAACTGAAAAATGACAGTTTTCGTGAGAATGACCCATCTATTAACAACAGTTTAAGAAAAATCTTAATAAAATTTGTAACTCAGAAATCCTTAGAAAAGCAAAACAGAAAATAATTGAAGTGGATATTAATGGATGGAAATGGATTGGTCATGTTTTACTTAAACCTGGAAAATTTAAAGTAAAATAAGTTTTTGATTGGAACCCTCAGGACAATAGAAAAAAGAGGAAAACCTAAAAATACTTGGTGCAGGACGATTTTAAAAGAATTGAAAAAATAGGAAAGACATGGAGAGAGGTAAAATATTTGGCCAGAAATGGAGTGAGATGGAGAACTATGATAGAAGTCCTGTGCTTCAATTCAGAGTGATGAGGAACATGTATATACGAATGATTTTTATGAAAATTTTTTTTTGTTGGTAATTTAGCCCAATTTAAACTTTATTTGTAAATTAATTTGTTATAAACAGGTTTAACAATGCTGACAATTAAAGATACTTTATGAAAAACATCATAACTTGATGAAATTTTATTACCTGATTTTGATGATGTTTGATCAGATTCAGGGTCGAAGTCAGAAAAATCATATTGCGACATATCATCTTTACTATAAACATCTTCATCATCATCTTCAAATGCTCCAACTCCAAAAGCCTAAAAACATAAAATTAAATATTATTAATTATATGCATACAAATAATTTTTTTTGCATACATTATTAATTAGTTAAATAATGAACGAATGTTGAATTATTCCTAAAAATGATTTTAACAACATCCATGAAACTTAGTTTTTTACTAAAATAAAAACAAGTAAAGAAAAAAAAATAGTGGTCAAAAGAAAATGGCAAATGCATTAAATAGACTAGAATGTACTTTATAAAAAATAAAGAAATTGAATTTTAAAAAGCAGAAACTTTGAAATAACAAACAATTTCGAAGTAAAGTGTAGTCTAACAGGTAATATTTACACACTAATTGACAAAAAAAAAAGTTCTGTAAAAAAAGATCACTTGAAAAAAGAACAAGTACATATTAGGCTACTCATAAAAAATTAACACTTTTTTTGTATTAGTTTGGTAGTAGAAGAAAAGAAAAACTTTTCCAGATGAATACAAGACATTATATGTCTAAATTTATGAAACCCTGGGCGATATAGAATATTCAAAAGTTTAATTTATGAATAAAATTTATTGGAGTTTATTTAGAACGTTTTAGTTTATTTCGATATTAAATTACAAAATAATAGCTGGTGGCATGATACAGTTTCAGTGTAAAATTGCCAATCAACAAAATGTTAAAAAAATTGTATATTTTTTCTGTTAGTCTTAGACGCTTTCAACATTTGCAGAAATTATGCAAAGTTAGTAGTGACAGTATTATTAGTTAAAATACACAATTTTAAATAAATAAACAAGAAAACAAAGAAAGGAAATTTAATTTTAGAACAATTTTGATTTTTTGACAATTTTGATGTAATAAACCAATCCATCAATAGCTAACTTCTAAAAAATCTGAAATACACATTTAAAAACTGTTAGTCATCATCAGGTTGGTTAATTCTTTTTATAATGTTTTAGATTAAGTAAAATAATGTAATAGATAAAACAGAAAAAATCCTTATAATGATAGTATCTTTCAATTAACTAAGCTATAAATAAATAACTCAATTTGATCAAAATAAAAATAAGTTTTTTTGTAGGCTAATTCAATTGCTGATTGAGGAATTCAAATTTAGACTAATTAGGCATACATGGCATAGATGACCAGGCTCTATGATTGCACATAAAAAAAAGTTTTCAAACAGCTGAGTAAAAAGTTACTTTTGTCTGTATTTAAATATAAATAAGTTGTTGAACAATAATAATAAAAATTTAAAGCTGTTTTTTTAATCTCATTTCCAACTGTAGTAATTTTATAAACAATTCTATGACATTAAAAATTGGATACTAACAATAATCTGTCTATTCTATTGACAACCATAATAATTTGGTAGCATTAGAATTTTAATTACATTATTCAAATTGGATTTTTGAAAATTTCCAAAAACAATTCTATGTTATCTGCTGTTACTCCACATAATATTATGATAGAAACTGGTCAAATTATGTAAAATCAAACTAAAATGTAAAATTAAAAACTAATGTATGCAGTTAGCAAATTATTAATGTTATTGATTTCTTCAAGTTTTTTTAAATCAATAAAAGTGCAAAATTAGTTTTATAAAGTGAAATAAATAAAGCAATCAAATAGAACATTAGAGAGCATTTCTTACTTGACCAGTTATTGCTATTTTTCTCTTGTCTTTTTTGAGAAATGATTTTGTAGCTGTAGGATTGTCTTTATCAAATCTTGCACTTAAAACAGATTGTTTAGATAATCCAATGTAACCCAAGCCAAAACAATCATCCTTTGGCTTATAAACTACTTCATTGGTGTCTTCAGGAGCAAAAGTGTAAGATAACATAAATGGATCATCATCCTAAAAAACAAATTCTAGTTAATTATATGTTTTTGAAAGCAAATAAAAACCTGAAACTAAATTAATAAAATCATAATTATGTATTTACCATATTGTATTAATGGCTTGAATAACAATATTATTTTAAGCATTTTCACAATATTGAATAAAATAAAATGCATATTTTACTTTTCAATAAAGCAGCTTTTGGTTCATTTTAAAAAGTAAAAGCAACTTTAGCAATTCATTTAATAAACATATAAGTTTGACCAAAAGCTGTCTAATATGCCATTGTTGTGTCAAAATGTCAAATATAAAATATTCTTATGTACAACAATCATTAGGATCTTTTGTTATGATACTTGTCAAATAAAACCTAAAAATAGTTCTTGTAAACTTTATACTAGTCAAAGGACTTTTTTTAAAATATAAATAATTAGCCATTTGAATACTAGTTACCGGACAGTTAATTCCTTAAAATTCAGTAACACTTGCAAAGAAAAATTCTGTGGTGTTAGGGGAAACGTTTGTTAAATAATCCACAAATCAAGGTTATTTTATCTTTCTTTGTTAATACCAGACTTTTTTACCTCATAGTCTTTAAGTTTATTGGCATAAACCAAAAATGCTCTTTTACACAATATCAAAAGAAAATGGATTTTTAATTTTAAAAAATTTAAGCTTTGTGGAGAAATAAGATGGAAAATTTAATGAAAAATTTTAATACATTATTATGTAGTGCTAAGCAGAGTTGGCCGTCGATTACAGTAATCGATTACAATTGTAATTGATTACAGATAATTACTGCTATGTAATCAATTACATGTAATCACGATTACAAGTAATCAAAATTTTTGATTACATCAGAGTAGAGCGAAAATGTAATCGATTACATTTTTCAATTACAGTAATCAATTACTTGTAATCATGATTACAAAGTTTGATTACAGCTGTAATCATGATTACATAGTCGATTACAGTAATCATGATTACAACTTTCAAAAAATTTTGATTACAGCTGTAATCATGATTACAATTTTGATTACAGTAATCAATTACTTGTAATCATGATTCCAAGTAATTGCAATTGCAAGTAATCACAACGAAAACGATTATGGGGAATTACGATTACAAGTAATCAAAATATATGATTACATGTAATCATGATTACATGTAATTGTGATTACTTGTAATCAAACTATACGATTACAAGTTATTACGATTGTATACTAAATGCAAATTCATTATGTAAGTATGCATGAGTTTAAATATTTCTATGTACATAGAATTACGCACGCATGAATGTACAATATTCATAATTATATAGTAATATACTTAATGCAATACGCATATGCTTAGTACATATAATTATGCACTTATGATACATATAGGCATGTGTGTTAGTTTGTACAAAAAGGCACTGTTTTGTATCTTTGTATACATAGACAATATATGTATGAACGTATATGAAAATAATGTTTATGCGTTTGCATGCTTTTATGTACTTAAGTACATACATTGTATAAATTTACGATAATATCACATATATACAATGTACGTATGTATATAAAATTGTACGTATTTAAGTACAATATGTAAGAATGTTATTTAAAGGTGCAATATATGCACATAGTTGCATAAATAAAATGCGTACATGTATACATGCACATTTATATGTACATCGATATATGTACACGCAAAGTATGTACTTATGTACAGTGTACGTATGTATTTGTATAACTACATACTTTGTTAATACTTATGCGCATGTAATGTATGGATGTACAAAAAATAGTTATATGCACAATGTATGCATGTACATACAATGTATACATGCGCATAATTACAAGTAATGTATAAATACATGCATACATTTAAATATATGTAATTACAATACACACATACATTGTGCATACATTAAAAAAATTTATATAAGTAAAGTCATTAAAGTTTGTTTTAAAATTTATTCTGAGGCATATAAAACTCGACCTCATATTTTTTAGAAAGCAAACAATAATTTTATTTTAAATTTCTAAATATTATTTCCACACGCAAAATTTATCATTTTTTTTACCATTTAAAAAATTTCTATGAATCATGCATAATGTTATAAAAAAAAAATCTGTATTGTCAAGCATTTCATGAAAATACCTGAAAATAATTTTTTATTCAAAGAATCTCAAAATGATTTAGAACAATTAAAGCTGAAAACTAAATTTAAATATCGTTTGATTTTGTCATTTAACTTGATTGAGTCATTAAAAGTTAACTTATATGCATTTTATTTATTGCATTGTACACATATTTAGACATAAATGTAATGTACATATGTATATGTGTAATGTATGTACGCGTGTACAATGTATGTACATACATTCATGTATTGTACATGCATATATAGTACATATGGATATGCATACATGTAACATACGTGTATTGTACACGTGTGGATACATTCATTGGACATATGTACATATGCATAGATAGGGACAGCATGCATGTACACATGTAAAATTTGTACGAAAGAATTATGCCCAATATTTTTATGCACATATGTACTGTATATGTACACACATATGTACATTATATGAGCATTTTATGTTCATTTCATCATGTATTCATTATATGAATATACATCTGTATGCTATATGTCTATACATCTGTACAATATATACAACTGAGCAATATATGCATCTCAAATGTGTGTATGTACATACGTTATGCATGTCAAATGTATGTATGAATATATGTGAAATATAAATACGCCTAATGTACGTACAATTGTACACAAATGTGTTATGCATATTTGGATACATACATTGAACATGAACATATTGTCCAGTGTTTTCACTACAGCGCGAGAATATCGCATATTTTTTTCTTTTCTCGCATTAAAAAATAATTACCGCGAGAAATTTGCGCATTTTATAAACCAATTTCGAAATTAGCGAATTTCTCGCATTTTGAAAAAAATTTCTCATTCCGCCATTTAGAATAAAATCCGTTTCACTTTTCTTAATGGATCTCTCATTATTTTCAACATCTGCCCCATTATCTAGCTTCCCTATTTACCAGTATTGTTCAGAACCTTTAAGAAGAACAGAACACCATCCCTCCGAACCACGGAACCTCTTCCAGAAATCATTTCTCTGCAAAAACGAGCTTACCGTAGGTAAGGTTTCTTCATGTAAGACGTTCAAATTTTTTGCACATTAATGTAAGATGGACAAATACTTTCTAAGGGCAATATCTTCTACTCCGAAACGGACACATGAAAATAAAACAAATGTGGGTAGAAACAATCAAAACAAATACGCATTTAAGCAACCTAATGAGAATAGCTGATGAAAAAGTAGATGTAGAACATTTTCCATATGATGATGCAGAAAAAATATTCAATGCTTCAAAAATTAGAAGACGTTAAAAATGCATTATAATTAAAGAAATGATTTTTATTTTTCAAGTCTGTTTTTTTTTTTTAATTTTTAGAAATCTCACTTAACTTTTTTAAATCTCACCCTGTTTTTGAGAAAGGGTGAGAAATTCTCACCCATTTTTTTCTATGATGAAAACACTGTATTGTGTATATGTACATGAATACATTGGACATGCATATCATGTACATGTATACACACATATATTATACATACTACATATATACCTATATTGTACATGCATACATATATTATACTGTTCATAAATAAATTGCACATGCATGCATGGGACATACATTGTACAGACAATGTATGCATGTTCGTACAAACAACAAGTACTTGTATATACATGCGTACATGAACATAGATACACATTTTACATACACAAATATTTGCATAAAATGCATATATTCATTGTGTATAAATGTACATGTCTACATTGTTTGCACATATGTACGTAATTATTATCTATATACATACGTACATATATTTTATACTTACAATATAAGTGCATGTACATGTGTGTGAAACTAAGATGTCTGAACATATGCACATACATTTTAGTTACATTCATTTGTACGTATACAAATACGTACAAAATGCAGTACATGCAAATACATGCAAAATGTATCATTATAAAATACATTATACTATCCACTGGAAAATATAATCATTTATGAGAATAAGTCTTGTAATCGTGTATTTAGATTACATGTAATCATAATTACATGTAATCAAATTACATGTAATCATGATTACATGTAATCATATATTTTGATTACTTGTAATCATAATTCCCCGTAATCGTTTTTGTTGTGATTACATGTAATCGCAATTACTTGGAATCATGATTACAAGTAATTGATTACTGTAATCAAAATTGTAATCATAATTACAGCTGTAATAAATTTTTTTTGAAAGTTGTAATCATGATTACAAGTAATTGATTACTGTAATCGACTATGTAATCATGATTACAGCTGTAATCAAACTTTGTAATCACGATTACAAGTAATTGATTACTGTAATTAATATTGTAATCATGATCACAGCTGTAATCAAAATTTTTGAAAATTGTAATCACGATTACAAGTAATTGATTACTGTAATCAAAAAATGTAATTGATTACTTTTTTGGCCAACTCTGGTGCTAAGCAATATTAGGTGCATGATATCTGATAAGTGAAAATTCAGGTACTTTTTTTGAAAGAGCCTAAATCACTTATACACCAAAAAAAAAAATTTAAAAAGATAGAATTATAGTTTTTATTAGGTAGATATTATACAAATTGACAATTACATAATAGATGATATTTACTAAAAAATAAACAGAGTTTAACATAACTAAGTGAATTCTGTAATAAGAATAATGTAAATAAAAAAATAATATCCGTAACTGCAATAAAAAATGAAAGGTATATAAATATATATATGAGCAAATCTGTTACAAAAGAAGATCAAATCCATTAGAGCATGTATTGAAAGTTCAATTTGAGTCATATTGAGAATATTGTATTAAAAAAAATAATTTAGAGAAATTTAGGTTAAATTAATTTAAATAGCAATAATCAATGCAGAAGACTTAATTTTCAAATTTAAATACTTCACTCAAAATACAACTCACAGGTGATAAAGACTCAGACTCAGGAAGAGAACAACCATATACTTTAGCATTAGCTCCTTGTTTTTTCCTGCGAGGACCAATACCTTGACCAGGGCGCCAACCAAGTCTTTTTAAAATTTCAATTCCTATGGAATCCCTGTCAAATGAAAAATGACAAAAGTTAAATATAATACAAATAAGAATAATAAGGGTAATATAGTTTAAATTTAATAAAAGTTTTATAAAGAAAAATATATTGATAGCAAACATACAACTGCCAGATTTTAGGGCAACATAAATTTGTTTACAGGGATTTAGACCCAGACCAGACATTATAAATTTTGTAATTTCCCTTAGATGTTAAAATCAGTTTTCAATTTAATAAGTTATTCCATTTTATTTAGACTCTTTATAATGGGGCTTCAATATAATTTTTAAAAAAATACAAAGCAGCCTTTCTAACTAGAAAAACCAGATGAAAACTGCGTCCTTACTTCCAAATTGTCAATACCAAATTAAGTTTGACATAGAGGTCAGTAGACTTTTATTACTGCATTGATTTTCACTAATATCAATGAAATGTTTTTCAAAACACTAGTATCATGATCCAGTGAAATTCAAATTAATTTAGGATGATCCAAAGGTTTCCGAATAACCGTAAGGTAGAAATTGCTAGTAACAAATCTTTAAGTAAAAATTACTCTGTATATCGTGGTGGAAAAGTTGATCATCGATTTTTGATTACAAGAGAGCCGGGTATAAATAGACTGCAATAAGTTGGACATAAATTGACTGCTGAAAAATCAATACTTTCAAAGTTCTTCACGTAATAGCTGACAAGTTTGTCTAACTTTACAGTTCAATCAGGAATGAGGTTGCATTGTTCAATTCACTTATTTTATTTAAACAAGAAAATGATTGATTATAGTGACACCTATGAATCTTTCGATTGCAGATTAAAAATATATTTGACAACTAATGCATATTTAAAGTAAACTTCATTAAATACTTTTAAATTATAAAAATTTAATGAAAGTATTAAAAGAATAAGAATTTGATGCTAAGAAATGACAATAATGATGAATGCGAATTTAAAAAATTCAATAAAAGTTTTATTCTAAAATTTTTTTTTATCATACAAACATTATGTTTTAGAACTACAACACAATAAAGTTAAAAATGTGAATGAAAGTAAGTAAAGAAAATTATGAAAGAAAAAATTGTCTATAAAATTTGAGGATCTTTGATCAATGGAAAAACAATGAAATTAAAGATAAGATAAAAGCAAACATTAATACTTTGTTTTACTCTATTAATAATTAATAAATAAAAGTATAACTTTTATTAATTGAAGTATTAAATAAAATGATATACAGTGTAACGTCCCATATCCGGACGTCCCTTTCCCGGAAGGGTCGATTTCCCGGACACTTTTTAACAATCAAAATAATCAAACATCTCTCCATCATCCCCTTTCCATAAAAAAAAGAAAAAAAAATAAGTCTTTTGACACATTTTCTCTTTTTTGCATCGAACCCATAAATCACCAGAAAGGAGAAGTGAAGATCTACCAAGACCATTGAGTGACCGTTAGTGACGCTCCTCCCTTGGAATGTAGGAAAAAGAGGGAGATTTGTTTTCAAAAGACCACAACTGAATCCCCTCCCCCCTCCTTTCCCATGCAGGTGGCTAGTAAAAGAGGCATTTCCTGGAACCTTTTTATTGTAAGAAGAAATACTGTGGAAAAGGGTAAACGGGGTAAGCGTTAAGGTGGAGGGGGAGTCAAAATGGAAAATTTGAATAGGTCTAAAAGGATATACGTCCTTGAGAAACAAAACATTCGTTCTTCCCCATACCATGTAATATTTAGGAGGCGGGGGGAAAAAGGGGGTAACATTCTCTCTTTAGCAGATTCTTTCAGTCATAGAAGAAAAAATAAAGAGAACCCGATCAGCGTGCCCCGCCTTTATGCTTGATTGATAGCCAATGATTGGAGAGAAAACAATAATTTGTTACTTCCCCACCCTCAACTTAAATGATCTCCTCTTTACACTTATTTTCTTTCACAAATAAGGAGGAAATGAATTTTTCTCCTCCACCTACCCACCTTAATGAATGACGGGAATTTCCCTTTCTTGCTTGAATCATTCTAGTTAAAAATGGCGGATTATTATTTTCATATGTCAATTTTTTTTCGTTTTCTATATTTTAAGCAATAATATTTTTTTTCTAATATTTCATATTTTATTGATTAGATATTCTAATACTAAAACATTATTCCCCTTAAAAATAATGTTTATTTATTTTTTGCTTCTTAGATTTAGATCATTTTAAGCTTTGTTCCAGAATGACATTAATTTCCCCTTCCTGCTTGAATCGTTCTAGTTCAAAATGGCGGATTAATATTTTCATAACTGTTAAATTTTTTTGTTTTCCATATTTTCAGCAATAATATTTTTTTCCTAATATTTTAGATTTGATTTAGATATTCTAATGCTAAAACATTGTTCCCCTTAAAAATAACGTTTATTTATTTTTTGCTTCTTAGATTCAGATCGTTTATTAAATCATTTTAAGCTTGTTTACCTTGGGGGTATATTAAAGGAATTATAAGGAAAAATCTATTATACGGACTTCTGGAAGTCCCACCGATTCCGGATACGCGACTTTACACTGTATAGTAAAAACTAGATATGATAAGTAGGGCATACTACAAGAAGTATGCTATTAGGATAAATTTCTAAGTCACCATTAAAATGCTAATGTTTTATATATACAAAGATTGTATGTTTATAATGAGTTAAAAATTGTTAGCCTTCTGCTATTATGGGAAAAATGCATTTTCTTGCTGATCAAGTGAGCAATATTGCATGCAAATTTTTTTTAAATGAGAGAACTTTTTATTTATTCTTAATATTCATACTGAAAAACAAAAAATTTATATCATTTCTGTCGCCCAATTTCAATTCTTTATTTTTATAAGGCAATGCATGGGTAAGTTATCATCTGCACACTAAAAGAAAAGTTTTTCCCCTAATTTTAGAAATCCTGCCATGCACTTCAAAAGAATGTGCCTTTCGTTGACAACATACCAAACATATTCCCATATTTCCTTTCCAGACAGCTTACTATTAAAATTTACTGTTATTAATGACACCAAAAGGTATGACCCGTTATTTAATTTTCTTGTGACGATTTGGAAACTTGTTCAAACATTCCAGTAATAAAAATTTCTGCCTTCATAAAGTACAGAGCTATATTCAGTCTAAAATCTATGAATAAAAACAGTTTACTACTTAAACGTGTATTTTAAATCAAAAAAGTTGTTTAAAATAAGAGAAAGAGAGATAAATATATTTATTTCATTAAGTTTTTTTGAATTTATTAAATATGTATATTTGCTTAGAACAATTTTACTATAAAGACAGTTTCATCTGCTTTGATGTATTGTTATAACAGACTTCTATTGTAACTGCAATTAATGATTACAAGAAAGTTAAATATGCTATAAAATAAAAATACTTTTACTTTTATTAAAAAAGAGAGATGGAGAGTTAATACATTACCTAACAGGCTTAATTAATTCCTTTAACGGTGCTTCACCAGGAATAACACTATCTGCCTCATTAAATTTCCTTTTTTTGACTTCTGAGTTTGGATCTTGAAATTTATAGGATGTATGGATTTTTTTTGGAGCAAAACCAAACTCTCCCAAATCCTTAAGAAGAAGAAGAATATGATGACAAAAAATTATTTAAAAAAAAAAGATAGTTTTTATAAATGATTTCTATCATAAAAACATGTTTTATTCATAAATAAGAACATTAAAATAAAATATCATACAGAAAATTAAATTTCATAAAAATTTCAACATCTTTAATAAAAAAACAATTTTAAAAGTAAAATTTGATTAGCAGTATCCAGTATAAAAAAAAGATTCACCCTAAACTTACAAACTCGGTAATATGGGGAAAATTGTGAAACAAAATTTCTTTACATCATTATTATAATAATTCAAAAACTAAATTGACCGCTAACAAATTATTTATAAAAACAACACATTTTACAGTTCCTTCTACACCATTTTATTTAACTTCAATTAGTTTAAGTAAATTAAAGATGAAATTTCCTGATCAATTTTGTACCAAAGTCCCTATTTTGTATTTGAAAAAAATACTTGCTTCTTTTAAAAATATTTCTATAAAAATCTGATTTTATAATTTCAATATTTAAAAACTTTAAATGTAAAAAGAAAAAAAAACTGAAAATATTTTAATGAAGTCTGTTAAAAGTTGAAAAAGTTTATTATATCTTGAAATATGAAAAATATTGTTTTGATTAAATGCTATTTTAAGTTTGAAAAAACTATCCATATATGAGTCAAGACCAAAAAAATTTTTTTGCTGTTTATTTCAATCAGTTTTAGCTTAAATTTTTCGGAAAAATGTTCTTACAAATTCATAGTGTTATAAATTATGCATAAAAAACATCCATTTATTTTTAAAAAATTTCTATGGCCTTCATATTATTTTTATGGTGGATTCTATAAAATAATTTATTTTTTTTAGTCACAGGTAAGTTTTAATATAATCTAGATTAATTTATTTTCAATTAAATCTTTATCATAATAAAAAGGCACAGTAAGTAAAGAAAACTGAAAAATTTCAATAGTCATACCTTGTACAGTACACCATTTAGTAAAAGCGGAAATATTTTTTATAAATATTTTAAGTTTTACAAAAGAAAGAAAAAAAAAAAAAAATTCAACCTCACACTTTTTCACTTATGATTTTTAAGTTTCATAACTTGATGAAATGGTATTTAGATAAAATTTGAATTTATTAATCAATATTAATTTATTATCTTAAAGGTAATAATTAAGACACCCAAAGAAATTTTTAAGCAGTCAGTAAAGCCATTATAAACCAAGACTTGCATCACAGGTTGTCAATTACTGCTGAAGAATTAACTAACAAGTTTTTATTTATGTATATCATTATATTGCACAATTGTTATAAGTTACACTTAGATGCCGGTTTACATTAAAAAAAAAAATAAAAAAAAAGAGTCTTCAGATAAAAATTTATCTTTTGACAGTGCTAAAAATCCAAAGTTAATGCTTTAAAGGCATTCAGTAGATATAACGTTTTAATTAAAAAAATTTCTCATCACATAAGAACTATAATATATGTTTTTTAAAAGTATGTAGAGTTAATCTTTTTATATTATATAGCAGACTCCAGGCTAATTTAATAAGATTTGTGTAGTGCACAAGTCCCTTATGATGTGAACTCTTATTTCTTTCACAATACTTTTTAATTTCAATGGGAGAATTTACTTCTTTATAACAAAATAATAAATGTTGTTATTCTTTGTTGGTGTTTTACAAATAAATTGATATTTCCCTGAAATACAGAGCTACTTTTAGTAGATTAATGCATTAAAGGTGCATTGCAATAAATGATCATCTACCTCTTCATCCATAAAATCCTCTGGATTTTGTTGAATACGTTCAGCAGTTTTACTTCGTGATGAAACAAATGATGATGGTGCCCATCCTATAGAATAAAACATTTCAAAAGAAAAATTTAAATAAAATATACATTCAAAATGTCAAGAAAATTCCTTTATTGATAATCAAGCATGCTTCATTTTACATTATTGTGCTACCAGTTAAGAATGATTAAATGTTTTTTATGTTTAATATATATAGTATATGATTTTTGTTCATAGGATTTCATTTCTAATGTTTTAAACATAATGAAGAACTGATAATTTAGAACCAAAACAAGCAAATATTTAAGGGATTGTCATCTTAATTTCTATAAATACATAATCATTTAGAAAATTATGATGTATATGTATATATGATGTATATGTTATGTATCTATATTTTTCTTATTTAATGTAACTCAGTAAGCTTTGTGCCTTTTCAATAGATATATGTATTATTTATTATTAGTTTTAAAAGAAATTAAACAAGAAAACAGCAGTGAACAAGTATACCACATATTTCTTAACTTAACAAAAAATATTTTCCCATTATAGAAAACTCAAGTAATATCATTTATCAACAATTAAATAAAGTAATAAATTCAAAATATAGAGTCAGGATAGAAAAATGTTAATGAACAAGCATAACATAAATTATTGTACTTCATATTTACATAATGAAAATTGAGCATTTATGAAAGTTAAAATAATATTTACCTTCTTTTGTACCAACAGTATTGAAATAACCTGCAGAAAACCCTCCAGTAAATGCTCCATGAAATCTTCGACGACCTTTTTCATCTCGCACTTCTAACTCTCTTGCAGCTTTTTTACGCAACACATACTCTAAAAATTTGAATTAAGTGTAATAATTGTAGAAATGTTAAGTAGTTCTTCATTTCGTGTCAACTGGATTTAATATGGAAAAAAATTTAGAGTTTATATAGTTAAGTGAAAAATAAATAATCATGCTAATAAATATTAGAAAATATGGTTCTGCTGCTTTTTTTTATGATGCACATACTTTTAAAATACACATAATGTTAAATAAAAGAAAAAAATGATTTTGTTTCTATATCAGCATAAAATGAAACAGTGTGTCAACAAAAATTAATAAATATGAACTTCAATATTTTACAAATTTCAGTATACCACAGTTGGGTTATAAAGTTTGTAACACAAAACAGAAAAAAATAGTAAAAATTCTCAAGGTAGAAAGTTTTAAAATAAAAAATGAGTATGTCCCAAGTTTCTTGATTTGATTTTTTTTATAATCTTAATTGAGTTTTAAATAAAGTTATGACTTAATATTTTTAGAAAAAATATTCTGGTAAAGTGAATACTAATTCCTTATGTTTTACACAAAAGAAAAAGGGTCATTGTACTTGTTATCTTAGTAATCTATATAACAAAAAACAACTAAGTTGAAGTGTTACAGATTTTTTAACATTATTTTTTATTGCTTTTTAAACTTTATCTTATACATTTAGTCTGATTTTTCTTAAAGAAAGAAAAAAAAAACTGAATACTTTTGACCAAAAAATAAAGTCTTAAATTTTGTGAGACAAATGTTGTGCATTCTATGTATTATTATAAACAGTGTTTAATCTTATCATCACTTTAAGTACAAAAGTCAGAGAGAATGCAGCATGCTTAGAGGTTTACTTGAAGTAGAACATGGATAAATAGATCAAGAGAAACACCTATTATCACTTTTACAAAAATGCCACACTTAAGAGAAGGAAGGCAGGGACAAGGGTACCAGGGCAGAATCAAAACTCTATATAAAAGAAAGTTAATGTTTCTTAATTCAAATTTTAAAAGAAAACCTTAGGAAATTCGATTGTACATTTATAAAACTTAAATCTTTTGATTTTTTCAAAAATAATCTTCACAAATTCTACAAAATATGAAAATAAGTCATTTATGTTTTGTAGAAGGGATCTGACAAAAACTTTTGTCCCGAGAATGAAATATTTATGAATTCTTTTGGAGAAGATGATTTTTTGAATAGTTATGAGTCATTAATTTCAGATGTAATGAAAGCAACCTGCCTGTGCACAATAAAAATAATGTAATTGTATAAAAACATATAGGTACTGTTTCTATTACCATGCACATATTTCAACTTTCAAGCGAATTAAAACATCAAAATTCAAAATAAATATCCCCTAGTTATATAAGGTAATTTAAAGAATACTCATTTCCAAAATTTATTATTTGAAATCACACAGCTTTTTTTTTAATCAAGATATTTTGTGCATGATAAACTGTGATTACAGAAACTCATACATCTGATCAGATAAGTGATATAAAAAGAAATAAAAATCCACTTATAGTGAGAAATTTTTTTAAATTAGAAGACATTTTGTTATACCGTCTTCAATATCTTCCAGAGGTGTCCCATAAAATATATAATCTTCTTCTTCTTCCTCAGTCATATTTGATTACTAAGTAATTAAAAATCAGTAATGAAAAATTATTAAAGCATTACATTTGACATCAACTAAAAAATAACCATTGTGCACAATAAATTCTATAACTTTAATGTTTATTTATATTTTAACGGAGAAGAAAATGTGAGACAGGTGATTGTTTGATTGATGAATAATTGTAAAAGCTTAAAACTGCTTATTTTCATGAAGTTTAAGTAGCAAATATGATTCGAGAATTGTTTTTCATTTAGAAAATAACACCATGACGTCATAATACAAGAAATATGATTTTTTTTCCAAGTCACATTCTTGTTGCATGCAATTTACGTAACTTCAATAGTGATTGGTGAAATATGTTCGTTGTTGTTGTTGTTAATTTACGTCGCACTAGAGCTGCACAATGGGCTATTGGCGACGGTCTGGGAAACATCCCGGAGGATGATCCGAAGACATGCCATCTCAATTTTGATCCTCTGCGGAGGGGATGGCACCCCCGCTTCGGTAGCCTCGATGACCTGTGCGCGAAGTCGAGCACTTTACAGTAGCACAGTTTAACGAGGACCAATACCGCACTCCCTACGCAGACTGATCCAAGTGGTTACCCACCCGCACACTGACCGTAGTCAGTGTTGCTTGACTTCGGTGATATGCTGGGAACCGTGTCTTAACGATCATCCGTGTCACTGCGGGACGAAGTATGTTCGTCTTTGAAAAACTCTTCTTGAGCTCTAAACTCGCAACCATCGAACAAGCTAGGGATAGAAAAATAGCGTCATTTTGACTTCGCGTTTCTAATCCTCGGGAAAACCTATAACCTCGTGCTATTGAATGGATTTTGTCAACGGGCTGCGATCTTCATTTTTCCTCCCATCTATCGGATGTCTTTCACTTAGCAATTTGCCAGTGAAAGCTATTCGAACGCTCGAATAGGATGCGTTTAACGCTGGGAATAACACTCTCTACGCAGGCTCTCTTACAAGTTATCCTTTTCCCTCAACCGAGATATCAATATTGAGTGAATCAAATGGATTGTGAACTGTCTCTTAGGAACCACTCTCAATTGTTGTTGTTGTTAATTTATGTCACACTAGAGCTGCACAATTGGCTATTGGCGACGGTCTGGGAAACATCCCTGAGGATGATCCGAAGACATGCCATCACAATTTTGATCCTCCTTCGGTAGCCCGACGATCATCACGCGAAGTCGACTACAAACCACTCTCAAAGCATGCGATATGTTTCGAATGTGAATGAGAACAAAATTGGTGATAACTTTCCACGCGCGAAAAACTCATCAATGCACATAAATGTAATTCGCTCATGCGCAAGCAGTTCGTCTTGCATGTAATTTTTAAACATTGACTGACGCTCTTAAAGCGTGAATATGTTGTAATAGTATGTAAATGAATAACGTAATAGTATGTAGAATGAATGCTCGTTTAATTATAGTTTCTAAATATTTGCTAGCACCTCTAAAGAACCACTCGTACTAGATGCAGTGTACGCTATATCTCGAGAACTTTTCAAGTGAATTGGAAATTTTTTACACACAATTATAAAATTCGTTTATCCTAAGATAATAACTATGCTAAAAAAGTAACATTTAGTAATTATTATTTTTTTTATTATTTTATTTAAGAATAGTTGAAAACATCTTGAATTATAAGGTCTAACATTTTTTTTGTACCGTTTTGAAAGAACGCAATTTTATATAGCAAAGAACAAAATTTGAGCAAAATCGGTGGAACAGTTGCTGAGAAATCGAATTTTAAGTATCTGACTTTTTTTAAGTTCAATTTCTCTGGAACTGTTCTACCGATTTTGCAGTTTATTACATCAAATAGCATTCTTTAAAATGATGCAAAAAATTTCATAACTTACAACTCAAAATTTTTTTCACAATTATTTTCTGAAACAATAACAAATAATAAATACTTACTGAAATTTATTTTTTGCATGGAATTATCTCTGGATGAACGAATTTTATAATTGTGTGCAAAAATTTCTCAATTCGCTTTAGAATTTCTCGAGATATGGTTGAAAACACAAAAAGTAAAATTTGCATTAAGGGTTCCAAATTTTGGATCACTCTCCTGACCAAACTATGGGGACCCAGATTGTAGCTAACCCCTATATTTTAGGGGTCAGAAATTCGAATTCATCGAGAAAAGGTATGTTTTTTCAGAGGAAGTACGTTTTTTTTGTCTAGTTTCGTAGCTTGAAATATCGTCTACATTAATTGATTAGCATATTCACTCCTTCAAACCATTAAGAATGAGTTCTAGAACAGGAAGATCCGATCATTAGATCAAACGTTATTCAGGATGGTCCGTTTGCTTTTGGCTCACTGTAGATGAATAGGCACTGAGAATGGCCCATGGAAACCAATAAGATGCAATGTGAAGATCCTTATAAAAGGTCATTCTCATTTAATGAACTTCATGCTTTTTCGATCGCCGCAATTAGAAATGGAAGACCTGATTTGTCCCACAGCTTATCGTCAAGACACGGTTCCCAATAGAACACCGAAGTCAAGCATCACTGGCTGCAGCCAGTGTGCGGGTGGGTGACCGCTTGGATCAGGCCCTGAATTTAGTCTATCTCTATCAGATGTCTATCAGACGCGTGGTAGATGCCTGATAGATAATTATCAAAGTCTAATCGTTAATTGCTTGTATGGATGGTTGACTGAATGAAAACAATAACAAGCTTCTTAAAACCGGAAAAAATTTAGGAAACATTCGACGTATCCTTTAGCTTATATTATGCTTAGAAGGAGATGCGTGAATAGACTTAAAATTCTTGGAAGTTTTATTACTGCGTTTTGTGTTTAAATTTAAGCCTTAAACGAATTTACGAAACTTTATCTCACAACATTAATAAAGTGCAAAGTTTGTCATGTTTTGAGTGTTTTCCCTTATTTGTAAAATATCACAGTTATATTGGATGGCGGGCTTTTTCAAGCTTAGGTGTAATAATCAAACGAAAGTAGTAACCTGGATGTCTTACGGTGAATTTTGACATCTAGAGCCATCTGTGCTCAATTTTACACGATCAACCATCTATACGAAATAGAGCATGCGCATTTTGAATCATCTATGAACAACCACGTTATTAACATCTATGAACAACCACGTGTAACTAATGAAATTATGTTATAATTTTTGAAAAAATAAACATTTCCTCAGGTATTACGAACAAAAGTATCTAAAAATACGCTAAGAATTGGCCCGGGGGCTTTTAAAAATAAATGCGAAGTCTACAGTCAAAAATTTAAAATGTTTCCGAGCTATAAAGTACAAACTGTGATAGAATGAAAAATATTTACTTTCTAGAATAATAATCTAATGCAAAATATAGAAATGTACATTTAGACTTTTAAAATATACAAAATCTATAGGTGCGGAAATTGCTGTTAAATCAATTCGCACATCCTAAGAAAATGTTAACTATCAATCCAGACAGCTTCCGAAAACTAAAGATTAAAATAATGCACTCTAAAATAAGTTGAGAATAGAAATTGTTTGAAAAACATTGGATGTAAACGGACTTTTCCGTTTACATCGTCGTTGGGTCGTCTTCTTGCCTCAAAAAGGCAGCAAATTTTTTTTTTGAAGATTACATATTTTTACACACACACAAAATGATAAAATAGATTAATGAGTTCTCATTTTTAAAACAATATTCGTAAATCTCTGGGATAAGCTTAGAAGCTTATCCCAGATATAAGCTTAGTTGAAGCGCCCCCTACAAGTCCTGTTGACGACCCTTATGGTCATCACGTAGACAGGGCCGGATTACCCATTAGGCCAGACTAGGCCAAGGCCTACGGCCCCCAGTGAGTAGGGGCCCTTTTAAATATTTTTTTTTTGAAAATAAATTTAAAAAAATTAAGAAAAACAATGATTTGAAAAAAAATCAATTCCAAATATATATTAATAAAATACGATAATTTTTTTAGTTCTAATTTAACAAAATAAAGTAAAATTTAATTATTATTATTATTTATTTTCATTTTAAATTTGCTTTCTTAAATGAAAAGCTATATAAATACTTTTATATTTGAATAAATAAAAAATGTACGAGAAAAAAAAATTTAATCTAAGGGCCCCAAAAATTTGAATGGCCTAGTGCCCCGCGTGTGCTTAATCTGGCCCTGCACGTAGAAGATAATCATTATTCACCATATGCATTTTTACTTACAATAAATCCTGACTTAGTAATTGTGTTTATAATTTTAAATTTTTTTCCAGACATCTGAATGGAAACACAATCTTAATGTCAAATTCGTTCATTTTGTTAATGGAGTACGTTAATTTGGAGTCATATGGCAGAAAAATAGGAGTCATATTTTGATTCATCTATAAATTGAGTTCAATAAATTTAATTCAATATAGCTATGAAAGACGTCCCGCAGTGGACTGATCGTTAAAACACGGTTCCCAGCAGATCACCGAAGTCAAGCATCACTGGCTACGGTCAGTGTGCGGGTGGGTGACCACTAGGAGCAGTCTGCGTAGGGACCGTGGGTGTGCGGTATTGGCCCTCGTTAAACTGTTCTGCCGCAAAGTGCTCGACTTCGCTCGCAGGTCGTCGGGCTACCGAAGCGGGGGTGCCATCCTCTCTGCAGAGGATCAAAATTGTGATGGCATGTCTTCGGATCATCCTCAGGGGTGTTTCCCAGACCGTCGCCAATAGCCCATCGTGCAGCTCTAGTGCGAGGTAAATTAACTACAACAACAACAATACATTTTAACGAAATATTTTTTTTAAAGAATAATATTGTCCGAATCAAGCAAACGATAAAAGCGTAGGTAGTGTTAAATTCGGGAATCATACAATTTCGTTGTGAACAAGAGTTTCCTTTTTAAAACTTATAATAAAGTGACGCATTTATTTTTTATCAATGCTTGCCAAAATGGCAACTCTTTGGCACATATAGACCAGCTAGTTGTGCTTAGCTCGTATAAAGCTGAGCTTAGACTAAGCTAGGGGTTAAAATTCGTCGTGCTATTTCTGGGTTACTAATTCTGATTTATTTTACCGCTTAGGTGTGACAAAGTGCGCCATCTATTATTTCTATACTTGTAGTTTACAATATAACGCGTTCTATCACTTTAGCTTAATCCATTTAATTTAGCTGAAAACGAATTAGGACAACTTTACAAGCAGGCTAAGTTACCCAAGAAATAACAAACGGCGATATTTTACACAAATACAGCCAAATAAGGAATAACACTCAAAATATGACAAATCTTACGTTTCATTTATATCGTGGCATCAATTTTATTAATTTGCTTTAAGGCTCACGACCTTCCAGAATCTATTACAAAAAAGCATTACGCGTAAATTTCAAGACAAATCCTAATAATAAAACCTCAAAAAATATCAAACCTGTTCAAATGTTACCTCGTAAGTGTAACATGAGCAGGGGGATAGGTCGGAAGTTTCCGATATTTTTTCCGGCTTTAGGACACTTGTTGTTGTTTATTTTTTAAACACCCATCCATAATCATTTAGAAAAAATAAAGAAGAAGAAGACAAAGGTACTAAATTATAATTGTAGAATCTCAACTACATAAATATATAGTATTAACTTTCCTTTAAGTTTTGTTAGAGGGCACAAAGACCAGTATGGCTGGGAGGAGATGATTATTAGAAGAGCATCGTGATGACGTAAGAGTGGATCGTTCTAAATGTTATACTTCATGGTTGTGAGAAAATTGGGAAATGCTTGTAGAGCCTTATTTAGCGGGTTATAGCTTTTACTTCTTATTATGCATTGCAACGTGAAGTTTACTTCAATTAATAATGGAGTGTATTTATTAAAGTCTATTTTCTAGCATATAATTTGTGAATTGTTGGTTTTGTAACTGGTTCCATATAAAAAAAAAATTTGCAATCATATTTTCCGAAAATATTCATATTTGCCTAAAAATCTTAATAAAAAGTATTTAAAAAAATTTATATCAGCAAAATAAATTAAAAATTAAAGGTATAGGTGGGACTATTTTTTTGCGAATCAAAAAGTTGTTTTAAGAATGTTGAAAAATGCTATGTAGTCCTAGTTTTTTAAGGAAACAACTGGAACTATTTTATGCATTTCTTTTCTAGTTTTGCTTGATTTAAATATGGAACTTATTTATTTGGAGTCATCTGGTAGACACTTTGTGAATGTGTGATTGATTGATTTATTGCTTCACGGGATTATTATGCTCTTGAAATAAAGTAAAAATGCTATCAACATCTCTTTTTAGTATTTTATTCAACATTCAGTGAAATGCAATTAAAAAAAAAAGAAAGATGTCACAAAAAGGAACAAAATGTATGTACATGTACAATCAATGAAATAACATAAATCTGTAACAACACAAACTTTTTAAAAAGCAATACTTCAACTGATTATAATTTATAGAAATTTATAAAGATTTTACAATAGCTTCCTATATCATGATCTCACAATGCTGGAATACAATGCAGATTTATTTGTTTATTTAGAATATTTTAGTAAGAGCATTTTGCAAGAAAGAAAGAAATCTTAGTTAACTTTGTTCGTTTGGCAAAAAGCAAAAAAAGCAATCGTAAAAAGGCAAAACATTTTACTGAATTTGGTAGGTTATGCAAAACACTTAATGGTAGTTTATTTGTGTATAAGTACGAAATTTACTGCTAAATCGTTTAATATAACACAATATTGTACCATTATATCAAACTAAACAAGAAAGTTATAATAATAATAGTATTAAAAACAAAATTTTTTCTTCATATCTTTCTTCAAATAAGTAGGGGAGTGACATACATCAAATACAGTAGCTTAAGTTGCGCAAAATTCTGGAATACTATTGCTCACACAATCAACATTACATTAAATATATCAGCAAAATATATCACAACATTAAATATATCAGCAAAAGTTTATTTTTTCACCAAAAAATGACGCTTTCGCACACTGCACCAATTAATACTTTCAGTATCATACCAATAAATTAATTTCACATACACAAAATAGCATAGCAATCAGCAGCACGAGCTACTTGTTCAATAATTGACTTGAAGGACTGAATTCCTACCAGCTTTCAAAATTACCTTGATAGTTACCGATCTTTGATACACAATCAGAGCATACGCTCTCTAGTTTTTGATTCGCAATCAGCAACATCATAACAATCAGAAGAGTAGTTTATTTCAATAAGTTCTAGTTCGAACGGAATTAGTTGCAGTTCTCAAGAGTACCTTGATATGAATCCGATCCTTGATACGTATAAAATGATTTCCAATTGATAATGAATGAAAAATGCTTCTCCAGAAAAATGCTCATGCAGCAAAAGACTCTCAAATATGCATGAAATAACTGATACCTTACGGACACAATAAGGGTTTTGAGTACATCATGCCCTCATGTAATTTAAAGTCGTGTATTTTCAATGGCACTCACGAGATATGTTGTCATCCAACCTTTTCCTTTGACGAAGATTTTTCCCCGACATTCAACATCGTATTTGGAACTTTCTTTTAAAATATTTGCCACTGCCTCTGTTACCTGAAATTAAACGAAGATTTTTATTTCTTATTTCTCTTTTAAACCTTCCTTAAATGCATAGAGATTTAGATCTGCAACTTATGTTTAAAACCTCACATCTCTTTGTGTAACAACCTTTTCAGAGTGTATTTTTTTTTTTTTAATTTTACCAAAACTATTTCATCGTTTTCGAAAGCAACTAGAATTTTTGATTTAGTCTGTGAGTAAAAGTCAGATTTTTAAAATTCGATTTCTTAGGTACTATTCAAACAATTTCGTCCAAATTTTGTGTTTTTCTATTAAAAATTACATTCTTTTATACGATTAAAAAACTTGATTATCTTACTATTTAAAATTTTTTTCGACTATTATTAAATAAATAATAAAAAAAAAAACAAATAATTATAAGAAAAATAATTTTTTTCCATAGAATTATATTTGGATAAACGAGTTTTATAATTGTGTGCAAAAATTTTTCAATTCGCCTCAAAAGTTCTAGAGATATGGCGAAAAAAACAAGAAGTAAAATTAACATTAAGGGGTCCAAACTTTCCACCGCTCTACTGACCAATTTATTAGGACCATATTTCCCAAATTGCGGTTACCCTATACTTTGGGGGCCAGGAATCATAATCCGTAGGAAAAAAAAGTATGTTTATTCAGAGAAAATACGTTTTTGTGTTTGATTTCGCAATTTAAAATATCGTCTGCACGAAATAATTATCATTTTTGAGGTCACCACTCCAACCATTTAAGATTGAGTCCTAGTAAGTGAAGATCCAATCATTGAATCAATATAACTATTGTTTCTTTCTAATTATTGTTTCTTTCGCTCTTATCGTTTTCTTTCTTTTTTTTGCTCACTGTATAGTCATTATATTAGTGGTTAAGCTGTATTTCATCCTGTAGCAGTGTAACTTACTTGAATAGATCCAATGACACCGGTACTATCCATCCTGCTTGCAATATTAACAGTATCTCCCCAAATATCATATTGTGGCTTTGAAGTACCCACAACTCCTGCTAGAACAGGACCCATTGCAATCCCTGTGAAAAGTAATATCCTCAATTTAACTATAGATAAGGCATAAACGGAATTGTATAGTTTGTCTAAGCTAAGAATTCTTCCCGCCACAAAGTCTGAGGCCGTCTGGTGCTATGGAATCAAGAATGACGCATTTTAGGGAGGGTAGCTTCACTATAGGACTAACACAATAGACCGAAAAACCCGAAACCACTCCAAAACAGTGATCCTGCACCCCTATTTGAAATAGTCATGCCTCGTTACTATAGTCCCCGCCTCAGTCCAGACGAATGTCTGGAGGAGTTCTTATTTTAGACAAACTATACGCATGTATATATTATAAAGTAAAATAACTATGATGAAGAAGATGAAGTTTATTTTGATTAACTGTTTAGATTTAGACAGCTGTAATGTAAGGTAAAAAAAAAGAAACTCATGTTTAATTATAATTTGATCAGTTCTAGAAGGATTGAAAAAAGTTCCAATTTTAGATTTTATACATAACGGGGCCTAAGGTGAAGGTCATGATGATTTGAGAAATAATACCAGATAGTTCTGTTCAGTTAGTTAATATTTGATTGCGTTATAACACACAATAACAACATTATATAAATAATAATGTTCAAATTATAAGTAAGTTCATCTTACAGTTTTGTTGACAGCATTAAAAAAAATCGGTCATCAAGACGCGAAGGATGGTACAATCGTACTGATAACCCATACATGATCGAATAATACCAAATATTGTTTATTCCAAAAGGAAGCACGAAAATGCGTACGAAACAGGGCACGAAAAATATACAAATCAAATCACACAGATTTAATTATTTTAATGAGTGTTTTTGTTGATAATAATCAAGAAAAAATGAAGAAAAAATCATTGATCATCAAAGCTTGCAGAAGAATTTAATCATGTAGATGGTAGCGTGCGATAAAATTTCACTTTTGTTCATTCAAACAAGATATTGTTTCTCAAAAATAAGAGCGTGTAACCGAATCATACAGATTGTAGCGTAAAGTTTAAATTCGTCAAAATCGACCCTATTTTACGTTTGCTTAAGAAATAATAATTCAACATTTAATGAGAAATAATAAAAAAATAATTGTCTTACTATTTTCTGAATCTCATTAGATATACTAGTTTATTAATAAAACCTTATATTTAATTTAAAACTATATAAAAGGTGAAGAGCAGAGGGAGAAGAGAGGATATCTGTAATTTATATAACTCAGATTTGCAATGCTGATTAATAATCATCAACGGTTATGGTAAGTGGGAGCTCTGCGAAATTTATAAATGAAATTTTTCTTTCGTAAACCCCAAAATGCTTTAGAGTGTTGTAACGTGAAGATAAATTGTTAGGAATTTCAGGCATCATCGTCATTACATTAACGTCATTAATCGTCACTTTAGATTTTTATACAAAGTCCAAAAAGGCATTTTCAGAATAAATAAAATTTAAGTAAAAATAAGAAATAAAAAAAAAGCTTACCAATTCTTAGATGAAATTTTTGCCAACTTTGTTTGTTTATCTCTTCCAAGGAATCCATAATCGTCATTGCAAACTTTATAAGAACCAAAACATTCTGTGTGGCATCTTCTTCTGGACCAAAACTCTGTAATAACAAAAAAAATAAATAAATAAATTAAAATTATAAATATGAGTACAGAACCATATAAATAGAATTTCAAAAAATGTAATATTGTAATATTTTAAGATTATTTTAATTGATAGAGAATGTAATGTCTAAAAATAAGAAGGCTTTTTAACAAGAAACTGGAATAATATTTGTTCAATGTAGTTTTTGATGATATTTGTTTAAGAGAAGAGCAAGATTATTTTGAATTTTCATTAGTCCCTTATTATATGTAAATGTTTTCTTAATTTTATCTCAAGTATTTCTTATTTTCAACACATTATTTCAATTAAAGTTTTAGCAAATCTGTAGGAAATTTAAAAATCCATTTGGGCTTAATTTCTATTGTTATTAAATTATAATCTGTCAAAACAGGTTTCTTTATACCTTAAAAGCTTTCCTTTTTTCTTTAAAGCACTTTCTCTGTTTTTAAGTTAAACCTTAAAGAAAAGACTTAGGATGTTTGATTCACTTTTTCAGATTCAAAATTTTTTTCATTCTCTCTTTTTTGTATTTTTTAAAAGTAAGATTATAGTCCAGCCTATTTGTAAGCGTTTTACAATATAACGATGGAATATATTTCATTTTAAAACCGTCGTTGAACAGTTGGCCCAATTTTGAGTCTAAAACTAGCAATGTTCAACTCCGTAGCTGTGTAATTTTGAACCTAATCCAGAAGACAAAGGAGGATGAAGTATTGGGAAAAATTGTACTTCGTGGATGATGAACACGAAAACCTCCCACGGTTACCCTAATGACAAGGTAACTCTAACCCATGATCCGTCTCTTACTGAGGAAATTTTACGTCAGCATGGTTGTCGGTAAGAGCCGAGTGCGGAATTCATTACTATCAACCATCGCTGGGATTTGAACTCGGGACACCTTATTGGGAAGCGAGGGCTCTATTCCCAGAGCCCTCGCTTCTACCCCATGAGCTATCGCGGTTCACGGTGCAATATATTGTTACGTTGCAAAAATTTGTAAAAAAAATATTTTAAACCATTAATTTCAAAATCAGTAGGGCCTGGATTATTGGATCGGCCTTACTTCGGATTATCGAAATATTCGGACTGTAATGGAAACATTGTTGCTTAGACTATTTTCATAAATAAACTTTGAAAATTGAATTATTTTTAAGCAATTGTGCTATGTTATATATAAATTTAATATGAACATTTAATTGACTTCTTTTCGTAATATAGATTTAAAAGTGTTTCATTTTAAAATTCATTCGCCCTATTGCTCCAAATGATTCCTTACTTCCCTTGACTTTTGAATGGATGGTGTTTTCAATAGAAATGTAAACAATAACAATCTCGAGCTCGGCACCTACTCTAGTTCCGGTTAAAAAGTTTGCAGCTGCTTACTACATGTTATTCTGATAGGCGATGTTTTCAAACGGATAATTTTGTTTTCAATAAAAGAAATAAATTAGATAATTTCTGAGCTCAAATCTGCCATATTTCATAAGATATTAATGTTAAAATGTAATTCTGGTGAGTTTGAAGTGAAAATTTGTTTTAGTGTTTTAGAGATATATTGTTAAAAAAGGTGACATGGTTGCTAGATTTTGGATAACTCGCTTTTTTGGCAGTCTTGATATGGCCTCTTTCCATAAGTTTATTACTGTTTGTTCTTGTTGCAACCTGTGCACCATGTTACGTTAGTGTTAACACTTTTAGCATTGTAAACACCAGTATTGTTAGCATTGTAAACACAAGTAATAAGTAATCAAATACATTGTTTGCAAGAATCTCAAAACACAATGATGCCAAATGGCTTTAAAATACAACGGAAACAGTAACCCGGAAATTTAGGCTATACCGAGCTTGCAGCGTTCCCTAGTGTAGAAAACACCATCCATAAACCCTTTGTATATTAAACAGCGAGTAATTCTGAATCATTAATTGAAATTCGCTGATTTTCTCAGTTGATTTCATTGATCTATTTTTGCAGGTTTTATACGTCTTTTCTCTTATTCCATTTCTAATGTGATACTATATTCTTCTTGAACAGATGACATAATGTCCTTCTTTTTAAGATAAGTAAGAGTAATAATAAAAATACGGATAGAACAACTAAGTTACGTCTTTCAAACCTCTTGATCAAAACCTAAGCAACCAACTAAATGTTTATACGTTACTTGCATTAAATGATAATTTCTACGTAGTCATGCAACACTAGGAGTATTTCGTTAATTTGAAAGTCTTTTTTATACCTTTTTTTTACGGCAGCACGCTATTGCAATTGAGGAAAAAAACAACAACTACAACATGTGAATGCAAAAGAAAAATGCTTCAGAATCAACAGTTAACAAAGGTATTCGGATTGAAAATGTTCGGTAAATCCAGGTTCTGTGTAAAAACAAGAGTTAAAAAGGTTCTCTCTTCGAAGACGTGTAGTCATATAGTGTGATAAGAGGTGTGATAATAGTAACAATAGTAAAACAGTAGTAAACAGTTGTAAAATAAACTAATGTTTGAAAAATTAAGAATCGCATATTCAGTAAGAGTCACCATTGAGCTTACAATTTACGAATACCTATTTATCATGTAGTTCAAAATTGGCAATTTGGAATGGCTTTTGTTCAAAACTGAAACGAGAAGACAGTACGTGACTGAATCTGTTCCGTAATGTAATCTATTCTATGCATGTAATGCCGTAGTACGTATCACTGAATATTTAATTAAGAAAAAAATCTCAAATTCAAACAATTTTTAGAATCTGTACGATTTATGGGAATATATAGTATATATAGGAATATATATTGATTCTCATTTGCAATAGATCTCATCTAAATCAAAATTTTCTTAATTTTGTTTCTGTAGGCATGTTTTTTTCAATTAGGTGTTTATTTCACTGTACTAGCTTCCGTTTATAAGTTGACAAATGTGACGTTATTTAGCTGAAAGTGTTAGCCCTTGATGTAAAGATGTAAATAAAATAAGTCATACTTGTCATCATGAGTCAAATATTTTTATAACTATTTAATTAAAAACAACACAGGTGTAAAAACGTAAGAAAAACATGCCAATAACTATTAATATTTTTAATTTGGATAAAAGCTTTTTCAAACTTCCTATCAGGTCGAAATATACACCAAAGTTACATTAGTAAAGTTTTTTAGTTAGCATAGGCTTTTCAAAATAAAAAAATGAAAAAATATTAGTTATTTTCCATCAGGATACCTGAAACAGAAGATATTTTTTCTGTTTTCTTTGAAAACGGCTGAAAAAACTATAATATGTCATAGAATTGATCACTACAACAATATCTGATATTTCATTTTGAAATTACCTTTTGTAAGTTCAATATAAGCTGACGTAATCTGTAGGTTAAAACTTAAGACGTATTAATATATCCATTCATGACTTTCATTTTTATGAGAGCTTCAATATTTTGTTCTTATGGGTTCTGTTAAAGGAATGTAAACTTCATTCGCTGCTTAAGTGCAGAATTTCAACAACAAAAAATAATCATTCTGCAGAATCAATTCTAAACTATGGCTATGAAATACTTTACAATTTAAAGATGAATCTTCAATGATAAGGTTTGAATAAACTGAATGGGTCTTCTCAGCTTTAGACGTTTGGATAAAATTTTTTATAACAAACATTTGTAACAACTAACGCAGTAATTTTTTCAATGAATTAAACTATTTTGAACCGTATATTTAAAGAGAACTTACTGAAAATGGTAAGGATAAAACATTGTCTACGGATCTTACCTGAAAAGTAGAAATATTACAGGTAGTGTGTTTGTACCACATTGAGTATATTATTTTTAACATTAATATTCTGAAAATTGTATACAGCTTACAATCTTCTACGAAAAACAATTTACTCTTCAAAATTAGCCCTGATGATAATTTCCTATCATCCTATCAATCTTATTTTATTTACGTAAAAAAGGCAGAATATTGCTAAATTCATACCACTGCTTGATGTGATCATGATGAAATTTATTTTGGAAAAAACTCCGTGGTTCTTATAAAATCTTCGTTTTTTCATTTTTAGATAATTCAACTATATGCATGCGTAAGGTGTTTTTCCTGTAAACTCATAGATATGATTAAGATACAGCTCATTTTGCATTTTGCATATACGCGATTATGAATGAAATATGCTCTTTCATAATCATTAAAAAAAACGTTCATTCTTTCAGTCCGAGCATGATAGATTCTTTAATTTCTAACCAGTTTGCTTGAATTTTAAATAGTAATACATATTATGTAATATTTATTATGGTGTTGAGTGAAGTGGGAATTATTGAATTCAAGGACCAGAAGAAGACCCAAAAAAGGGATGGTTAAATGATGTAACAAGAGAGCTAACCGTAATGAAAATTATTAATTGGAAAACCTAGGCTAGGAATAAGAAGGTTTTGGATAACATTGTTCAGCAAGCGAAGCCCATAGATTGTTTAATTAATTATATGAAAAACTGCTAAGTCCTTTATCAGTTAGAATCAAACACTATAATGTCATTAAATTAAAATTCAAAGTTCTACGTACACAACATTACGTGCAGAAATTTACTTTTTCAGGCAAATGGCTTGAAAATTTTACAAATCAACACCTAAATTACGCTGAAAAATTCAAGTTTGCGAAGATCATTTCGCCTGTACTTACGCCAATGCAAAAATCACGGTAACTTTTTTGTATCAGTGTGTTTTAGTTATGGAAAATTGCTGATTAATTTAAAAAATGATGCATTTTTCTATTATTTTTTCAACTCCAATTTCAAGAATTTTGATTTAAAAAAAGCATGGCTTAAGTTTTTTAGACAGAGTAAATTTTTAAGTTGGGGGAAATTCGGAAGCAGATTTTATTTCTTTTTTCAATTGAAATTGAAAATATTAAGATAATATATACGTTAGCAAAAGGGGAAAGATTCACAAACTTCAATCTGCCGTCAATTTCAATATTTCATTTTAGTTTGTTCTTTCTTGATGAATATAATTTGAACAGTGAAGAATTAGTAAAATATTGTAAGCAGAATTTCCAACTTGAATAAAAAATAGACTTTTTTTGCATCAATCAAAATAGTTAACAAAATTAATTTCAAAATTATCCTGGAAACTGGTTAAAAACGATGAAATCATCTTTTGTGAAATACTATTTTATAAAAACATTTAGACAAAGGCTTGCTATTGTTTGAAAACAAAATGTTCATTAAATTACAAAAGTAAGCAAGTTAGTCACATAAAATATATTTTTATAAAATTAATTTTATTTAAAAACTCTACTAAATTAGAGCATATGTGGAAAAAGTTATATAGTTTTTTTTCGAATAACAGTAAAATTTGTAACTGCCTTTATTTTAAGGTAAAATAAAATAACTTTTTGTGATTATTTTATAATTCTGAAATACTTAATGTCGTTTTACAATTTCCGAATGTATTGTTATTATAAAAACTGAATTTTGAACTACGCTATTTGTATTATTATTAAAAAAATGAAATAAAATAATTAATTGTTTTATTAGTTCATATTTTTAATAAGATCACGTAAAGAATTTTTATAATCAAGTTATTTCTAAAATGATAAAAATATATAATAACCTCATATGAAGTCCTGCTAGAATTTCTTCCTGGTTGCAAACCAGCTGCAGCCATATAAGTACTTCCAATTGTTTTGATCTTTTCAAGTTTTAAAAATGGAGGTTCATACAGAAGCTAGAATTAAAGTATGGATGACAAAAATGATTTTTTAATAACTAAACAAATAAATATGATTTTTTAAAAATCAAGTTAAAATTTTTTTTTATAAAAATGAAATATTTTAGAAACAGGGAACAGTAAATTTGTGCATCACTTTCCTTTTTTCCCGAAAAACATTTCCACACAGTGCAATAAATAGAAATTGAAAGGAAAAATAATCAATGAAAGTAACGTTTTATACATTTTAGTTTACTGCACTCGTTGTAGTTTTTAACTAGATATTTATCATGCGTGTTTAACCAAGTTCTAGAAACGCGTATCTTATATTTTACAGTATAAACACACGCATTTCTGATTTTGTGAATGCGCATTCGCGAACACGATCGTTTTACGTTTTTGTTTATTCACGAATTCCGTGTTAATATATAGATTATTAATTCAATTAAGAAATTTTAATAATGTTTGGTTTTCCATACATTTATAAACGTTTTTGTTACATCTGTATTACTTAGATTTAATATTCGGCTTTATTAGATATTTTTTTATACCTCTTTTAAGGTATGGCTTTATTTAAAAGCTCAGTACATAATGGGCAATACTTTACATAATAGGCTATATTACTCGTTTATATTAATTACTCTATCAAATAATATTTAAATAGAATTTATGACAAAGAATCACACTGAGGTTTTAGTATTTTTAAATTCTATAATCATTAAAAAGAGGTAAGATATTTCTAGAAATAAATTTCTTCTTTCAAATGTAATCATTTTTTTTATATAATAAGCTAAAAGGTAAGATTCCCTATTGTACTTTTTCTAAATGTTACAATTAAAATATTGCACTTAAATAAATTTTTAGATAAGTCAATTTTTGCTGTTGTTTTTGATTTTTTGCCGGTAAGACTCGATCTATTAGCAAAGTCTTTGAGGAAGAATATTACGTCCATATCCATGCATGAATTTTAGTTTCAATTTCTTTTATTAACTATTCTATGAATATAATTTAAAACAAAGAATAAAATAATATCAAAATAAATATAAATTTGTTTTTCTTATTAAATGTCGATAAATTTAGTTTAAAAAAACAACAACCTCATTCTATATTTCCTTTACAAAACTAAACAAAACGCTTTTTAGTTAGATAGTTTTTCCTGATTTAGTTGAAAAGGAAACATTTATTTTAGTGATATATTAAATGAAATCTAAACTCATTAAAACAAAACGACCTTTTGTTTTGCGCTGTCTAATAAGGCTGATATTGTTTTAAAATTTAAAAATTTAATAGTAAAAAGGAAGAATAGGGAATATATTTAGGAAAAAAAAATGTTTATCAAACGAAAATAACTTCTCCATAACTTGCTTAATGACAAAATCATATTTATTTTTTACTTTGTGTTTACTTTATTAAAATAAGGTTACAGAACAAAGCTTTTCTAAACACGAAACTTTTTTTTTGCTTAAAATATAGAGTGTAATTATTACCATATCAAAAATAACATGTGAGCGGATATTCCTATAATTTTTTGTTTTATTTAAAAATTTATAAAACTTTATTTGAAGTTATTATTTGAAGAGTGGTCACAGTCCACTAAATAAAAAATGGAGTTAGCCTTCCTTTTATGTTTAATGCAGTCATTTCTATCTAATTTTAAAACTATTACTGCTCTAGCCAAACTAAGGGAAATAAAAACCAGACAAGATAGAAAAACTAGATTTGTATCTCAAAATGAAGAAATGTGGAGTTGTTCCATTTTTTAAATAACGCGTTTATTTATTTTTCGCTTCTATTAACTTTTAAATAAAAGTATAAACGAAGTAAAAATCAACTAAAAACAATAAATATGTTGTAGTTTCCTGAACATGGGATGTTGTTTATCAATTCATACCTTCAATCGTTATTTGACATCATAACGAAAATATTTTAACAACCTCGAATAAATAAGTAGGTTTTTTAGTTACATAATATTTATCTCATAAGATACTTTTTTTGATAGCAAATTAAATTGCCTCTTAAATACTATCTTGTTTTTTAGTAACTAATGAAAACTATATATAAATGAATATACATAGAAGATCTGAAAATTATAATTGTTTTGTAAAATAATGACTGAAGTATAAAAATATGTAAAAGATGTTTACTTAATTAAACGTTTTAAAAACAAATTTTTATTGTGTTCAGCTCTCAAATTTTAACTGAAAAAAGCTGTAAAATAAAAATTTATAATGTAATAAAACTAAAATAAATATAAATTTTAAGCACAGTACGAAATATTTGACTTTTAAAAATTAATAATCAAGCATTGAATAATACTGTGTGTAGAATATGTTTAGCAATAGTCTAAACATATATTAAAAGATGTTTAGCTGAATAGAGTAGTATACTTAAGTTATCACAGTTATACACTTTGTATAGTTAAATAACATGAATTAATAAACAAGCTATTAAAGTGGGAATTTAATACACTATCTACCTATAAGTATTTGGACACTCATGCAGATTTGCAAATATGATTTGCGGCTTTTCTTCTAAATACGATATGAGGTCAACATGCATTGGTTTTTTATTTTACTTTATAACGCGTGCTGAACAGCCGATCCAATTCTGAGTTTACGACATTCAATGTTCAACTCCGCAGTTTTGTAATTTTGAACCCATCCCAGAAGACAAGGGAACTCCTGGATTAAGCAGGGAGGCAAATTAAACTTAAGGGAGGACATTGTTATGAAACTATGCATTACATGGAAAGGATAACCACAAAAATCTCCCATGGTTAGCCCAACAGCAAGGTCATTTTAATCCAGGATCCGTCTACCACTAATGACATATTACGTCATTGAGAGACAAACGCTCCATTCCCTAAGCCACCGCGGGTCAACGTGTATTGGTATTTTATAAACGTCGTTGAACAGTCGACCTAATTTTTTGGGTTTAACCCTATTAATGTTCAAACTCCGTAGACTTGTAATTTTGAACCCAATCTAGAAGACAAGGGAACTCCTGGCTCAAGTATTGGGAGAAATTTGCCTTTGTGGGGGACTTTTTTTAATGGAACTAGCCCGCATTTGCTTTATATGGAGAGGGAAACCACGAAAACTCCCCACAGTTAGCCTGACGGTAACAGGAATCGAACCCATGATCCGCCTATACCACTGAGGATATTTTACGCCAGGACTGTGGTCGGCGTGAGCCGGGTGCGGTATGCGTATCATTCAGCCATCGCTGGGATTCGAGTTCGATTCACCTCATTGAAAGGTGAATACTCTACCCCCTGAGTCAAGGAGGAATATATTGTTACTCTGCAAAAATTTGTAAAAATATTTTAAACAATTAATTTTCAAAACCAGTGAGACCTCCTTTGTTGGATTATTGGACCGAATGAATTGCCCAATCCAGTGATCAGAACTGAACCCCTTCAAGAACTTCAGGGGTGAGTTGGATCACCGAATTAAGAGAATGCTATCTCAGAACAAACGCTTCATGGTAAACCATATTTTAATTACATTAGTATTATAAATTTTACAGAACAGGAGCAAGTGTGCTCAGGCAAATCAAGAACAAACCGGTTTCAAGTGCTAAAAGCATTTTTTCATATTTTTTCATATCATTAACAGATTTTTGCCGAAATATTCAGGATTATAGAGAGAAGAAGTAATCCTGCCATAAAAGTATACTTGTATTTTGACAAAACTTTTTCAGCACTTGAAACTTCATGGTTTACTCTTGGTTAACCAAATCCTCGCCTTATACTTTAAAAGTTAAACTATCAACGGAAGTAAAATAAAATTTGTCACGTAAAGTTTCGCTCTCGGTAAAGAGTCTTTTTAAGAGGTGAGGTGAAACAACAATCCAAAATCGGTAAAGGAACTTATATCTTCAGCAAGCACATCGGTAAAAAAATATACCTTCAGCCTCGCGTTACAAAGACTAATGATATTATACCTCCATCCGTATTACAAAGACTTAAGGAAAGCATGCCTCGGAGAATTGAAGCTATATTTGCCTCTCGTGTCTATTCAACAAAATATTAAATACAAATAGATATCGTTTTTCTTTTCTTTCAGAGATGTTCTAATACTTATTGGTAAATAAGATATCTATCTAACTAAGGATTGTGTCCATGCCTTATAAATAAATTACTTTGTCAAAATCACTTATGATTTCATGCAGAACTTGAAGACACTTCCTTCCTTCATCGTTCAGGAGTGATTCACTATAGAAATCCATGTAGTTCGGTATAGAGGCGAACATTACGGCGGCAGAATTGTACTCTTCATGATACAAGTCCAACTGGAAGTATATATATATATATATATTAATAAGTTATTAAGTTATCCTATGTCGGTATACTATTTTGATGAAATGGTTAAGAATAACGATAAATCAAAAATAGAAAATTTGGGGTGTTCCGTATTGTCTGCCCTTAATACATATTTTTAAAATCCTAGTAAAATTGAAGTCTTCAAAAATTACATATTAGGGGTCACAAATTAATATTTAAAGGAAAGCAAAAACAAAAACGATATTTAATTTGTCGAATCTTTAGTGAAGGTATTGAGACGAAAAACACCTACACGAGTTTGATAGCTTGATGAAATATAGAGGTGTTTCAAATAACTACTACTTTTCAACTCATCTTAATTTCCATATATATATATACATTGGTTTTTTATTTTACTTTA
>NC_092204.1:72639525-72646139 GCF_043381705.1 Parasteatoda tepidariorum
CATTTTATTTTATATATATATATATATATATATATATAATAATGATCTTAACATTTTTCGTTCCATTAAAATTTGACAATTGGAAGTTTTTTCTACATAAATGCAAATGTAAAAATGCATGCATGAAAAGTAGGAGAAATTTGGTAAGACAGCGTAGCTAAGATTCAAAAACCTGTTTGTTAGAGCTAAACTGCTCGATCTAGAAACTGTCAAATTTAATCTAGATATTCATTGTTTAGTTGTGGACAATATATCACTCCTAAAAAAGTCATATGTACTACTTTTTTTTCATAAATGTTTTTTTCTTGAAAAAGTCAAATCACTTGAGAGTGAGGTAAAACCGGGTATGCATGTTAATTCTATAGAAAATTTAGAAAAGCTAGATTTTCAATGACAAAAAAAATAGCTAATATTTCTATTTTATAAGACAATTTAAGAAATGTACATGTTATGTAGTCAAGGCCATACTCAAAGAGAGGATAAAGAGGGGCAATTATCCCGTGTCCCGAAACTGATGAAGGTCCTTGAAAAATTCCTAACAAAAACTATAATGCTTTTATTAATAAGTTTTTTTTAAAAGGAAAATTGCTGAGATTTTCTTCATATCTGTATAAAAACTACGATTTTGTATAAAAGATCTTTAAAAAAATCTTTTAAAAGATCTTTTCTGCTTTGATGAAGGGATCGGCAATAAATTTTTTGAGGAAGGGAACAGCAAAAAATCGTAGGACCGGGTAGAACCCGATCTACCACGAGCGCCCAAGTTATGAAAACGAAACAGGTTAGTATTGGATTAAATCCTTCTTCTTTGTTAGGGTATAACTCTTCAGTAAATGTTTAATAGACTAAAAATCATTTTTATAACTGCAATGGCCAATAAATAAGGTTAGTTAAAAAACATTATAACAATAGAGAATTGAAATAGTAAAACAAACTCCGCAGACGCTATGAATTAATCAACAACAACATGCAAACAGGGTAGGTCCTCCTTCTAGACTAGTAAAGTGTAATTCAAAATTTGTCCTCTAGAAAAAAGAACTAATTTCGACACAATCGAGGTAGCCGATCTCACCCCACTATCAGGTTTTACCCCACTCTCCTCCTGAAAAGCTTCTTTCTTTTAATTTCGAAAATAAGCATATCATTAACTTGTTTTATTTTTAAAACTTTTTAATGCACCGACGGCTGTATTTTGCTTTAATATTGTCCATAGCATTAATATATCTTTTCATAAAAATTGCTTTAATGCATATAATTTTTCTTCGAAATGTTTCTATCTTTTGATAAAAAAAAAATAAATTAAAAAGAAAATAAATAATCATTAATACTTCATAGATAAATAAATATGCATCGTAAAAAGTTTAAAACTCAAAAAAATGCTAATTCAACGATAAAGATCCTAAGAATTTATTCAGAATTTTTTTCTAAAAGGGAGCATAATTTAAACTATAAATACACAGCATGTTTGAAAGAATAAAATCAAATCCTTTGATTTAAAGCAAAAAAAAATTCATTTGTAACTATCTAATGTTTTATTATTGGAATTGAAAATTCAATCGGAGAAATCAAAGTAATAGCAAAGGCTTACATCTAAATGCATTGCTTCCTTCGTAAGGTAATACTGGGCCACATGAACTGGAAGTATATTTTGAAGCAAAGTTCTATTAACCAGACCCATTGTTGCAGCTTCATCCTGCTCTTTCTTCAGTTTTCGTTTCCATAAATAATCCAGTCGTCCTACATATTCTACCTGTAAAGTTTCAAAGAACTTCAATACACTTATCATATTATGGTAAAAAGTATCGGTATTTACGATGCCAGTACTTTTTGCCGTAAAACCTTTTTTTTTTCGTAAAATTTTACAGAGAAAAAAATATAATACACTGTAATTTTTATAGTAATAATTATTGTAAAATTACTGAATCGCTGTAATTAAATATATGTTATTGTAAAAAATGCGCGCTAATCGTACGTAATGTCCCGTAACATTATAGAATGAAATAAGGTCTTCTTAATGCAAAAAGACTTTTTATTACATATTTTGAAAATGTAAACATGCAGTTAAAAGAATAAATTCGCATTTTCTTCGAATTCGACGACGATTCTTATAACTTAAATTTTTTTAAATATTTTTATGTAGCAAATGTTATTGATTTATTATTCTCCCAATGTTACGATAAGTGTCCGATTTTATAATCTGATGTTTCTATTTTCAACTCTCCAATATACACTGGCAAACTATTGCAACCGTAGTTTAAACTGAGGAATGGAAAGCCTATTTTTAACAAAATAAAAAATTAAAAAGAAAAACTTTTTTTCAGCGTATTTTTAAAATTTTTTTTTCGTAATGTAGAATTTGATAATCATACAGTCAAAAAAAAAACTGTAGTATATTGTTAAGAAATAACAAATTAAGTTAAAAAATAAATAAAAGAAAAACGTTATGATACTTTTTACTATGCACTGTAATTCACTTAGTCAACGTTAATAGGTTTAACAAAGTAAACTTATAGCACGTAATAGGAATTCAGAGGAGAGGCTTATTTTTTTCAACAAAAAAACCCCAACTAAGCTGGGTTTACCAGAGTTTTGGTTAGAGCTTTAATATAATAAGAATAACTATTATGATTTTAATCACATGAAGATGAGTTTATATAGTTTTAGCATATTACCTGTCTATCTAACAAATGCAATGTGCAAAGAATTACAAACAGACACCAGTATTGGTCTGTCCCAGGAGGTAACATTTCCCTAAGAAAAATATAATTATTAGATTTACCAACATTTACATATTTATTGCAACAATGCAAATTGAAGTGCTTCGTGAAAGAAGGTTTTAAGTGACATATTCTAGTTAGGAACATCAACTTTCCTATTAAAAAAGCATTCTTTTAATAAACTGACGAAAACTTTTTTTTAGTTCTTTGCTTATAACTGAACATGGTACGTTTTTTAAACTCAAAATTTTGCATTTTTTTAGAATGTCACTGGTTACTTTCTTCCACGAAGTCCTTTAATTATTGTTCGATGTTAAATAGTTACCAGTCTTGAAGGTAAGGCCTGCTAAACACATTCGGTTTGTAAAAGATGAAACAAGAAAATGCTGCGACAAGACTGCCATTTAATATCAATTTTATGAAGAAATGAACTCTGAGGAATATCGATAAGGACACCATAGCTAAGATAGCACACCAAGTAAAGTACTGAAAGAAAAGATCATCAAATTGTGTATAGAGAATGGAAGGACAACCATGATTCGAAAAAATGTTTTAGTTATCAGAAGAAAAAAGTTACCCATGGTTTATAGCAAGCTATCGATTCATGTTCAAAAACAGTTCTGTTTCCGACGAGAGCAGAATTCAAAGGAACACATTCATTCTAGAAAAAAATATTTATATTGAATTTTGAAGTTATAAATACATTTTAACATTTTTACACTTTTGAAATTATTAACTCGAGGATATTATTATTCCTATTGTGTAATGCTTTTTAATGGTGCAAATATTCTAGGTAATATATGTAATGCTTAGTAATAGCATGAGAGATCTGCATCTGTGCTTTCAATAAAAAAATAATAAATAAAAACATAAAGCTATATGGATGCTGAAATGTGTATTCATATTCTCAACAGCTGCTTATAATCTATCTTTGAAGAATAAGTGTTTTAAATGCATAATCTAATTAAAAATAAGCATAAATTTCGAATTTATTGAACAAATTGCCATTTATATAATGGTTTTTTTTTAAAAATAAACAATTAGTTTCTCAATTTCAGGTATTATTTTTGATTTAAAAATTCCTATTTATTCAAAAAAGCAATTTAATGCACTGTTAGAATTTTCATTCTCAAATTATAGTAAAATAATCGGCAGATATCTGCCCATCCAATTAACCATAAAGTTAACTGTTTGGAATATTTCTTTCCTTCTACGGGTTTGAAATGGTTTGTAACAGGTATGGTTAAAAAAAATCGTGAATACAAAACTATCACTTCATTGGTGAATATTTTTCAGTCATTTACAACTGGCTTGGTTTCAAAACTATAAAAATGTAATTTAGCTGATCATTAGCGTAAGGTTATGCTAAACCTTTCTCTAAAGAATGGTCCATTAGAGTTAGGTACAGCTGAGTTGTGTTTTGTTAAGTGAACCGTAGTATTTGCATCGTTTAATTTATATAGTGGTACCCTCTATCGTAAAATAGGAGAAATACTACACTTTTTGTGCTAAGCAGCTCTGCGGTGCTGCAATTTATGCATAAAAGAGAGATTTGCTTTCCAAAAATTTATGGTCACCAATTGAGGATTGCATAACACATGAAATTTCTCACGTGTTTCAGAAATGGAGGAAAAATTGTGGTGTTTTACCGGTCGAACCCCTGTTCAGCGGAGCATTAGACTAACAGACCCTCTCAACTAAAGTATATATTCGACTGTAAGTAATTTAGTGGCTTCATAAGATGTTCACTGCAAACTTATCATTATAAAATTATTAGGCATCCGCTGTTGTGTTAGGTATCTGATGATGAAGAATAACACTTTGAATTCATAAACCCTATCTCTTGGCTCAGTTCCACCTTTCGAAGAACGTGCATTCGATTCTCATTGGCAGTTGGCATAGTTGGAACAGGATGAAATTCTGCTTGCATAACCATATTAGGGGAAAAGTCAATAAAATTTTTTGACAGTAAATAGTTTAAAGCGATCCTTTTTTTTATGGTTATTTATCTGCTTTAGTTGAATAGGGTAAAAATAACGATTAAATAAATTGTTATTTAACCATGTTTTTCGAGAAATTTCCAGCAGTGTACCATATTAAGGTTGCAGCAAACTTGAACCCTATTATGATTCCACATGATCCAAAATCTCCAATGGTGTATTTATTGATATTATCGGAGAAAACACCTTAACCTTAAAGCATTTTAAAGTTAAAGGATAATGAGAATTATGGCATTATCTGTGCTAAAATTTTTGTTATTCCATTGCTCAGTACGAAAAAAAATAGAACACCCTGAATAACTTTTGATTTAATGATCGGATTTTCACGTACTAAGATAATCTTAATGGTTTGAAAGCCTAACTTTTAACATGCTAATTGATTAGTGGAGATGGAGACGATATTTAAGTCGCAAAATCAGATACAAAAATGTATTTTCTGTGAATAAACAAATCTTTCTTTATAAGACAAATAAATACAAAGCTTTTTTATTTTTTTTGATTTCTGACCTTTAAAGCATGGGTAGCCGCAATCATGGAAATATATGGTCCTAAAATTTTGAGTAGAGAGTGGTCGAAAGGTCTGAAAGGCATATGTTAAATTTACTTCTTGACTATTTCGTTATTTCTCGAAAAATTTTTAAACAAATCGAAAAGTTTTTCGCAAACAATTATAAAATTCGTTTATTCAAAGATAATTTCACTCAAAAGTTAATGCTCAATAATTATTTGTCATATTTTACTATTTTATTTAATAATAGACGAAAATATTAGAAATTGTAAGTCATACGAATTTTCACATAATTTTAAATGGAAAAGTTCAAAATTTGAATGAAATTGGCCAAATCGTTTCTAAATTTTATAAAAAAGGTAAATATTCAAAAATATGATTTATCGCGAATTATTCGACCGATTTTTTTTAAAATTTTGTATTTTGCACGAATAGTACGATAAGCTCCCAAATTTTTTTTGAACTCAATTTTTCATAAAGGCAATTAAAAAAACACATTAAAAAAACATATCAAAAAAACATATTAAAAAAACATATTTAAAAGAAACATTAAAAAAATAAATAATAAGAGAGAAAAGTTGTAACAGCAAAAATTTTCGACGGCAATATTTAAGATAGATAATGGCACGCGTCGTTCTGAATTGAGTAATTTTGCAAACTTCGCAATACGGATGATCACCGTAGATTCCATTTCCTTTAAATAAAATTATTTCATTCCTTTATAACTAATTTTAGATTTGTCACAGTTTTTTTCAATCACAATTCTTAACAAAGAGTTCTGTTTTTTTTGAAAGAAAGTGTTATGAAGAAGGATTTTTGTTTATAAAAAATTAAATAGAAAAGTTAGGGCAGCTAAATTTTAGATAGTATAGTTATATAATGATATTGTGTATAAAAATCTGCTTACCAAACCCATTAGAGCTACCGCATTAAGAAGTGCAGATATTCCGACAAAAACAACTGTTCTGAGTAAAAAATTGTTCAGAGATCCTCGAAGAGAGTACAGAAAATGAAGTTTTGACGTTTTTTTCTGAAATTGAAATTATTTATATCAAAATTTATATAAATTTGAAACAATTTTAAGGGCTTGATATACTTTGATGCATAAATGAATAAATAAATAAAAAATAATGCGTACCTTAATTATCTTCCAAATAGCTGGCACCCATAGAAGAATAACGCTGACTATTAGAATTGCAAATAACAAAAATTTTGCAATCCAAAACAGGTGCAATCTAGATTTATGGAAAGAAAAAGAAAAATCTTAATAGGAATTTTAAAATAAAATTATTTACAATCATTATTAAGATGAATAAAGTTAGGTAGTTATCGATTCCCGGAGGCAGTATGAAACTATTACCACCTTATCTATATATATATATATATATA
>NC_092204.1:72646177-72714399 GCF_043381705.1 Parasteatoda tepidariorum
ATATATATATATATATAACTTTCAGAAATTAATTTTTTTGTTGTTAATTAAAAAAACTTTCCGGGCAAAACAAATTTTGAGTATTTTCAAACATATAGAGAACATTGTTATAGCTAATATGAAACATTTGTTACAAGAAGTATAAAAGTTTGACTAAATAGTTATTTTAGTTTCAATGTAGTCGACTTCGTTGTAATGAATAATGGTATTCCTTACTGTAAATTAACTGTTATATTCAGCAATGAAAATCGTTGTCATGAGATGCATACAATATTAAGAAAATTAAGTAAAAAGAAACTTTCGTTCTCATTATTCGTCAAATTAGAAAGATTACGAAATGCTTTACTTTTGAAATAATGATGTAAATTAAATTTCAAAAGCGTATGTAAAAGAAAAAGAATCTAAAACAAGCTTTAGTTACAATTAATAAGCAACATTTGAATCTTAAATATTTATTAAAGATGTCCAATACAAAATATAGTTTGAAATTATTTTTGGTTACCTGGGTTTTACAAGACAACTGATAGTTGTTAGAACAAAAGCAGTAAAAAGCGTTGCTAATATGGAATATTTGAAAAGTGGATTTTTCTGCAACAGGAATGGTACTTCTACTGTTTTGTCTTTAAAGGTTAGAAGTAATGGCTGAATACCTTCTGGCTTAAGCCACTGGCTGGAATAGAAATAAGTTTTTTTAGTAGTAATACTACACAGAAAAAAAACTTTTATCTTTTTAATGTATACAAACCGGTAAAAAAGTGGTTTTTCAATTATTATTCTTACAATTATTTTTTTAATTTTTATGATAGTTAATCTTTCTCAAAACTTTTTCTGAGAGAAAAATGGAAATACCTCAGTTTCAAAGGGCCTGAAATTCTAAGCTGTGTTTAAATTTTAAACCATACTTACAATCTTGCTAAAAATTGTTTAGGACAGATAGCTAAAGCTATCCGTCCTCTTCAGTTAGATAGATAGCTTATAGCTAGATAACTGGTGGACCGGTACGTCATTTCATTTCTACTAATTTCAGTAATCGTGTGTCATTTATCAACTCAATATTCTGTATACTTCAAAGGCTGATTGCTGTGTATTTAAAAACTCCATACTTTAAGACTGACTGGTTAAATAGTGATTAATTAAATCTTATTATTTTTTAAACTTAGTAATTGTGAAAAGGGGAGTCAAAAGTCATAGGTACATATCCGTCATTTATGATTTTTGAGTTTCAGAGTTATCGAATTTCTAAAAAGTCGTTTATTTAACATTTGACTTCCCAAGAACTATTCGACCGATTTCATTCAAAATTTTGGGTTTTGCCAAATAACATGACATTTTTTAAAACAATGTCAAAATTTATGCTTTCTAGAAAATGTTGACAATTCTGCTTTCTACAAAATGCTGACAAAATTGTGAAAATCAATGAACAACTATTAGAAGACAGTTAATGAAGTAAACAATACTCTCATTTCTGTTATCAGCACATAATATAGGAAGAAAATAATGAAACATTTTAGTTTTGTCCTAGGTTCCCCTATATAAGTCAGGGACGGATCGAGAAATTTAAAGACCCAGCCCTGAGCTGCTCCTTTTTTGGGGTCCCTTTTACACAAATCTGAAGATTTTGCTTCTTATTTCCAAAATTAACAGTAAATAAGATCAAACGACTTACGAAGGAAAAATTTTACGCCCTCATGCTATTTTGAATTTTTTTTATCTCACTATTTATTTTCTAAAATAATAGAAGTAAAAGTTTCAATCGTTACAATGCTTAGCGGAGCAATGAAACTATTTTGAGAACTATAGGTTCACCCAACACTGTGTTATAATATTTGTAAAGAGACTAGGTGTTTCAAGATGGCGTTTTTTCCCACTCTCTATACTTTTCCTCTCGTCATAATTATGGTTTTGGCGAAAACTTGCTTTTTTATGACGGCAGTGGGGTTCAGTCAGAAGTTGTAATTTGCTTGCGTGGGGAAAAAGAGGAGTTGGAGGAAACGGAGAGAGGAAAAGTGTGGAAAGTGGAGAAATCACGTACCCTTGAGATACCTATTCTATTTAAAAAGAGTATAATGGATGGTGTTCTCAATATAAACGTAAACAATAACAATCTCGAGCTCAATACCTGCTCTAGTTCCGGTTAGAAAGCTTGCAACTGCTTTCTACAGCTTATTCTGTGAGGCGATATTTTCAAACGGATAATTTTGTTTTTAATAAAAGAAGTAAATAATATAATTTCTGAGCTCAAACCTGCTGCATTTCGTAAGATATTAATGCTGTTAAGTAATTCTGGTGAGTTTGAAGTGAAAATTTGTTTTAGTTATTTATAGATATATTGTTAAAAAAGGTGACATGGCTGCTAGATTTTAAATAACTCGCTTTTTTGGCAGTCCTGATTTGGCCTCTTTCCATTTGTTTATTACTGTTTGCTCTTGTTGCAAGCTGTGCACCATCTTACGTTAGTGTTAGCACCTTTAGCATTGCAAACACAAGCATTGTTAACATTGTAAACACAAGTAATAAATAATCAAATACCACGTTTGCAAGATTCTCAAAACACAATGATCACGTTGCGAGCCAAATGGCTTTAAAATACACCGGATACAGTTACCAGGAAGTATAGGCGGTATGGAGCTTGCAGCTTTCGCTAGTGTAGAAAACATCATCCATAGATTCTGCTGGTTAAAATTATAAAAAGAAGTGTTTAAAGTTAACCTTTTTATTGAAGAATTTTACTGTCATCCGATTACTTCTCTTGCTGTTCTGTCTAAAATTGAAATCGAAAGAGCTCGTAGAGACTTATTTGCGAGTCTAGCTTTTTTACTAGCACAAAATAATAAATCGCATTTTTTACTATACTGTAATTTTATCTTTTTTTAACTTAATATTTTTGTGTGTTAATCTTAAAATTCCAAAAATTGGACGAAATAAGAATACTGAAATCGTTTAAATTTCCATGAAAATGCATTAAGAAAATGCGACCCTTTGACTGGCCGGTACCACTAACTACTGAAAGTGAAATATTTCCTGAATAAATAGAGATATGAAATAAATGAAGTAATAATTGATGATTAATTGTAACAAGAAGTAATTCTTTATATGTCTTTCATGCATCAAGCCAAAAGTCTTTAAGAAACGTACTCTTTCTTACTTAGAGCCATAGCATCAATAGCACTTTCCATAAACTCATTTACTTGGCTCACCATCTGGCGAAATTGTAGGAGACTGTAAGAAAATGAATAAAATATTTATTTTTAATTTTAAAAATAGAATTGAATGGAATACTTTTAGTATCCTCGTCAAAAAGTATGCATATTGGGAGTTGCAAATGAATGCTTAAACACAAGAAAAACAAAAGCCAAATAGAAATCTGATTAATCACTATCAAGGAGGAGGGGTTTAAAAGCATCAAAACTTGTTTGATTACTGATTACTGAATAAAACTTCAAGATCTTTCTGACAATTGCCTCTCATCTCCTCACTGTTTCGTGGGGTAATTGAACTTGTTTTGATTGCTTTTAAACTCCTCTTTTTCAATAATGAAGGGGTTAGATAATAAAGGCGTTTTCTTTTCTTTCGCTTAAATGTTTTTGCAACCAAATATGTATATGTACTATTTTGACTTAGTTTTTTCAAAGAATTTTTAAAATACTGATTAAAGACAGGGATTATGGAATACTTTTTATACTTTGATAAGATTTATTAAGCTAATTATGAAGTAGATACCAAAGCTTCAAGCGTAATTAAAAATTAAGAATGTTATGAAAAGCTGCTGCTTTTTTTCTGGTTTAACACAATAAAAAACATTTATTATATATATAATGTTAATTTACTCCTTATTTGATAATTTTGCTTCTAATGAGACTTGGATAAATCAAGCACGTCATAGGCTTTGCGAATTAAGTCAGGAATGTGCGCTTTTCGTTTGACAAGAGAGCATAGTACGATAAAAGTACTTTTTGACCCAAAACCCTACGGATAGATGGCAGCACCGTGATGCTACTTTTCAATTTAGGCATAAATCTGAAGAGGAAAGTCCCTGTACACATGGTACTGATCAGCAACGGACCACAGGATTTTCGATTCCACAGATTTTACAAGCACGTATATCACGTGTACATATATCGGTGTGTCTTCACTGTGGTGAGGTTTTCGATTCTTTAATCAATGGGCTACATATTAAATGAACTTTAATATTAAAGTGTTTATGCAAATCAGTTTTATGTTACATTATTATAGATACTAGATTATTTTGTAAAAGTTCTTAGCCAAAGTGAATGATAATTTGTTTCTATGCAAGTGAGCTAAACATTTGTGCGATACATTCTCTACTTATGAAAACTTTTACATAAAATATTGCTTCATTTTGAATTAGAACTATATCTTATGAATTCTAATTTATTTTTATTATTTAGATAAGTAAAATAAATTTATATGAAAACAAACATCAGTTATCACCACGATGGATAGCCTATCAAAGTATACGGATTTGAGGCAATTGTAATTTTCAAATTTTGAACCATACTCAGACGATAAGTAAGCACCTGAGAGTAGCAGTCGCTCCGGGGATAGAGCAATGGGGTGACCCAAGTTCGGATCCCGACGGTGGCTGGTTAATACGAATTTTGCTCCAGGCTCACTTCAACCATAATGCTGACGTAAAATATCCACAGTGATAAACGGATCATGGGTTAAACTCCCCTTGCTATTAGGTTAACTCTGGGAGGTTTTTAATGTCGTCTCTCCATGTAAAGTAATTGCGAGTTAGTTCCATGAAAAAAATCCTCCATAAAGGTTAATTTGTCCCAGTGTTTGATCCAGGAGTTCTCTTGTCTTCTGAGTTGGATATGTGAACTTTGAAAGTCGTTCACTCAGAATAGGGTCGGTTGCTCAAAGCCGGTTATAAAAGGAAGTGAAAGTGAACACCTGAGTCAGTTAGAAGATTATTGAGTATAATCTACGTAAGGCAGAGAAAAACTATGAAAATCTATCACTATTTGCGAAAAGAGTGCGAAGAGTAAAAACTAAAATTTTGATGAATATGTGCTTTTTTAAATTATCGCTAGAATTTAATGTTCATAAATAAAGTTTTGTTCAAATTGATTTTTTAATAATTTTACGTTTGATTATTTAGAACAAAATGCAATTGATCCACAACGGATTTGTCATTATTTAATCTCTTACGCGTAAAAAAAGAGAAGTCTTTTTTAATTAAGATACCTGAAACCCAAAACAGTTCGTCTCCTTGATGATAGTACTTCTGTAGCTGAGGATAATTTCTGAAAAAAAAAGTTTTTTTTCCACATCAAATGAATATTGATAAAAAAGAATGTGAAGTAATACAAATAATGATTAATAACAACAAACCCTTTGAATTTTGGAATGTCTAAATGAAGAAGCTCTCCTCGAATGACTTGGGCTCCTGTCAGGATTAACAATGTACAGAGACGATTTTATCTAAAAACAAATTCTTGTATCATTAAATTTAGTATTAATTTACGTGTTGTGATAAAAGGAAATAAGTTATCAGACTTAGTTCTTGATTCAGATTAGAGTTTTTACATCTAGAAATGTTTCGACAAACAACTTCAAAATTGTCTGGACTAAGGTTGTGAACGAGAATGATAGAGGAATCGGTTGATACACTCGGCAAACATTGCCTTCACCAACCTTTGCTCATACCTTGGCTTCTTACACGAAAATATGATTATGAATTTGGTAAATTCAATAACAAAATATAGTAATAATATATGTTGAAATTTGATAAATGTGGTAAAATTTGGTAATTTGATCATGAGAACCTAGAGCTTGGCATGAAAACCATTTATTCGGTTAAATATACTTTTTAGTTTTGTATTTTTTACGAAATATGTGGTAATAAGAACTATAATTCTGAAAACCAAAATTACCGATAAACCGTTATCATATGAATGGAAAAATTGCTATATGAATGACTTAAATATTGTATGTTTTGTTTTCATAGCCTGAATTCAGTTTTTACAAGAATTCTTTTTTTCCTTGCAAATAAAAACAATTAAACTAGTAAAAGTTAAAGTTTTTAAAAGCTTATTATTTCCTAAAATATTTAACACTAATTTTGTGTGTAATGGATACTTTGATTAGTTAAGATTCCGTTCAGATAAAATATCTTGTCTATGTTTTTCTACGTAAATTCTTTTGAGAAATTTTTGTTTTATATCGGTGTTGTAAAATTTGGCTCTCAGCCAATCGCAGATGCGTATTACCTAGAATAGTACCCGTATATCTAGTAATACCCATAATATTACCAGTAGTATTACCACCTTTAGTGTTACCCGTATGTCGGACTAAACTACGTTTAGATATTACCTTTAATTTGAATAACTTTAGGACACCAGTTTAAACAACTGTCTTTTCACGTACAACAATTTTCTCATTGAATAAACAAAACTTTTTATTTAAATTAAATATTTTCTTATCAAATTGAAAATATGTAGTCTTTTGAAGAAAAAAAAAGGAGGGGAAAAAAAAACACTTTAGCAATTACTCCTATATAGCATTGAAAAAATTTCGACAGTTCCCGCCATTTTAAAACAGAGCCAGTAAAATATAATTTTAATTGTTTTGGAAATTAAGTACAATGGTCCACATACACCTTTTTCAGAAATAAAACTCTCATTTTAGACAGTTCAGCTATCCTTGAGCTATATATCCTTATTTCTGACACATATTCGAAATCACGTGATTTTTCATGAAACGCGAAATGTAGTGCGTCATCTCTAGATATTCTGATTCTAAAGAAATTTGCATAGTATGACGGGATGGTACAGACGCTGTGATGTTATATTTTCTACTCAAGTGTGTAATTGATATGTAGCGTCAAGCCTGACTCTTTTGAGAACATTCGTATTCTAAAAAAAGTGATATTAGTAATTTCTGCAATTTGACAAAATGTACTTTAGGGCAATTCCACGAAATTGTCAACTTTTAAGTGAAATTTTTTTTTTATGAATTGCATATTTTAATTTTAAAAATATGTTCAAAAATAGCCAAAGTCTACATATTACTGTTTAATTTTTGATAATTTTAAGTTTTTTGAATCTGGCAGCATTCTAAAGTAATCACATGGCTGACAAGTGAATTCTTCACATTTGTGCTCAAATTGTTTTCTTGAAAAATACTTATAAAATAAAAGAAATGTATCTTTCTTTTGCAATATTTTGATAAAAATATGCATATAGTACAAAATTTAAACATTTAAAACATAGCCTTTAAGTCATTTTAAGTTTAATATATTAAATAAAAGTAACTTTTTTTTGTGTCATTCCGTCACATGTTTTAGTATATTTTTTTAAATAGCAACTGCGTTTTTGAATGAAAATGTGTATATTTTGGAATATAAAGCAGATGTGGCATAAGAATCAATGAGAAATTGTAAAATTCTATGCATTTGATTATTAACTTCCAATAATTAGCGTGACGGAATGACACATCTTCGGCGATGGAATGACAAAACGAGTCCTTGAGAAGCTTAGTCAAAAACTAGGGAATTATTTTTTTTTCAATTAACCTAATGGCTAAAACAGCTGTTGAAAGACAGATAAAATGTTGAAAAAGACCAAGATCCCCATGATATGATGAAGAAAAAAAACAGAGAAAGAAAGGCAGAGAAGAAAGCTTCCGCGACAAAAGTTGGACTTAAAAAACTCAGAAGTGCAAACGCTGTTGTGCAGAGATTGTGTAAACAAAGAAAAAATCAAATTCTACCAATCTCTTCACATACAAATAATTTAAATTCCCTATACAAATTCCTGCAGAGTCTTGGTAAACCCAAAAAAAAAATTGTACACTCACCATAAAAAAAATTGTACACTCACTTCCAAAATCACCAATAGAGGTAAAAAAATTAATTCAGTCTTTATGTGAGAAGTATTTAACATCGAACTCAAAAGAAACTAAGTGAGAAAAGTAATGTTGATGAGCTGTTTAATTTGGTTAAAAAAATTTTACTGTCAAGATGATGTTAGTTACAAGCCCCCAAGTATGAAGGATTCAGTCATAATACAAACTCTGACAGAGTAACGAAGAGTGCAGATGCAATATATACTTATGGCCTTAAAAGAGGCTTTTCATAAAGAAGCATATATTGATGTAAAGTGTGTCTTATCTCATTTTTGTTCTTATTCTCATTTTTGTTAAGTGTATTTCATTAATACCTCACAGCACATGCACCTATAAATACCATGTAATTGTGATGTTGTTCTAAAAGGCCAAACAAGATGTTGGCTGCTGTAAAACGGCACATAATATGTAAAAGAATTTTATGATTTCATAAAGTCGAAGCAACAAATCGTTGAAGTTTTGTTTTTGTCCAGCTATTCTATTTAAGAGAGGGCAAAAGAGAATGACTTCAGCTAGACACTTGCTACATTAGCATTGCCAGGAACAAGAGACCTGCACTAGATGCTCATGTAGTTGAGAAGCGAATCATCAAAATTGGAATGCTTTCTAATTTTAACCAAAACCAAGTGTATGATTTGAAAAGCCACTGTTTTGAAGAGGAAATGGAAAATATGATTGAGGAGTATGCGGTCGGCTCTTTAATCATTGTCCCATACTGCGAAAAAAAAGAAGGCACATTTATATGCAGCGCAAATTACTTTGATAAACAAAGACGATTTAGATGTTAAAGTATTTAAAGAACATGGGACAAAAATTGATTTATGCATAAATTTCCTGAGAACGAAGATAAGATGTGACATTGGCAAGTTAGATATAAAACCTCTTCTGAGACAACCTAATTTTCAAATTGTTGAAATTTTAACTGATTCTTACGTAAATATTAATTCTGTTTATCTGTTACATTCTGTTTATCATTTACATATTAATAAAACATTTTTTAAATGAAGACTTTCTTCCACTAAACTTTTTGTCATTCCGTCACGGTCATTCCGTCACAGCAAATAGATGTTAATAACTGCTAGCCAACCTGAGGTTAATTTTCCAAATTCACAATTTACATTGCTTACACATTATACTAAAAGTAAAAAATAGTTCAGGAAAATAATAGTTGCAAAATTCACAGAAACTACCAGTTCTAAGCGGCATGCCGAAAGCTTGGTTGCCAAAATGTCATTCCGTCACACAAGTAAAAAGTTCATAAAATTAAAAATAAAAAAAATACAAAATTCTTTTTTTTTAGTTTATGAATCACATTATACCAATAATAATGATATGCATGAGAAAAAATCATGTTTATTTGAAATTAGATGCATAGAAACTTCAATTAATTGTCATCATGCAAGTCAAAATGTCATTCCGTCACATATGGAATTGCCCTTAAGGGAGATTTCCTATGAAATAATTTTATCAGAAAATGTCAGGAATTTAGAGAATCCAATTTCTTACAGTTTATTTAAAGGAACACAATTTTTTCCAAATATTACAAGTAAACGATATAAGAATTGTAAATTTACGTGAAATGAATGAATAAAAGAAAATCGATTATTTTATTATTTACTGCCTCATTTTATAGTTTTCAAGTAAGAGTCTTTATATACTTATTATGTTATTAGTATAGATGCAAAAAATGGCATCGATTGCGATTTTTTTTTTACTTCAAAAGCTCCGAGCCACTTTTAATAATATTTTTTATCCTAGAAACTTGTATCTTAAAACCTGGTATAAATGCGTGATATTCTGCACAATTTTATTCGGGAATTTTAAAAACAAGACTACAAATCCAGATATTTCTTTTCGATCACTTTATAAGTACGCACACTTTAGCGATGCAATGACTAAGCAACTTCTGTTTCTTGAAATCATGGGAAATAATAACCTAATTACTTTATTCCGTCGTAAAATTTCAAATGTATAAAAAAAGTTACTAACTGTTTTTTTCGGAGCAATGAAAAAAGTTTCCATATTAAGTTTATTTAAGTAATCATCCTTGATGTTTCCATTTCCTGGCTCAATCATGTATTCAGTTTGAAGTAAGTCTTTGGTGGCCTTGGTAATGTGAACACATCTGTTGAAGTAAAAATATTTCAAATGAGGAGGAGAATAACAACAGCATAGGTATGAAATGAAATAATTCGCAATGAATACCAAAAATGTTATAAAGAAGGAGAAAAAACGTATAGTCAGAACTATAAAAATATGGTAAAATTTACCGTGTTTCTGGTTCTACGGGAACACAAAAAAGCTCGGAAAGTTTTAACCGAAGCGGTAATAACTTTGATGAAATTAACAATGAAATATAATATTATAATAAGTGGTAAAATTTAGTCATAAAACTTAGTGATTTTATTACGATGCCTTAGATCATGGTATAAAAATCAGTTATTCGGTAAATTAACTTTTCAGTTTTGTATCTTTTACTAAATGTGTGGTAGTAAGAACTATGATTTTGGAAAACGAGAGTTTCGATATACCGTTACCATATAAACGCAAAAATTATCAAATGAATAATTTAAATATCGTTTGGCTTTATTAACCAGAATTACACATATATATTAACCAGAAATATTATTGCTATACAATATGGTAATTTTGCAAAAAAAAATTTCTCGTGTAGTTTTTAGAAAGATTACATCAGTAAGTCTTGTGAAACTCAAGCCCTCTAATATTTTTAATTTTTAACTATGGAATCTTTTGGAAATAATGGAAATTAATGGTTTATAGTTATTTTCAAAAACGGTAAAAAAATTTCTGGTCTTTTTTTAAAATTATTTTTAATAAAATTTGTAGATTTTTCCAAGGAAAAAATAATCAACGCAAGAATAAGCAATAAAGCAATTTATATGGAAAAATGAAATTAAAACTGCTAAAAATACTTTCTACTACAAAACTACTTTTATGTAACTTATGGGGACTGTTACCGGACTTATGGGATTTCAACGTTTTAATAATGAAACATTCTTTTACTAAGTACATACTTTGTTGAAAAGTAAAATTTTGTGTTCATCAAAAAATAGTTATGAAGTAACTAAATATCATATTTCTACATAAAAAGTATTAATAAAGAGAAACATCATTAATTATTTAAGAAAATTTTTAAGAAATCATTAATATATAATCATTAATAACTTCAAAAATTATTTAATTATTTGAAATTCAAGAGTGTAAATGCTTATAAAGTAGACCTTTTTATAAAGAAAGTTTGTTTCAAAAATTTACTTTTTACATTTAAATGTTAATTTTTAAATATGAGTTTACGTCAAAAGTGAAATTTTTTAAATTAAGAGCATTATTGTGTATTCAAATAAAAATATTTTTCTACTTAAAAAAATGGTTAAAAAAAACTATTAATACTAATATGTCCCTTAAAATAAGCATGAAATAAATATTTTTAATATTTTTAAAAAAGGGCTTTACAGTTTGCAAAAGAAAAGCTGACAGTATTTTATTTTCCAATTAAAAAGAGCATTAAAACTACCACAGAGGATATACGACTCTTGAGTTGGAATTCCCTTGCCGTTGGGCTAACAGTGGGAGGTCTTTATGATTTTCCTCTCCATGTAATGCAAATGATTTCTACAATCACTTTTTTTTCTGAAAAATAAATAAATAAATTTCTTACCCTGGCCTTCCTGATTGTTCCATTTTACTGGCTATGGTAACATCCCTAGACCATATATCAAACTGCCATTTTCGAAGCCCTAATAAGCCACTCAGAACATTGCCACTGTGCACCCCGATTCTCATGTCCACGTTTACTTTCGTCTCTTCTCGAAAATTTCTGAAAAGGGAAGTGAACTATTTATAGTCAAATATAAATGCGCTTTATATTTATCAAGAAAATTTTTTTTCCAATCCCCACCTGTGTTAACATTCGTCAATTCAGGCATTTACAGGACAGTTTCGTTGGCCTCTCTTTCAGGGGCACCATATTAGGTGGGCCAACGTTGCTCCCACAGTAAGGACAGATAGTACATAGAGATGGAAAGAGCATCCATACCTTGCCCGGGATTCGAACCCAGAACCTTTCTGATGCAAGGTCATGCAGTTCCCTAACCCCCACACAGGCCGGTCGTCACAAGTCAAGAAAAATTAGTTTTGATAAATTTTTTACTTTAAAATTTTTTCTTGCATTTATAAATTGATTACACTAGAGATCAATTTTTTATTTGCTGCACGAAATTTTTTAGCGGATTTAGATATTTTCCGTTGATTTCAAATCTGCAAACGGCTTCTCGCTCAAAGCAACAGATTTTTAATAAATAAAATTTTTAGTCTATTTTTTGTCAAAATGTACTAGTTTAAAAGCATTATATATAGCTGGGGATCTCGTAACTGTTGCGACAAACTTGTAGGAGAGTTAGGACTCATTATCAGGATTACAATTGCAGGGGAACCCATGCCCACAAATATCGCTTCCCTATTATGAACTGCTTCCGCACGTTCTTCTGAACAGGCCATTATAGGGAAGCGCCCCTAGCCGTGTACGACGTCATTTCCGGGTATGGATTCCTGTGCAATTTTAATCCTAGTGATGTACTCTAACTCCCCTAGAAATTCACCGCAACAGTTACGAGACCCCCGGCTATATGTAATGCTTTCAAACTCGTACATTTTGACATAAAATAGATTAAAAATCTTATTTAAAAATAATATGTAGCTTTAGGAGCTAAACTAATTTCAGATTTGAAATTTCCATACCCGAATTATGCAAGATCAAGTATTTGTATACATGCAAAAAAATTTTTTTTCCCCGGTGTCCAGACCGTCGTCCTTCGTACAGCTCTAGTGCGACGTAAATTAACTACAACAACAACAATACATTTTAACGAAATAATTTTTTAAAAGATTTGATTCGATTTTGTTCATTTACGTCGCACTAGAGCTGCACAATGGGCTATTGGCGACGGTCTGGGAAACATCCCTGAGGATGATCCACCGGCATGCCATCACAATTTTGATCCTCTGCAGAGGGGATGGCACCCCCGCTTCGGTAGCCCGACGACCTGCAAGCGAAGTCGAAAATTTTACCGTAGAACAGTTTAACGAGGACTAATACCGCACACCCTCGGTCCCTACGCATACTGATCCAAGTGGTCACCCACCCGCACACTGACCGCAGCCATTGATGCTTAACTTCTGTGATCTGCAGGGAACCGTGTCTTAACAATCAGTCCATTGCGGGATCAGAAGATGACAGAGGATTTCTCTTCGGTGTCTGTTGCGTTGTCTTAATGAAAAATGATATTTTTTTTGGATTGACCAAATTGGTTTGAAATTTTGGTTTGAATATTTATTGCTGCTGTTGTTGTTCATTTACGTCACACTAGAGCTTCGCAATGGGCTATGGTTTAGATATTTGGTTTGAAAATAATATGAAAGTTAAGTGAATCGCTTGCAGAACTTATTCACAATTATTTGTTGATCACATTATTCAGCATTCTACTATCTAACCAGACACTTAACAATATCTTTTTCCCGATGCAAACGAATCGGGCACGAACGTTAGAAATACAAAAATAAAAAGAGTTTTTTTTTAATTGTAGTACATATTATTTGAATTTTTTAAACTATGAATTGGATCTATGTTGTGAATATCTGCTCATACTGCCTCTCTAAATTGTCACTGAACATGGAATTCCTGTTGGTTTTGTTTTCTTAACCTAGTGTCACAAAAAATGTCATCAGGTTAGGTACGAACCTTATGATGTTGATCATGTCGAGACCCATCTGGACACAGTGATCGGCGTGTAGTGGATCACTGTCGGGTATTCCACTTATGCAGTAATAGCAATCACCTAGAAGCTTTATTCTAAGACAGTGATTTCTCTGAGGAAGAGAACAAAAATGTGATTAATTTGCTATTACAAGAAATATTTTTGTCATATGATGTGAAAATTATCTAGGCCTATTTTAATCATATCCGAGATACAGAACTTATAATATTTAATGATGCTAAAAGTTATTTAGGTGAGTTTTAATCGTATTTTGAGTTACAGAACTTATATTTAATGATGCAAAAAGTTATTTAGGCCAACTTGAACTTTCTGAGATTAGGACCGCTTCTCCAAGAAAAAGAAAAAAAAAAGAAAAAGGAAGGGGGAATGAGTCACCTATAGGATGCTTAAAGATATCTGAGATGGAGGAATGTTCTCTGTAGTAAATCAATTGGTTGCACTTGAAGAAAATTTAGCTTTCTATTTCAACCCATATACTTTATATACTTTAGCATCCAAATAGAGTCTCTCTGCTGCCATCTAGTGTGGCAGAAACTAGACGTCCAAATTAACATGACCAACGGTATCTCACCCATTGTGGTGGTCCTGAAAGAGTGGATACCACCTCTGGAGAGCGCACTAGGTCTGCTCATCGGCAAGACCGATTGTGCAGCTCATTCGAGTAAAATGTTCGAAATAAAAATTGTTCGAAATAAAAATAAAAAATTCAACCCATATGTTGGTGACAATCACGGCGGTCCTTTTCCAGAGCCTTTCCAGGCAATATACAGCTTTTGTTGTTTTTCGGCGGGATTGTTTGTTACACAGCAAAAGCAAAATCAGGTCAAATTGAACAACATTCTCGGGTAGTCTTGTGTTGAGCTTATAATAAAATAACACCATCACCAATATTTTTCCATTCGTTTATGAAGAATGATCAATTTTTATTTAAAGAAAAAGAAGATTAATGGATGATGGAAATAACTTATTTAATTATTTATTTATTTCAATCTCATGTATACACGAGCTACAAGTAAATTAAGCACAACTATCAAATTTATTTTTAGTAACAGAAATAAAATTATTATTTTTAAAATTTTTACATGTTCAAATTATCATTTTAATAAAAATTGATGAAATTTCGGAAATTATAGGCAAAATATCCATAATATACTTATCAAGTATCTGATCCTAAAAGTATTTAAAAATGTTTATATATATATAATCTAGATAATAATTTTCATTGGCTCAAACTTTAATCATTATCATTAAGTCATTAAGGATTAGTTATTAAACATATTCTTAAATTCATTTAGTAAAAATATCTTTCTTAAATTTACTATTAATTTTTAATTTGAAATTTTCAGTGCTTTTCTTGTTTCCTAATTAATTTTAACAAAGTTCGTTATCAGATGTAAAAAATATACTTAATTCAATGATTGAAAATTTGATTTTATTTCTTACATTTGATTTTAAAATTAAATTAATATTAATGGGTACTCTTTTTAACGTATTTTTCACGGTCGACGAACATCCGGTTCATATTGTGAATTTACACATCTTTTGTTTTCAACTTTTATAGCATTTGTATTTTTACAAGACTCTAAGGACTATGGGACCTGTAATTCTTTTCTCCATTAAAAAACTAGCTTGCATTCATATTACATAGTATGTATTTTAAATCTTAAAATCCAATTTCAATATTCGATATATATAGAAAAAAAAATCATATTAGCGTGGTCATATTTGTGCAAATTTTACTTCACAAAAAAAAAAAAAAAAAAATCGAAAAATGATTCTTAAACACAGCTCCTTTTACTTCCTTTAGTGAATGAAAAAATTTATTTAACGTAAAATTTTGAAATCAATGGGTGCCTACACAACCTTTATGTAATTCACAGATTACTTTTTCCAGTTACAATGAGAATATTAATTAAAGATATAGTATAAGCAAATATTTTTGTAAAAATGTGCAGCAAATAAGAACATAAAAAAGTACAAAAACTGCTAAAAAAGGCATAACACAGTTTTTTTTACATCATCAAATCAATATTTTTGAAATAAAATTTTTCATTAATGAATTTTTTTGAAATAAAATTTTTCTACTTAAAAAAATCAAATTGCTGAAGTATTGACTTTGGTACAATTTGAGGAAAATATTCTGTAAACATAAATCGCAGCAGTATGCTATAAAATCATTGTAATCGATAAGTAGATAGAGATTTTATCGCATAGGAATTTACTACCTAATTTCATTATAAAAACAAGAATTTTTTATACGTAACATCTTTCGTTCTTTTTTTTCTTTTGTTATGAAAAAATTCGCACTTAGAAATGCTTGTAAACTAGGAAAATGATTGAAGCCCTACTCTTAAAATGGAAGCGCTAAATAATAAATTTATAAGCAATGTTTCGAAAAATTGCGAACATTTAGTTAGGCTTTGTGGTGCCCCCCTATCCTCTGGTGCCCTACGCACGTGCTTAGTTTGCTTAATGGTCAATCCGGCCTCGACTGTAATTGCCTCTCGTGGAGGCAATTACAACTATTGATTTTGAATGAAGTTTGTTTTTCTTTTTAGTCACACGTGTTCAGATACTTATTGGTAGATAGTGTATTCAATGATGTTAAAAGTCATCTAGGCAAAATTTAATCACATCTTCATATCCGAAATGCATATAACTTATATTAAATGATGTTAAAAGAAATCTAGATCAATTTTAATCATATCCGAGATACAGAGTTTATATTCAATATGTAGAACGTCATTTAGGCCAATTTTAATCACATCCAAGATGCACGACTTATATTCGATGATGTTAAATAGTTCTTTCAAAGTAAATAAGTAAAAATAAAGTTAAGTAGTCATGAGTATTTTCGGGAAACTGCTGAAGAAAGCAGTCTTTCAGGCAAAACTCAAGTTCAATAAAATATGCTTTATAGCTCTAAATATAAGGCAAAATTAGGAACTTTAGCTACTAGCTAGTGACTTGTTATAGCACTTTTAGCGGTGGCGGCTTCTTACATGTATATAATTTTCTTCTAAAATTTAAAACGTTTAAAAGAAATTGTTGATATTAATAATGCAAAGCATTTTTTTTTGAAGCGTTTCTCAAAACATAGCTAACTCTCATTTCTAAATTGAAGAAAAAATTTTATAAAGCAGGAAAGTAATTTTCAGAATATTATAAAACATTCAAAATTCTATATTTATTAAAAAAATAATAATAAAATGCACACGGTGTGCATTTTTGGTGATCGGTTGACGACTGGCAGACAATTTTTTAATCGCTCTCAGTTGCGTTCAATTGTTTCGTGGGCTTTGACGAACGCTCATTTTGCCTTATAGTTCTTAAAGTTGTTAATTCAGAACTTCAAAAAATGAAACTCGATTCTTTTAATTAACTCAAAAAATTGAAATTTTAATAATACTAATAACAGTTAAGTAAATAAATAAAGTAATAAATGATTTAATTAATAAATAAATTAAATAAAGCATGCATTATTGACTTTGATTAAAAAAATAAATACATAATTCTGATATAAGAAATAAAGATATATTCACATAAATATTCATTTTTTATGCATCTTGCTGCATTAAAGGATTAATCTTTTCTTTCAATTTTGTAACACGTTTTTTTTAAAATTATTAACTAAGAAAAATAAAAAATAACTAAGAAAGTATTTAGTTTTACCTCTGCACATTCATCAAATCTGCCGAATAATTCATTCAAAGTTTCAACCAATTCACTCACATTGAGTGATGCTGTCAAAGCAACCGAATTAACAATGTCTGCAAACAAAATGCTGAAAAGATAAACAAAACAAAAATATTAATATTAAAAAAAATCAACGAGTTTTTTTAATATTTATATTTTTTCTATTTATATTTCAAAATTTAAGGAAAGTTTTAATCGAAATTCGGATGAAGAAAAAAGTTTATTTTAAAAGTATAATTTATAATAGTATAAATTATTTCTTTTATTAAGATGGAAAGTTATTTTTATATTATTTCCCTTAGATCTTCTTAACTAATGTTAAAGTTGGAAAAAAAATACATTTTACGTCAAAATACAGAAATTGCAAAATACAAACATGCAGATTTACTTAAATTGCTGAAAAAAAAATTATTATTTTCCATAAGAACAAATTTTTTAATTTTGATTTTTTTTAAAATTCTTTTTAACCTTACGTATAATAATAAAATTTATAAGCCAAAATTAAAGTTTCAAATAATTCAAAATTATTTAATAATATGTGCAGGCGTTTTCCAGTGGATATTGAAAATTAGTGGGGGAAAAAAACACTTCAAAGTAAAAAATAAACTTTGAAAAAATAATTAAAAATAAGGACTAAGTGAAAGTGAGTATTAACATTAAAAAGTTAACATCAATCTTATCATTTATTTGAGACGTTTAATTGGTAATTAAAATGGACTTAGCTTGCCAAGCAGCTTTATTTAACTTTTTTAAGCCTAGACGAAAGATTGTTTGCTACTGAAGCCACTTAGTTTCTTAATATTCAAACCCAGTAGTTGAGACTTAATTGATCTGAGTCTAAAATGTGAGTACGCAAATAAATAATTTAGGCACGTTTGGGTCATCTCTCCGTTGTTGTCTCCCAGCCTATCATCTTCTACTTATCGTTTAAAAGGAATTAAATTGTGGTGACCTTATCCCGCAGAGTCCATAAGACAAAAAAATAAGACGATTCGCTCCACGAAGCAGCCGAGCTCAGAATGAGAGCCAAGTAATACGGAATCTTAGGTACAAGGCCTAGAGCCAAGCCAGGCATAGAGCACTACAGCCACGCCGACAGGCGAAGAACTGTGAGCAGTCCAGCTCCAAATCCAAACTCACAGGGTGGCATCACCCAACTGATTGCAGGCGCGCGGCCAACACTGGGCAGACAGCAGGGAAACACCCACTATCCCGTGTCCCACTGAGCTGTCCTCAATTTGGGAAGCCCCCGAACCATTTTTATTATTATTAATAATAATGAAATAATTACAAAGCAGTTAAATAAAAATTTAGAAAATTGAAACAGAAGAGGCATCTGGAGTGCCATTGGATGGCTCACAAAAGATGGGGAAAGTTAAATTCTAAATGCCTATAGGGCCAGGTAGTCCCTGAGTGTTTTCAAGGGTAGTTTGAAAAGAATCATGGGCCATAATGGGTAGGGGAATAATGTAATAATAATGGGGATGAAATAATATAAACTAGGAGGCTCTGCCCCGTGCTCGCTAACGCTCGCCAACCCCCGAGAATTGCTACGCAATCCTATGTGGTTCACGCCGTGAACCATGGCTCACTGCGCTCGCTCGCCAATGAACACAATGTTCTAGCACAAAGACATAGTATATTATCATCAAAGACATAGTATTTTATCATCAAAGACATAGTATTGTACTTATGTAGAAGAATTCTATCAATGTTCTTATTGGCTTTTAAAAAAGTATATTAGCTATTTAGATTGTACATGGTGAAAAAATCAAAACATTAGCTAAATGAGAAACATATTAGCAAAATAAATTATCAAATATTGCAGTTACTCACCTAAATTCAACTAAATGTGTATAATAAATTAGTTAATGCTAGAAATTCTGAAAGTTTTAGAAAAAAATTTTATTATTTAAAAATATAAACTTTAAACCCTAACTTTTCCTGGTGAGATAATAACCCTCAAAAAGTCTTTCATTTTCAAGAACACAAAAATTTGTTTTATCGCCAAATGAAATATTTTTTGGTGATCAGCATTATTGAAATCAATTTCTATATTAATTAACATTTGTGATAAAGTACATAACATTTTAGAACAAAATAAGGATGTTTTACATACAATAAATTAAAATGCATGGCTGTTAGCATTACCCGAGAAATACTAAGCTGATTTTCTCAAAAGTCTGATCTTGTGACTTATTTATAGTCATGGAGAAGGCCAGCCTAATTAATTCCTAATTGAGTTTAAATTAAATATTATCATGTTTTTAGGGCATGAATCTGATTTGATCAACCTGATAATGCTCACTCTGGTTATTGTTTCCGTTTTTAAAAGCGCTATATGTTGAGCCACCTCATGTGACATTTGCCATGTGACATTTTTAGCAGCAATCATTGGTCGATTTTCTAATGTTACCATTCGGGGAGTTGTAATGAGGCTTTTTTTTGGTGCCGTGTAAGAGAAATATATATATATAGATGTTGAGATTAAGAATTAATTGGAGAAAAAAAAAACCGCTCACCTTACATTTCTGTGTTTTTCCACAAAGAGTTCTGTGAAAGGTCTTTGAGGCATGGGTGTGAGATGAATCCGACGTATGACATCTCGTATACATTCTTTTACCTGTACTGAAATATGTTTGGGAAGAACACTCAACAGGAGACGATCCTATAACGTTCACATTGCATTCATTGAAATAATGTAACACTTTATTACGATTTTTAAATGGAAAATTGTTTTACTTATTAGAAAATTGAAATCAAATCATTTATTTTGGATTCATAATCTGAAGAAACTTTAATTTGAAATTAATATATAACAATTTTCTTAGATTATAATCTTTATTTCTCACAGTTCAGTAAAGAAAAAAGAGCTGAATGATTAACCAATTGCCCTGAAACATTAGTTTTACTTAATGTTCTGTTAATTAACTAAGTTAACTAACGTAGAAAATACTATTCTTATGTCATTTTATGATTCATTTACTGTTGATATTTTCGCACTTACTTTAATTTTTACATTTCTACGCGTAGAAAAAAAAAATTCTGGTATAACTACCGTACTGAAATTTTTGGCAAAAAATCATTCTGTTCAATAAAACTAAAATATACAGTATTTGAATCATTCATTTGGTAATTTTTCCGTTTATATAGTAACGGTTTATCAGAAATTCGGGTTTTAAAAAATATAGTTCTTATTATCACGTATTTAGTAAAAGATGCAAAGCTAAAAAATAAATGCAATCGATTAAATGGTTTTTATTTCTTGCTCTAAGGTATCATTATAAAACTACCAAATTTCACCACATTTATCTAATTTTATTACATATTATAATACTACATTTTGTAGCTACTTTTACTAAAACCATTAAAAAAGCGCTTCGGTAGTATTACAGAGCTTTTTGGTGTTCCCATACAGCCAGAAACACTACAAATTTTACCATATTTTGGTAATTTTAACAATATTTTTTCTCAATGTACTGTAGATTATATAGTTAAAAACAAGCAGAGTTAAAAACCTTGCCTTATTGTGAAGTGTTCCAAGACCTTGAACTATATATTTTTAAAATCTTTTATTTTTATACAATATCTTTTTCAAACAAATTCTTAAACAATTACAAATAGACAAAAACAAATAACCAATAAGCACAAAAACACTAACTTATACTTTTCTTCTACATGAAATAAATTCCCTAAAACAAAAAATCTTTTTTGTGCTAACGACCCTTCTATTATTTAAAATCTAACATTTCTCTTAACAGAAGCTGCGTAAAACTTACTTATTCCTTTTCCCGTAACTTCTCGACAGTAGAAAAAAGTAATTCGGGTCTAGGCTATTTTCAATTTAATTAATTGATTATAATTTTTATTAGAAAATAATTAATATAATAAAAAATATTAACATAAAAATTAAAATTTTTTTGATAAAAATAATTATAAAAAATTGAATTATAATATATAAATATATGTACATCTTTTCTATCTACCTAATGTCGTTTATAAAATTAAAATATTACTAACATTTGGTGAAAAATGTTTGAGAATAGTTTGAAAATTATTATTATTAACATAAGTATTTTCGTTTCTATTTTTCGCTAAAATATTTCTACCAATTGATTTAAAAAATCAATTATAATATTTCTGATGAATATTAAAAAAATTTTATATTTTCTAAAATTAAGGAAATTAAATATTGAAATATAATAGCAATTCTTTGAAAATTTGTTTGGAATCGTGACGGTTGAATTCAAATGAATCTTATTTGTATTAGCAATGCATTGTCTGGCGCAAAATTATTCAAACAAACATACATTTTCCCCTTTTCCCATGCATAAATACAAAAGTTGCAATTATTATAATTATTCAATTTATGCATTAATTATAGTAATTGTAATAATTAATTATAATAATGAACAATTTTGCTTTAATCATTTCTGAACATTTATAGCATATGCTGATTTCTTTTCGAAATAAAATTAGAAAACGTACAGTTTGTAAACGAAGAGCGAACACCTTGACTAACTTTTGATCTAATAATCGGATCTTCACGTTTTAGAACTCAATCTTAATGGTCCAAGAGGGTGAGCTCAAATATGCTGATTAATAAGCGATGTCGATATTTTGAGTTATGAAATCAGACACAGTACTTTCTCTGAATAAACATACCTTTTTTTCTACTGATTCGTATTTCAGATCCCCAAAATATAGGGGGTAGCCCCAATAATGGAAAAATGATTCCAATTGTTTGATCAGGAGAGCGGTCCAAAGTTTAAACTTCTTAATATAAATTTTATTTTTCGCGTATTTCACCATATTTCGTGAACTTTTTAAGCTGATTGAAACATTTTTGTACACAATTATAAAATTCATTCATCCAAAGATAATTCCATATGAAAAATATCTGTAGGTAAATATTTATTATTTTTCATTATTTTATTTACTAAGAGTCTTACATTGCAAAATACAAAATTTGAGCGAAATCTGTCAACTAGTTCCTGAGAAATCGAATTTGAAAAAAAAATCGTATTTAGAGATTTCCTCATCAAAGAAAGTACGCTATTGTATCCGATTTCGCAATTTAAAATATTCTCTGTACTAATTAATTAGCATATTTGAGGTCATCCCCTCGATCCACAAAGAATGAGGCCTAGAACATGAAGATCCGATCATTAGATCAAAAAGTATACAAGGTGGAGCTTATTTTTTGCTCACTGTACATTTCGCGAATAGTGAAAACGAAAGAAAAATGAATCTATTTCGAGAATCTGAATTTTAAGAAAAATGAACGTAAAGATTCAAACGGAAATCCGGAAAACTTTTCCGATTTGCATATTTATGGCAGCTTTTCTTAGACAATCGTTCTTTTGAAAGCTATTTTTCAGTAACAAGATTATGAAATGGACGATGGATGGGCATGTTATGGTAGCTGAATAAACATTCGTGACGTTTTCGTTTCACGAAAGTAAAAATAACTGTTTTTATCGAACAAAAGTCTCTCTCTCTCTCTTACCTCTTGATCTTTTTCGTATTGGAGATGAAATTTGCTTTCGAAACACTCTCTTCGGTCAAGAAAAGCTTTTCGGTTCGTAAACTCCATAAGAAACCGGATATATAGACCCACCAAGGCAAGTGACAAGTAGAAAATGACGTCTGTTGACATTTGCCGCTAAAAAAAAGTTTAAAGTTTTTATTTAACTTTAATGCTTTCGATTTATCAGTTAAATTATAACAAATGAAATTTCTACCTAAGGTTCAAAAATTATTCAAAACGTAGAATAAATTTTAAAGGCTCTTACGGTTTATGATAAAATTTAAACAAATGTTACTCGTTTTATACATCATATTTTTTAATCTCATGTTTATAAGCAATATAATTAATGTGCTTTTTAAAATTTTATGAAACTCTACTAACTGCTGTGATAAAATTCGGCATTATTTTGAGTTAATTTAAAAATTTTCAACTATCGTTCTTAAGTTTAAGTCCCGATATCATTTTGTAGGAAGTAATAATCACAGGGATCGTAGTGTCCTTAAAAATTTTAAAAATGCAATTAGCAGCTAGGAAAGGTGAGAAAATAAAATGTAGTTTTATAAATTCATGGCGACCACTTCGCTTAACTTTATTTTTATAAATATATCTGGAAACAAAGTCACAGTTTTTGTATTTTTAATTGGAAGATAATAAAAATAAATCTTTGCCATTTATTTAAATATTATCACCACTTTTAAATTTTTTTAAGAACAGTTCGAGCCTTGAATAATGTACAATTTGGACAAATGTCACATATTAACAAAAATAAATCTTATTTTAATTGTTTTAGAAAGCAGAACTTTCAAAGCTCATTTCAGTATCTATATTCCAGAAAAAGAAAACATAAATTTTCTATACTTTTTAACAACTAAAATTAAAGCTTCAATCAAGCACTTTTTTTCCTTTTTTGAAATTACATACATTAATAAAGAAAAAGCATAATTAAAAATATTATGAACTTATAAAAATCTTTTATTTCCGCGTATTAGTTAAGAAATATTTTTGTTAGTCAATTATCATTGATATTAAAAATTTAAAAATGAGTATTACGGTATATTATATGTCAGAGTTTGAAATCCGAAATTCATCCCTTATAATATCACGTGTAGAAATACTTTTTAATATTTCGCATCTGTATGACATCTTTTGTAAAAATTCTGCTGAAATTACCGTTCTATATGGTAATGACGCTTCTGATTAAAAAAAAAAAACGTAATTCTGCTTAAGAGAAACCACAATATATGGTATTTAAACCATTCATTTGCTAATTTTTTCGTTTGTATGGTAACGGTTTACTGGAATGGTTTTCAAAATTATAATTCTTATTACAACACATGAAAAGTAAATTTCACCATACAAGATGTTTCCTTGCCATGTTCTAAAATATCATGATAAAATTACCAAATTTTACCACATTTACTAAATTTTATGACATATTATCAAACCTTATCTAATTGTTAATTTTACTAAAAGCATTAACAAAGAGCTTTTGTAAAAATTATCGAGATTTTAGGTGTTCCCATAGAGCCAGAAACACGATACGTTTTACCGTATTCTTGCAGTTTAGATCATACTTTTTTTTCTCAGAGTAACATGAGATAAAATAAATTGCCTGAAAATTACCACAAAATCAGTGACCCAAAATGGCGAAAATTTTCATAGTTTTGAATAAATAAGGCCGCTTGTTCTTGTTTTAGTCAAGTTAAATTAACCGAGTCGGCTTGGTACCACGTTTTTCGTCTCTGTATATAGCAAATTCAGATAAGTTTAACTAAAACACATTTTCAGAAGAGTGTCCAAGTAGTTGTCCTAAATGTCCCTTTTCCTTGCACCTCTGGAGCTAGCGTTTTCCAGAATTTGACACAATCTACAGCACTGGTGGATTTTTTTAAAAATCTTAAATGTCCATTTTGTGCAATATAGCTAATTCCTTTTTTTGTTTGGTTATTAAATTTTTCATTCAATCAATCTCTTGTCTTCTGGGTTGTGCAAAGGAAACCCAGAGGTACGCAGAATTGAACATCATTGAACAGCTTCATTGAACGGTGAATCATCACCGGTAATAAAGTAAAATGAAATGGAGAAGACATGTGACAATAATTTAAGTCAATACATTTGTAGAAATTCTATATAATAAAATAAATGTTTCAAATTTATATTTTTATCCAGTATTGTTAAATTTGACATTTGCCATCTTTAAACTAATGTTTATCTATCAAGCTATAGATATTCAAGCTATCAAGCTATTGATAATAATTCCATCAAGCTATCAAGCTCCTATTTAGCATTTCTGAAAATGTATTAGACGATTATTTGTTTAAAAAAACAAAGTTATCTGGGATTATGAAGTGTCAAGATAACAGTCAACTGTTAAATAAAGATTTTACAAATGATTAAAAGAATTAAGGTCTGAGCTAACACGTTTAAGTTCACACGTTTTAAAACAACGTCATCAATAAATATGAATGATAAGTCTTTTCTGTGTTGAATTTTATCTTTTGTGGTTTTTAAAAATAGCATAGAACTGATAACAGATCGCGAAATAGCTAATCCTCTTTGTAATCAAGTTACAGAAATAGAAATTTTTAATTTAGGATTGTTGTTTTATTAATAAGAAAATATTATAACAAACGAACTCAGAAAAAATTAATAATAAAAGTAAATTTACAAGCTTATTTTAAATTCCTTACGATTACATAAAAATTAAAAAAAAAAAAAAATGGCATAAAAATGCTCAGCAAAGATCGCACGTGATGTTAAAATTATCTGTTTGATTTTTCTTTTGTAAAATTAGAATTATATAATTATAATAAGAATATTTGAATGATAAGTTGGTAAGTATTTTATTTACGCCGCACTAGAGCAGCAGAATAGATTGTTGGCGACGTTTTGGGAAACATCCCTGAGGTTGATCCGAGAACAGGCCATCACAATTTTGATCCTCTGTAGAGGGGATGGCTGTCCCGCTTTGGTAGATCGACGATCTGCGCGTGGAATCGAGTACTTTACGGTAGAACAGTTTAACGAGGACCGATTCCGTGCTCCCTCGGTCCCTACTCAAGATGATCAAATGGGTCATTCATCTGCTAACTGACAACAGCCGTATTTGAATGAAAGAATCATACAATAACATGTACCAAATATATCGAACAATTAATTTATCTACTACCGCTAATGGTTCTCGATTTGTTAAGGAGTAATTAACTTTTTGGAATATTATTTAATATTTCTATTTTCATACATACTTCAAAAATATTTAAACTTTTATATGAATATTTCTATGAATTTTATCTGAATTAAATGAATATAAGAAAAAACAAATAAAATTTTGAGCTGATATTACCGATAAATAATACTCTAAAAATGAGAAAAAATATCACTTTTTGTGAGTAAAAGGTGATCCGAACTTTTGCACCCTAACTTCAATAAAATTTATATTTTTATTATATTAATGTATTCGTTAAATTGTTGTACAATACTTCAGAAATAAGTGAAACAATATTTTAAAAATAAGTGACTTTTAAATGAAATCAAGCTTTCATTTCCGTATCGGCTTAATCCTTCATTTAAAAGAAGCGAAAGTACATTCCACATTCACAGCACCTCATTTGCGAAATTTTTAAAGTAGATGCAAGTACTAAATATTTACAATTAAATCGAAGCAAATATCCTTTTATTAGACATTCAAAACTGTGCTCATTTATCTATTTCATTCATGAATCTCAATGTTCTTTCACGACGAAAATAAAATAAATTTTTTAGCTTTACATCTACTCTCTATATTTTAGTATGTTTATGACACTTTTATGAACTATCAAAATTCCAGAGTTATGCTTTAAGGAAAAAATAAGTTAAGGTTTAAAAATATTAATGTCTAAACTCTACTCTTTTAAATTTAAAAAGAAATTGCTGGATAAAAAAAAATCTTGATATGACCATGACGTTTTGAAACTCTTTTGGTAAGAGCTTATTTTCGGGGACACGGATTAAAAATGACCCAACGAATGATAAAACTGAGCAGAAATAAACAAGATATATTAAATTATTAATTTATTTCATCTATAATTTATTATTAAAAATAACAATGTTAATTTACGAATAAAAAGCTTTTATTCAAAAGCCTAATCAATCTTTTTTTCTTTTTCATTAGTTAGCTTTTTCACTTTTTTTCTTTTTTTCCTTTCAGACATTGTTTCTTTTTTTCCTTTCAGACATTGTGTTTCAGACACTGTCTAATTTTGTTATTTTGAGTACTTTATCTTTCGTTTGCTTTGTCTTCCTTTCTTTTTTTTTTTTACAAAAAAAGAATGTAACGGGTGCGGTATAACCACTTTCGGATATTGTGCCATTTAGCTACAGCGAAGAATTATCTTCATATCTCTGTATTCTTTATCCAATTCTACGTGAAATTGAAAAAAAAACCCAGCAAAATTATGGAGTTTTAACTAAAAAGTCAAGTTTTTTTAAACCAGCTTCATACAGTGGAACAACGTGAACTAGTGGGAAACTGTTAAGGTTTGAATGTTTATGCATGCCTCATTAATAAGGGGATCTCGGAAGCAAGAAAAACGGTTCACTCAGTTCTATTACCCGGTCCTACCAAATTCTGCTTTGTGTAGGTTTGAAAAAGGGAAAACCTCTTCGCACGCTTTAAAACCTGTTCTTGTTTGTATTCCGATCAAAGATTAGGTCTTTTTTACGAGGAAATATTTACGCTTTGGATTTAAGCTCGGTTAACAGTTAACTTAGCTACTAGTTACAGTAACAGCTTAATTAGTCACAAAATGGAAATCTGGCTAGTTGTCCTATAAGAAATTTTTTTCCTGTATTTTATGTACAATGGTGTAGGACCACTTGTCCTTATTAAAGAAATGATAAGCAATGGCCAGAAAATAATGATAGAAAGTATGAAGCAAGAGTTGAACAAGCGGTCTCCCTCCAACAATAAGATTTTTCTCCTTGCCATGTTTCTTAAAAAAATATTTTGTCTAAGTTAACGCGACTGCTTTAGATTGGCAGGAAAAATCATTGGATCTTAACCGTAACGGAATAAATGGGCTATCTACCAGCAAAAATGGATTACAAAGCAAAGAAAAAATTAACTTCATTTGTTCACTGATTCAAACATGGTATGGAGTTAAAAAAAGTGTTGAAAACCTTCAAAATCTGTTTGAACATATGCCAAAACTAGTGAAATCTATTTTCAAATAGAAAGAGATAATGTTAAATATTAATTAAGAACAGAATGTGTTGAAATTACCAATAAACCAAAATGAGTGGTTACTCAATAAATATGTACGCTACTATAGCTCTTTTTTAATATTTATTGAAGGTATTGAATTAACTTACGATAAATGAGATAAATCATATTTAGTGGGCTTCCAAGCAAATAAATTATATCAAAATATTATAAACATATCATTTAAATACATTTTATCTAACTCGAGCTTTCATACCACAAGTCCTGGGTTGAATCCTCAGGTCAGGCAAGGTTGACTCAGCTTTTAATCCCTTTAATAGGTCGATTAAATGAGTACCAAGCATACTTGAGGATTAAACACTGAGGGTTCCGGCTTATCACCCACCTTCTCCCCCTGAACCCCAGAGCCCAAGATCACGAAAACTGAGATAGGCACAGTCGCACAGTAGCCCTACGAGTTGTACCTTGAATTGTTTTAAGAAAACAAGTATTTAGACTCAATTGCTACAAGAAAACTATCAGCAAAAAAATCCAATAATTACCCATTTTATGTCTCCTTCCAGTTTGTAACTAAGACTGCTGATGGTTAGTTCTAACATAGTAACAAGAAAAGTTGATATGCCCACTTGATACCATTTAGGGAAGGGTAAAAATGTAGTTGTAATAAGTAGGGTATAAGCTGAGAATCGAGGAGACGCTGGCGTACCGCTGATGAGGTTCAAGATGCTGCTGAAGCTCTCCGCTGTTACTGATAAGATGAGGAGTAATGAGGAGACAATGAATCTAGAACAAGCACTGAAAAACCATCTCTCTTGATAGCTGATGATGTAGAGGACAAGACTAAATGATGTTAAGACGATTCGGAATGAGACAGGAACTTTAAGTGACTGCAGACAGTTCTGGAATAGTTTATTAGAATTGTGGTTCATTTTTAGAATGCAAAGAAAGAAAGAAGAGGAGAATTTTAAGACTAGATACAGTTTGAGTTATTCTTAAGTATTACCATTATTTATGAGTTTATTATGTAGGACTTACGTCTGTGAAGAAACACATGAGTAGTATTGCTGAAATGCTTGATAGAATGTTAACTGTGAGTACGAGGATGAGCATGGCATGGTGAAGGCGAGACTGATATTTCTCAAATAAAGAATCTGCTTGCTTCACGCAAAACTGATCCTAAATAATTAAAAAAAAGAACTGATTTTAGAATTTTTTTTTTTTTTACACGAGCACAACATTTACTGAAAGTAATGTTGTTCTACACACTTGAAAACATGTTACGCGAAAAATCAAAATAGAATTAATTGATTTATTTGTGTTTTAGACTGATTAAAAAATCTGGAACAGCCGACTTCACTTTGCAATGAGCTTATAAGACTGACTGTAATAAGCCTAACAAATGACGTCAGCAGTTTAAAAGTAGCAGTGTTTCTTTATCAACCTACGACATATTTAAAAACGCATCAATATATGAAAGTATATAACTCCTCCTGTTCTCAGTCTAGAGTGTCATGGAGGTTATGACTCCGCAGTTTTGAGACCTACAGTATGGCAATGGTGGCAATGTGACTAGCATGTAGCACCAGTCGTCTTTACTTCCTAATATTATCTGGAATTCATCGATCTGGAGCTGAGTAGGCGTTAAGCCCCCATCGGGTACAGAACTCCGGTCCTGCTCAATGACAGTTATATACCTTAGCCTCTGTGCCATCACTGTTCAATGTTATTTATTTTACTTCGAGAAAAAAAAATATTTAATTTATTAAGCTATTAGAAAATAAAACTAATACTGTAAACTGGAAAAAAAGAAGCTACAATTCATATTTGCCGAATATAACCGATAATACCGATAATATCCAATTGCATATGGCCTCAAAAGGCCATATACAATTGGATATTATCGGTTACATATGTAAATATTTTTATTTCAATCGAATTACACTCATGACCATGAACCGAATTTTTTAAAAGCAAATTAAAAATCCAATTATATTCTAGTATATTCTATTTAACAATTTCCACCAAACTTTCTATTCATTTTTATGATTGTAGACTATTTTTAGTACGCGTATATTGGATGCATCATCAAAGACGAAAAGCAGATGTACATAAAAATAGAATTTTCTTGTAAAAAATGATTTGCAGTTTTACTCTGACGAATGATCGCATGAATAAGGAAAATTATTTGCGGTCTGTTTTTTGAAATACTCAGTGGATCGCAAATATTTGTAATGAACAAACCCATCAGAAGTTATAGTTATGATTATTTAAATTATTATCTATGGAAAGCAGAGTATTTTTCAGGAGTCGTCTCTTATTGAAGATATGAACTTCAAAATTAAAATATAAGAAACAAATTTCGTCGAATTGAAAAATAATAAAAAAATTTAAAATGTGAGTTTTTTTCAAACGAAACTTCAATTTTAGAATAAAAAATAAAATTTCACTTGCATATATTAAACTTTTTATTTATGTATCTTATGTAACCTATGTAACTTTTATTATGTATTATCTTATGTAACTTATGTAACTTTTATTATGTATCTTATGTAACTTTTTATTTATGTATTTTATGCATCATAAGCATTTGTGAATTTTATAACAAATAGCTTTTGCGAACGACGTTTTGAGTGAAATTTAACTGCATTTTCATTAGATGAAACTTTCCTGGTTTGGAGAAGTAAAATTTACTAACGTTTTCTGGTTAACCTTACAATTATACCTCTCTCTTCTATCGTGCAACTTTTGGTTTGTAATATGACTCATGTTCATTTGGTAGTGAGTATAACTTCGGTCAGAAAAAAGGGCTTATTCATTTTAACTATGCTGGTTTCTACATTCTTATTAAGCATTTCATTTTATCATGTTTATTAAAAGACTGTATTTAAATTAGATTTTAAACCGCAGTTAACATTTACTGAATGGCAGTGTAATTTTAAAGTCGATTCAGATGGCGTGAGAATTCGAATTTCAAGACAGGAGCTGGGAAAAAGTCGTTTGCGTAAGACATTTTGAATAATTTTTTTTTAAAGATTATGTACCACGGATTATGTACCATTGTCCTATGATATTTCTGTGACTTAGGAAATTTGTATCATAACTGCGACCGGCAAAAACAGGAAGCGAAGCGCGAAACTATGATAAACAGTGCAATAATCAAGATTAAAATCTGGACTCAGACGATATTAGTACTATGAATTAATTTTCAGAACTATTCCGATTTAACTCCATTTTCTGTAAAGTCATCTTGTTTTTATGTCGTAACTTGTGAGAAAAATCAATGCAAACCAAACATAGACATCATAAAAGCCCATACCTAAAAACATATTTTCGAGGAGCAACTCACTTTCTGGTCTACTTGAACAGAGAAAAATGTCTAATGAGTAACAAAAATGAGACAAAAGGTGTCCCGCTGAAATAAAGCCACATAGGCAGTCTCCAATTTGGCCACTGACTGAAACTGTTTCTTCTTTGTACATCTCCTTTGTACATCTTTTCTCCTTACTGAGGATAGCCCTTCACATTTTCTTGGAAATTTAGGTCATGAGAAAAAGCATGCCATTCATGATATGCACCCTATTATCCAAAAACCCCGACTTTAAAGATTTTTCAACCAACGTATATGAAGACATCTTGCTGGAAAATTTGACTTGGGTCAAAAATTTTGCTTTCAAATGCCAGTAAATTAGCTTCTAGCATTTTTTTGTTTTTTGTAATAGGTTGCTTTCGCTCTGCCTGGGAGGAAAGCCACGTTAAGCTAAACAATTTAGTCGAAGTCTTTTCCCACAACATTTATGAGCCCCCACATTACCGCCCATTTGGAAAAGATTTTCTCATCTGCCGTTTTATATATTCTGCAAGAAATATAGGCCATAAAAAAATAGCAGAAGTCTATGTTGAAAGCTATCCATAAATAAAGAGGAGTAGAAAATGAAAGTATTAGGATGACCCTGAAAGTTTTATGTGCTATTACAATGACGCTAGAAAAGAAGAGGATTTCTTCTTCATTATTCAACAAGGTGGATGCTCCTTTGTTGTGAGGGAAGGCTTCAGGTAACCTTAATCAACCCACTTCCCCAGGCTGCATAATGGCTGCAGATAATCAAATTCTAAAAATCTATTTATTACTATTTCTAGAGAGAACTGATTGTCCAAGCCGGATACTCTTTGACTGCCTTGGGTCCTCAGCAGCCAGAAAGTAGCTGCTTCAGTTTGTGTGTTCAGTTTGTGTGTTCAGTTTGTGTGTTCAGTTTGCCATCATTGAAACCTAGGATATTGCTAATGTACTCCAGGGTTTAGTGAATGGTACACAACAATAAAATCACGTATTTCCTGCAGCATATACACTTAGTGGATATATTAGTTATAATTAGAAGTATCTTTATTACTGCAGGACACATTTTTTTCGCTTTTTCTATTTAATAGATGTTTTTTCCCTGTTCAGGTAGAATGGAAAGTAAATTGCTTTTCGCAAATATGAGTTTATATATAGACTTTCTAAATATATATATATTTGCCTCTTTGGTTTTCTTTACATCAAGTTAATGCTCAAAATCACGAGTGCCTTATTTAAGTGGGACGCACTGTACGTTTCAAAAAAGTATATATTTATTAAAAATTTTGATCTGATTATGTTTGATAGATTCGTTGCCCACTTATTCCAATCTTGACAGTAGTTTTGACAAAAAAATTTCAAGCAGTAAATTGTCTGTAGTTAAAAGATTTATGCATAGTTTTGTTTTCATTTATCAGGTCATAGCGAAAGCGAATTTCAATTTAAAAACGGCTACACAAATATTTACAACAAATGCATTATTCATTTTTCCCCGATATTGCAAACAGTTAATTCCTCCTTTGCTATATTCAGTAGCATGCGACTCAAACAGTTTACTGATGTAAGTAATAATCCATTCAGGAATTTAATTAGAAAATTACTGACATTCTTAGCTCTGAAAAATATAAAATAATATAGGAATAAAACAAATTCTTTTGGCTAAACATATTGTTAATAATTCCCAAATAAACACTTCTAGGAAACCTGATAAGCGAAAAATTCTTTAGAAACTAAGGATATGGAAAAATTATTTAAAAAACAAAGCCATCCATTGCAACTCACAATAAGAGAGATCCATAATCTTTCACGTGTTGACGAATTGAAAAGTACCTGTCAATCAAGTTACAATTGAACATAAAATCACATGTCGCAGCGTGAAATTGACCTTCAAAAATTACTCCGATTCATTCAACATTGTTGATATCAATGAAAGCATTAACAATTGAGTTTTTTCCTAAAATCGCTATCATGAGTCACTGTCTTGTTCATTTGATGGACAATTAAATGATTTTCGTGGTTAATGTTCTTATCTGGAGGTATAACTATTATTAAAGTTCACCTAATCTGTATGAATCCACGTACATCATTAAGGATTTTAGCATATTTTTTATCTAGTTTAGTGCTATCATGATTTTATTTTATATTGCCATATAAAAGAAGACCTATAATTACAAATATTTATGAGCCTTAATTCCATTTACGATAAAAGTTACAAAAGTATAAACATTGACTGTGAGCCAGAAAAGTCATGACTAATTCCCTGTCATTGACAATGCAAATATTTTAAGTAATAATTGAATTTACATCTCTCCAAATGCTATTAAAATCAAAAACAATTGCCGTTTTATGTTTACGATAAAAATTAACGTTTTTAATGGTGTTTATGTTATTTTTTTGTATCTTTGATTTTAACTTTATTATTATTTAAAAAAAAATTCGTAATGACTCGTTTTTACGATTAATTTTCTATTTGTTTTCACCTCTGGTTGACTAAATATAATCCCATTAAAATAATTTAACTTAATGGTAGCAATGCTAATTGAAAAAAAATATCTTTAAAATTTAGAAACTCATTTTGAAATTTTTCTGATTTTTATGAATATTAATTCAGAAATTTCCCATTGTTAGAGCTGTCTTGAGCGTGTCACTATATTCAGTAAGTATATGAATTTTCAAATTTGACTATATTTACTTCGGAGCTATGTTTTTACACATTTTTGCTCAATTTTGAAAGACCCGATTTTACAGATTCTTGCAGCTATTTATTACAATAAACTAACTTTTCATTCAAAAAGTGTCCTGTTATGCCTTATTTTATTCCAAAAGAAAACTTAAATTGGACCAATAAGAAACTAGTAAAATAGAAAACGATTATAATCATTCGCGATTTTTCTAATGAAGAAAAGTTCTACATTGAAAATCGATCAGTTTTTCGGAAAGTTGTTTCACAGCTTTCTCAAAAAACTTTTCAATTAGAATTTTTTTTTTTTGACAAAATAAGGCAAGTTAAAACACTTTTTGAATTAAATAATTTTCTTAATATAATAATTATTATTATTTTTTGAAAAAGAAAAGAAAAGCTCTACAAAATTTGGAAGGTAATTTTATAATATTTTTTATCTTAAAAAATATGAACGAAGAGTTTTTGAAAAAGTAGACAACAGTCTTAAGAACTTTTTTTTTCTAGTCAGGACCTATTATATTTTATGTTGTTGCAAAAATATCTTACCCTGAGATATTTCCAAGACCATGTATCTTGACGCTGTGAGTCAATACTGCCGATTGAGGAATTGGTGATGAGGATAGAAGCGTCACTTCCACGTTCAAGACTCTTCCGAGCCAGGAGATCTAGTCCAGCCATCTCAGGTCTGCAAAGAAAAAAATTTCTTATTAGAAATCTGCAGTAATTATACAGAACTAACTTTTTTTTAAATAATTGTCTATTGTAATTCTTAATTTCAGAAAGAATAGAGACTGAGTATTTTTAATCCGGATAAGACTTTATGTGATATTGTATGAATAAAGGACTTATAATACGAAAAAAATATCGAACAACCATGAATAACTTTTGATTTAATGATCGGATCTTCCCGTTCTAGAACTCAATCTTAATGGTTCGAGGGGGTAACCTCAAACATGCTAACTAATTAGTGAAGATGATAATTTAAGTTAAGAAATCAGACAAAATAACGTATTTTCTCTGAAGAAATATACCGTTCGGATTTTGGAATTCAAAAATATATATGGGATAGCCGCAATCTGGGAAGTATGGTCTCATTAGTTTGGTCATAAGAGTTTTCCTAAGTTTGGACCACTAAATGTTAATTTTATTTTTTACGTATATCACCATAACTCGAGAACTTCTCAAGTGAATAAAAAAACTTTTGATGGCAATTATAAAATTCGCTTATCCAAAGATATAATACAAAAAATAACTTTTAGTCAATATTTATTATTTTTTGTCACATTATTAAATAATAGTCGAAAAAACTTTAAATTGTAAGATATACCATTTTTTCCATTAATTTAAGGAATGTAAGTTTGCATGGCGAAGTGCAAAATGCGAGCGAAATCAGTCGAACAATTCCTGAGAAATATAATTTTAAAAAAGTCGTATTTTTAAAATTCGATTTCTTTTCTTTTTTTGCGCACAGTGCAATATTGATTTTTTTTTATCCATTTTAAAAGGAAATTTTAAATAAGAAAATATTTTGCGTAAGCCAAATGTATCTTTTAAAACTGAATAAGTAAGTAATATTTTTTTCAAGGTCACTAAATATTATTTTCTTAATATTACTCGTACTTATGTAACGTGACTTTTACACGTTAAATACCCTATTCGTTTTCGAAATATTCACCTTGTGAGTAAACATATTGACATATCCGCAGTCACGCATCGTGGAATAGCGTCACAAATGACGATATAACATTCAAAATGAACTAAGAAAGCACACAATTTGCTCACGACGCTCTAATATATACCCGACTTTTCTTCATTATCGTCATTATACCTCAAAATTTTATGCCCTCTCCTTTTAATAACAACGTTTCTGTCCTAATTAAGGCAGTTCATGTGCAAACAGTATTTTGAAGTACATTTTTGTTCAAATCTTTTTTTAAAAAATCAGTTTTTAACGTTTCATTTAACATTAATGTTTTATTACCTAAATAATGCTAAAATATTGAAAGTAATTGCAAAGGATATTTAAAAGTATTTGTGGTGTTACATGCATTATTTTTACAATTAAAATAATTAAGAAAAAGATCTCAAATCACTGACGTCTTTAATTCAGAATTTTATCTTTCACATATTCTTGATATATCTTCATATGAGCAAAAACATATTAATCATCCTTCACTTAGCCTATTTGGTGATCAGGGATCACACAACGTATCACTTATCTCTTGATTTTAAACGTTATAGGCTATTTCAAACAAAATTTACTATTTGATGCATTTCATACTCAAGTATATCCCTATTGGTAATTAAACATTTTAGTACAAGTAGCTAATTTACATTCAGAATATACTAAGAGTGATTGTGTCCTTTTAGTATATGATATTCGAAACCTTATAAAAATGACAATAATGTACACACACTAGAGAACACCAATTATTATTTAAACCAGCAAAAAAAAAATAATAATAATAATCTTATTAAACATTAACAAATCACTCCGGAAAAAGGAAGAACTAGATACATTAAACTTGTTTAATTTGGGGGAAAATTGAGAGGAGTTGAAAATCGATTATATAAAAGTTTTAAAAAAAACACCCCGATTAAATTGGTTTTAATCCGTCTTCCTCACTACTGATCCGTGACACTTAATGTGCATAAAGTTTTTATTTCATTTTTGAAAAGGATTCTTAAATATACATTGAGGGTGATGATTATGAAGTTGTCCTCTTTTCTTCTGGCGGTTTCACTAAATATGACTCCTCAATTCAGCGTTGCAAAACGTGTTTGCTAAATTCTGACACATTTTGCCTTTTATGTAACCCAATGAGGTGAACCAGGTTTGAATCCCAGCAATGGCTGGCAAACACGAATTCCGCATCCAACTGGCACTGACCACGGTACTGAAATAAAATATCATCAGTGGTAGACGGATCATGGGTTAGAATCCTCTTGCCACCAGGCTAACCTTGGGAAGTTTTCGTGGTTTTCCTCTCCATGTAACGCAAATGCGGGATAGTTCCATCAAAAAGTCCCTCGCGAAGGCAAAATTTCTTCCAATACTTGATTCAGGAGTTCCCTTGTCTTCTGGATTAGGTTTGAAATAAGAAGGCTACGGAGTTGAATATCAGTAGTCGTAAATCCCAAACTTAGTCGGCTGTTCAATGACGTTTATAGATTATAAATAATATTTCTGAATACAGGATGTGAAATTTTTTTTTTATTAAAACTTTATAAAAATATAAAAATTTGCAAAATATAACAAAAAGTAATAAGAGTAGACACTTACTAATAAATAAATATAATTGTTTCCAAAGTGCAAATTTTTGCAACGATGCGGAGAAGGAAGCGCTTATTGAAATTTTCAGCAATGGGCCGCAGCAATACTGTATATATGAGCACGTTGTTTCAAAACCAAATTTTTTTTTTTGCTTACTTCTTTCAATTTTGTTAATGTTTCACTTATTTTAAATATATTTCAGTGATTGATTCAATAAGCCCTTTCGTTACTTTTAATTTTTGAATTTTTTACAAACTCTAATTTTATTCAAAAAAATTCCTTTTGAAAAGTATTTTTAGAGATTCATTTGTTCTTAAAAAAGTCATTAATAAGAATATCAAAAATTATAAGTCTTTTTTAATCAAAAATAAGACATTTAATTTTTTTTTTTTTTTAAATGAAGGAGCCGTTTTTACTTAATATCAAAATCAGCAAGATTCAAAATACTTTTTATTTTCATTTTCCTTAAAAATAAAAGGATTTGAAGATGAAAATTGCCTTAAAATAATCATGGATTTTTATACTTGAGTAAACGATTAAAATTATGTTATCAAATGGTTAGAAATAAAGAAAAATAAAGAATTTTTTGTTTTCATATTAAATTTTGGAGATTAAATCGAAATTTAAATCTGAAAGCCGCAGCTAAAAGTTTAGCTTTTTAAAATAAGACACCGTATGTTAGGCATTGAAAGAGTAGTAATTTATGAAGTATGAAAAGTTCTTAAACCTGTAATTACATAATTCATGAGAAAAACTTCTTCCTTAAACAAAAACAAAAATAATAATATACACAATACAGTATTTTGTGTAGCAGGGTAAATGAACTCGTAAAAAGGCTTAAAAGCGTTGGCGAATTTAAATATACTTTTCCATTGAACACGAAAAAATACTTATCCATGCTTTCAGATTAAATTTATTCCGTTCGAAATATATTTCATATGATATGATAAAATAACTTATATAGTACGACCTATTGTTTCAATTGAAAAACTGTTATTTTTGTTATTCGTAAAGTAAATAAATGAGTTAAAAATAAAATGCTTATATATAAAAATGAATTAAAATATTGAGCAAATTTTAAAAATGTTTGCTGTGTGGTTTTAAAATTAGTTTATTGGACACGTTTTTTATCGTAATCGAAATGTGTCTGACACATTTGCCTTTCGGTAAAAATCAAAAAGAAATTTCATTACATTTTGTTTTTAGAGGGGAAATATTTATTTAAGAAATTGTTTAATATGCATCCTATTATATAGTCACAATAAAATTGATGCATATTTTTGAAATATAAAATTATTTCAAAAATATGCATAAAGATTTGTTTTAATTAGCTCTAGCATTCGATGGTGCTTACATATTATAGATCAACATTGCGCAAAAAAAAAAAAAAAAAAAAANAAAAAAAAAAAAAAAAAAAAAAAAAAAAAAAAAAAAAAAAAAAAAAAGATTCAATCGTAATAATTTTTGACCTCATGATCGGATTTAACCATATTAAGACTCAATCTTAATGCTTCAGGGTGGTGGCAACAAATATGCTAATTAATTAGTGCAGACAATATCATAAGCTACGAAATCAAGCAAACACATAAAAAAAGAAAAAAATCAAGAAAAGCACTGTATTTTTTCCAACGGAATTGAATTTCTGACCACAAACATTTAAGGGGTAGCCACAATCTGGGAAATACGATCTCAGTTCTTTGGTCAAAAGTGTGGTCGAAAGTTTGAACCTCTAAAAGTAAACTTTTTGCATAGTTTGCCATATCTCGAAAACTTTTTAAGCCATTGGAAATATTTTTGAACATCCTCATAAAATCTATTTATCTAAAGATAATTCCATGCAAAAATAGTTTATAATAATAATTTATAATTTTTTATTATTTTATTTATTAATAATTGAAAATTTTTCAAATTGAAGGTATGCGAATTTTTCACATCATTTTGGACTGAAATTTTATATGGCACAATACAAAATTTGAATGAAATCGGTAGAATAGTTTCTGATAAATCAAATTTGAAAAAAATTTCATAGTTAAAAATTCGATTTCTCAGGAATTATTCGGCCTATTTCACTCAGATATTTTGCCTCCGTATAAAATTGCTTTTTTAAAATGAAGTAAAATTTTTTATACCTCAAAATTAAAAAAAAACTTCCGACCCCTTTTTAAATAAAATAATAAAAAAAAATTATTAAATATTATTTTTTGCATATATTATCTTTGGGTGAACGAATTTATAATTCTGTGCAAAAAAATTTCTGATTGTTTAGTTTTTGAGATGAGTCGAAATACGCAAAATTTACAATAAGGAAAAAATAAAATTAACATTAAGGAAACCAAATTTTTGACAGCTATTCTTCCTAAACTAGTGTTTCCCAATGTGTGGTACGAGTACCCCCGGAACAGTTTAGCGGGGGTACTCGTTTTTATGCGAAATATCTTGGAACAAACGGAAATTTCAAGAAATTTTATTTAAAAACAAAGCTAACCATGAAAACTCTATAACCCCATTTTTTGCAGAGTTAACCGTTAATACTTAGTGGTGTCAACAGCCAGTTGTGATTTTGAACTTTTGTGCAAATTTTTTTATAGTAAAGGCTTTAATAAATTTTACTTATTTTGATTATTTTTATAAAATATAATTTTTATCCCTAACATAGAGTTTTTTTACCAAAATTTAAGAATTTTTTACCAAAACTTTGTACCAAAAAAGATAAAATAAACATATTAAAAAAAATCCATTCATTTTTCATTAGTGGTACACAGCGTTACGAAAAATTTAGAAAGGATACGCAAAAGTCATGAGTTTGAGAATCACTGTCCTAAACTATTGCAGCCATTATTTTCACATTGCAACTATTTTGAGGGTCCAGAATCCAAATCCGTCGAAAAAAATGCATGTTTATTCAGAAAATCACGTTTTTGTGTCTAATTTCGCAACTTATGTTATCATCTGCACTTATTAATTAACACATTTGAGGTCACTTCTTGGAACCATTAAGATTGAGTCCTAGAGTGTAAAAATCCGGTCATTAGATCAAAAGTTATTCAGAGTGTTTCGGAAATTTTTTTGAGCACTGTTCTCTATTTGATGCGAGCACTGTCTCACTGTTGAGCACTGTGATGTCTGTGATTATTAAAAGTAAAACAAAATAATAATAAAAATATAATGCAGCAATGGAACTTTTTAAGTACTAAAAAAATAGATGACATATACTTTTCATTACCAAATATTTTGTAAAGAGCTTTACAAATGATTTATGCATATGGAAGAAAAGTATTAAATAACGTAACAGTTAATAGTAAAAAAAACAATAACAGGTTTTGTAACCGTTATGTTCGATTTCTTATTTTTGAGACTTTCACTAATTATCTTGAAATCAAATCTTTACATTTTAAATCATCTTTATTATCAGTTCTGCATTAAAAAAAATAACTGAATTTATGTGACAACAAGATTTTTTTTAGTTCAAGAATAAGACCATTGGTCGCAGTAAATAAATAAATAAATTAGAAAAACTTATCGTTTCGCAAAATACATCTATTTAAACGAAAAAGGGAAATCAAATAAAAAAAGAAATTCGTTTTCAGTAATTTTAAAATTGATAATTTTATATTGAATTGAATATTTTTGAAGAAAGAATAATTTTACGCGAAATTTCTATTAATTTAGGAAAATTTAAAAGCAAACTTTAATTTATTTCTCTCTAACATAATTTAAAAAACATAACATAATTTTAAAAAAATTGTATATGATAAACAAAAACAGCATACATACAAATCGGCAATGGCCAATTGCCGGCTCTTGATTTCGCTCCAAGATATCCAGCGGAATTCACCGACGATAAATAACGTATTTTCGAACAATTCACTACAATGGAGAGTTTGATTTTTGTTGAATTACGAAATTATTATCTTACTTTCGATAACACCACTGTTTCCCGAACGAATGCAAACAAAAGAGGTGATACGCTCATTATGTATATGACCTAGGCACTTCTAGTTGGTGCATCTAGTTTCTTAATAGCTTCCTTTTGATACATATCTTATGTGAATGTTATCGTTGATATCTTATGTTGGAAAATGTCTTAGATTTTACATTTATTTAAACTGCTACACTTCCGATTGTTCATCTACATCACAATCCAGATATCATAGTTTCGATTATTCACATCAAATACGTGGATCAATGAAATATTGTCTAAAGGCTACCGTACAGCTTTTCTTGAAAGTACATTTTAATTCGAAGTATAATTACTCATCTTAAAATTTAAAAGTACGTTTGGAATATTATCGATTTTATAAATCAATTAGCTGAATACCCGTTCTACGTGAGGGGTAAATTAAGAACCCTTGGTGTCAATAATAGCATTGCGATTTTTGTATGTTTCTCCTATGCGAATTAGTACCACTTTCCCACTAATTTTGCCTTTAAATATTTAACTAATTTTTTTTTTCATTTCAAGTTGCTTTGATTCAGTTGTGGTGGTTCAGGGGATAGAGTGCTCGCCTCCCAATGCGGTAACCCAGGTTCGAATACCAGCGATAGCTGGTTGATACAAATAACGCACCCGGCTCATACCGACCACAGCGCTAACATAAAGTATCCTCAGTGATAGACGGATCATGGGTTAGAGTCCCTTTTCCGTCAGGCTAACCATGGGAGGTTTTCGCGATTGTCCTCTCCTTGAAAGGCAAATGCGGGTTAGTTTCCACAAAAAAGTCCTCCACGATGGCAAAATTTCTCTCAATACCTGATCCAGGAGGTCCCTTGTCTTCTGGATTGGGTTCAAAATTAAAAAGCTGAAATTATCTTTGAAGAAAATGAATGAATGTTTAAATGTATGTAAATCTATGTAATGTACGCTCAAAACTACCTGAGAGAGGTAAAATTCATCATGTTTACTAGTTTTATGGAAACAACAAAAATACTGTAATTTTTACTGTAGCCCTTTAATAATGATAATAAACCAAATTAAAATATAGTTTTATTAGTAAGCTGGAAACCTCGCTTTTTATTGGTTTTCTAGATAAAATATGAATGCATTTATAAGAAGCTGAATTAACTACAAATACTATCCGTACCTTAACAATCAATTACAAAAAATAATAAAAATGTAGCAACATGATTAAATATTTAATTCTGAGAAATAACGAAACAGAAATGGGCAAAAATTAGCTTGAAAGAAAGCTTTAAACCTCAAGGAAGGAAATTTTTAATTAACAACATATATTCATCAATAGATGAAATATCGTGCCAACAGTAAATGCATAAAACAATAATTGTAAAAATTCGTTTATCATCTGCCACAAGATGTTAGTCACAGAAAAGAGTTTAAATATCTAAATTCGCGAAAATAATTGTAGAATATCGTCGAGTAAGGTATCAAACTGTGTTGAAATTTAATTTAATTTTAAACTACAAAAACAGCTTTATTGAATCCGTGATGGATAGAAAAAGAAATAGAAAAGTGGAAGGCAATAAAAGAAAAGAAAATAAGCAGAAATATGAAGAAAAGTTACAACAAAAATTTCTGGAACCAACGCATGTCTTGTTCTAGAATAATAAAACATAACAAACTATAAATTTGGTGATGAGTTTAAACTTTTGGAAAACACCTCCACGTGCCTTTCCGAAATAGAGGCGGACCTTGTAATTGTTTGTTGCCCTTCTTTTGACCCTTTGACGCAGATGGTGCACCGGTTTCCTTTATATATATATTTTTTTGACGCTCTAATTACAAGCAAAAATATATTTTGGCATTTTTTAATCATAAAAAATAGTCTAATAGGTTACTAAAAAATATATTTGTACTGAAGTTATATTTGTACTAAAGTGTAAAATCCAAAAAAGGTAAAAAAAATTTCCATTGACGTTTAAAAATTTATCAATAAATAATTTTGCGAATTAATGAAATTTCAATGATGAATAAATTCTCTAAGATCTAAATAAATAGCAGCAAATAAGTGCAAATTCAAAAAATTATTTTTTGGAAGTGAGCGCTATCTGGAAGATTTTACTTTTAATGCAGAAAAGACATCGATGTTTCAGGCTGTATTTCATAACCATAAATTATTTAGATGCTAGATATAAAATTTTTCACTCTTTTTGACCAAAATTGATACAAAATAATGAAAAAAGCATGAAAAATATTTTTTTATGAAAATTCTGCGTTGAAGGGTTAATAAGATTACAAACAATACTTATATTATAAGAGTAAGAAATTACAAGCAATTATAAGAATATAAGTAATACTATTACCTAGTGGTGGAATATTGCACATCGTAGTAATGCCTAAAGTTTAGATTTGTCACGCGTATAGTTAATGTGAAAGGTCATCGTAAGTTTAATAAATGCATACACTCACTGTAACAATGAAATGTATTTCTGTTTGATTAGGCTTCAATTGATTTGACTTTAGTGAAACTGCGGATGGGGATAGACAATCTTATCAATTTTGCAGACATCGGAAGAGCACCTTTTTTAAATCTGATATCAAATCTTCAATTTTTAAGGAGAATGAAAATGATAAATTCGAAATTTTAAAAAAGGCAGGCATTGTTCAAAAGTAAAAAAAAAAAAAAAAGTTTAAGGCTCTTATCTTTTAGTTGAAAATAAAGTAGAAATAAAAAAATTACATCAATGCTAAAACTTGTGGGGAAAAAACTGGCAAAAGAAGTTATACATATGGATTTAATGAAAAATGTGTTTTGAACAAAAAAATAATATTAATAATAAGTCAAACCTAAAAGTTTATATATTTTTTTGAGTTTTCAGGCTATATTTAGATCAGACTCACATATCTAGATCAAGCTGAACTAAACTCAGTGGCGCGACAGCCCATAGAGGGCCAAGGCCTACTGTGCCCATCTCAGTCTTCTTGACCTAGGGCACTGGGGTGCAGGATCAGATGCTCCGCTTAGGTGGTCAGCCAAACGCGAAACCCCCAGTGTTTAGTTCCCAAGCATGCTTGGTGAAAGGCTGAGTCAACCTTGCCCGGCCCGAAGATCGAACCCAGGACCTGTGGCGCGAAGTGCTACCACTCAGCTACCGAGCGTCATCTAGATTAAGCTAAGGAAACTAAAAAGAAAATATTTTGTCTGTTGTTAAATACTAAGTATTAAGGGAATCGTCTTACATTTGAAAGATCTTTATCAGACAAATTTGAAAATATTAATACCTGTTAGACATAAATTACAAATTTATCTCTACACTGTGAATACTTGACGGAACGGAATTTTTATAGTAGCTGTGCTACACTTAACAATTTTGCGAGTAAACATACTTCAAACAATTTTCATAATGTTCCATTATTTTGTAGAGAACTGATAAAATTTAGCTTAGAAATTAAAATCGCACTACAATAAGTTCATGTCTAGGAACATTACGGTATTGTGCTTCAAATAAATACCAATTTAAAGCTTCTTTCATTTTAAAAATAAAAAATAAAAATAAAATTCATTAACATACCAGTTTATAAGTAATTGAATACGTAAGTAATTTTGGAAAATCTGGAAATAAAGCTTTTAAAATTTTGGGTGTTGGCCCAGCACCTAAGTTTGCTCTCAACATCTTGAAACATTGGAGTCATCCTGAAACATTGGAGTTACTTTTTAAAGACTAAAGAGAAAAATCGCAATTACTTTTCATTATCGTATGCGCTTATCATTTTCATAACTTTATTTCATGTTGATATTTTGCACCGTCACGATAATTAGTAGAAAGTACAGGGGCTAAAGATGAACAAAACTTAACTTGACAGTCATGAGTAACTGTTAGAAACATACAGAAGTTATAAAAATAGAATCGCTAAAAATGATTCAACAATCGAGATTCGAGCGATTAACCGATAATTTATGAAAGTTCATTTTATGAGAAACTAGGCACAGATTGGCCTTAAGTTATACTTCATATTGTTCATGATCTTAAAATTTTCTCCGTAACTTCATGACTCTTGAAAATGAAGGAATTTACCTCGATAAATCCAAAAATGATTGCGTAAATTCAACTCAAATGTCATTTTGTTACCTTTTGGAATGTTTAAAAAGTTTCAAAATCTTCCAGAAACGTTTCTATTTAGTTCTTAAAGGGACAAAACTCAATACAAAATGTCTGTTCCTTTGTAAGATCTATCGAAACCTGCCATTTATGTTCCAAAATGCTTCAACTGTCTTTAAAAAGAACATCAAAAACTTTTGATTTATGTTACTTTAAGGTTTTATCGCAGAACATTTCATAAAGCAGGGACAATTAATGTTATATTTTTGATATTTTTAGAATATAAACAACTAAACATGTTTTTCGTAATTAATTTTAAAAACCTTTTTTTTAAATGAATAAAAACTAACGAATAAATCAAATGAATAAACCAAATCTAACACAAGTGTTATTATTTCCCAGTGTGGTTTTTAAAAGTTCTGCAATGTTTCGAATCAACCAAGAATAAATACACACTTATATAATTACTATGATAAACATATTAAAGATAAGTGTCATGGGTAACTGTTACAAATATAGAACAGTTATAAAAATAGAATATTAATTGCTAGAAATGATGCAACATTGAACGTTAAAGTTATTAACCGAAAATTTATGAAAGTCTACTTTATGAGAGGCAAGTCATAAATCTTAGTAGTCGTCTGACAAAATCTTCAAGAAAAAAGATTGGTCAAGGTAAAGATTTTTTATTATAATAAATATAAATACTCATTGTTACTTAATTGTTTAGCGCATTTGCATAATTTATTTTTGTTGTTTAGAAACTGTGAAACATTTAATTTCACTAAATGCGAGTTTTATTTAAGTTTAGATTTGAGTGTTCGAAACATATTAACTTTTTTCAATAAAAAAAAATATTTCGCAATAAAATGTTCATTAAAATATAAAATTTGGGTCCCAATACAAAAACTTGTCGAAAATTTGATTTTCTCAGTAAATATTCACAAATTTATCCTTAAAACAAATAATTTATTAAAATTTATAATATATTATATGATTTGAAATTTTATTCAAATCATTGAAATTTCAATTTTTGTTACCTTTTGGAGTGGTTTAAAAGTTTCAAAAACTTTTCTATTTAGTTTCCCGCTAAACCAAAGGCATTTCTCTTTAGTTTCTAAAAGGGACAAATTTTCAAAAAACTTTTTTCGTTTTCCATGGTTTATCGAAACTTGCCATACATGTGCTAAAACATTTAAACTGTCTTTACAATTTAACGTAAAAACTCTTTATTTACGTTATCCCCAGGTTACATCATAGAAACATATTAAAAAGCATGGATTGTTATGTTTTTGAAATTTTTGGAACACAAACAAAATGTTTTTCGCAATTAGTTCTCAAGATACGTTTTACGAATGAAACAACTATTAACACAAGTGCTATTTTAAAAGTTCTGCGATGTTTGGATTCGGCTAAGTATAAATAGGCTCTTTAATAATAACTTTGATAAACATATAAAAGACAAAAACTTCATATTTGAAATTGTGGCCGATGTCCTTAGTTGATAAAATTGATTAACACAGCTGAAAAACCACAAATATATATAATGGTCAAATAGAAGTTATCTTTAAGTACCTGTAAATTACTTAATTTTTTTTGTATCCGCAAAATATTTTTCTTTCAAATGCCATACCCTTACATTCTAAAAATTGATACGTAAGTTTTCGTCAGTCTAGAATTGAGTTAAATGAATTTATGTTTCAAAGTATGAAGTTTTTTCACGAATACTTTTTTAATAAAACTTTTATTTAAGTTTTAATAAGTTTTCAATAATTAATAATATTAAATAAATTTAAAACTCTCCACAATTGAATTGAAAATTTTTTGAAGAAAATATTACATTTGGAAATATTCTAAAGCTTTTAGTAGATTAGATTATTAAATCAGAAGTTATCGAGGAAAAATAGATCCAATCCGAAGGGGTTACATTTAAAGCATTTGTAAAGTTCTATGAATTTTAGCTCAATAAGATATAATGATATGTTTTTAAACTGTTTTGGGCATCCTACCATAAAAATGACTAAAATCAACATTAAAAACACAACTGTACTTAAAACTTTACATAACATACAATTAATAAAAAAAATATAATTTATTTACTTTTTTTAATGAACAGTTTCAAATTTTTTTTCCTTCTTACTATAGCCAGAAAATTGAATGAATGAAATGATAGCGTAAATCCAGAAGGGTTGTTTATCTGATTAAGTTTTGTTTCTGTAGATACGACTACAGTTAAATGACTCAAATTTATTAATTGCAGTTACAATGCAGACATAAAAAATATCCTTAAAATAATCATTTAGTTTTATAAATAAATCTGAAGTTAATGATTAGAAAAAAGTCAGATAAATACTGAATGAAAAATACCGTTAAGGCTCATGCAGTTATCACTTTCACTTTCGGGTAGTGATAATGAAGTGAAACTTAACTTTAAAACTTTCTTAAGTCTTTACAAAAAAAAAAAAAAAAAAACGGATATTTTTTTGAAAAATAATAATTAATGAAAGAAAATATTATTTATTTCAAGAATTGTTTAAAAGCTATTTTGCAGGATTTTAAATTGCTAAAAATGAATATTATACAGAATTTTTTATGTTTATTGATGTTTTTTTTATTTTCAATATTTCATTATATGTACGGATGCCAAAAGCTTAATTTTTGATCAGTACGATATTAATTATTACACTTGATTAATTACATGCAAATAAAAATGTCCTTTATACAAAAATTGTACGTATTTTTCAAAACTTTTGATTACAAATAAGATCTAAAACAAATTTTAATTGTAATAAATTATTTTATTTTTTAATTGCAAATACATCTTTAAATTATTCGATGTACAAAAAATATTTTAGATGAATTTAAAGTAGCATTTGTTTAAAATTTCATTCGTACTTTAAATTTCAAACAAAATTTTTATGAAGTTAAATTATTTTTAATAGATTGTGTCGAAAGGAAACTTTTTTGGAGTTTTTTCAAAGTGATGTAAATTATAAAAGCGCATTTTAAGTAATGTTTCCTTAATTTTTAAATATTGCTTTTGAACTTAATTCATCAGATATCTTGTAAAAATGATGTCAAAAGAATGCTGTCAAAAGAATCTAAAAAGAAACATAAATAATAAAAATTTATCGGCCGATTCAATCTTGAAAATGAGTGATAAAATAAATGAATTCGTATATTAATGAGAAAAAAAGCGATTAAAAGAATTAAATAATCAACCTATAAGCTTTAGCTGATTTTTTCCCTTAAATTATTAAGATTTCACCTAAAATGTTTATGTATTAAGCTTTGATAAGCATGTAATGATAAAAAGATGAAAACTAATACTGATACTTTTCTATAAAAAATATTAGTGGTAGGTTTTTGCTAAAATAAAATTGTTAGAAGCAAATGAAATGCAGTGCATACAAATAAAGAAAGTTACATAATTGTAGTAGAAACTGCTGTTGTAAAAAGTATTTAAATGCTCAGAAAACTAAAATAAAGCACAAAAAAGCGAAATAATTTTAAAATATCAAAATATTGATTGTTTTAATACATGATACCATGGTACTTTATTATTCATAATTTAAATACATATTTGTAATGCACAAATCGCAACTTTATAAAGAAGTAATAAAAAAGAGCAACCTATAACCTTTGGAGCTGATTTTTCGCGAATTCATACAAATACCACTTAGCAAGCTTATGTTATAAACTCTTTTTTTTAAAATTAAACTTAATTTTAAATAAAAATCGCATAATAAATACATATATGCCCTGAATTAGAAGTATATACAATAAATTTAAAAATAAGCAGAAATAATTACAAAAATCAACTTAATTTAGTTACTTATTATAAAGTTTAACGCCATAAAATAAAAGTAACATCGTAGAATCTATTTAGGTATAATTAATTTTTACATTGGAAGCATTAAAACTGATTTGAAAGCATTTCAATGGAAAATATTAAAACGGAATATAATAGAAATAAGAGTAAATATTTTAAAAACAAATGAATGGCTTAAAGCCATTCTTTGCTGCAATGAAACTTGTACTTACTGAAATACAAATAGGAACAAAGTAAGGAACGAAAATAATTCAGAAACATCACTGATTAATATAAACTTGATATATTAATAAAATAAATAAATGAAGATCCCATGTTTAGTGTAATGTATTTAGAAACAATGCATGTAATATCTGCATTAAATGTCTTATTATTTCACCAGCTCATAAAAATAATACAAATAATTTCTCTTGAGTTAAAACAATGGCAACATAAAAGAGTCATGAAATGAGATTGCAAATAATTCTGATAACAACATTCAAATTTAAAAAAAAATATTATTATATCATAGAATGAGCCATAATACATAATATTTTATAACACTTTTTGTTATTGTTAAAGTTGAATGACACATCAAGCACCCTGCAAAAGAATAATAATTTTGCATAGAATACATTTCTTCTCGCTCCTCATGCGAAAAAACTCGCCAAGTTTATGATGATAATATTCACAGAAAGCAAAAAATATTAGCTGTTATCAAATAGCACGACTGAAAAAAAACCCGACATTAATAATAAAAAAATATGTAAAAAGCATTTATATTACGCAGGCACATTTGAGTCATATTTATGATGTAAATTTTACCGTGAAAATAATTTTCTTTTTACAGTATTTCACTCTTTGAGTGCGCATCATAAAAAAAATAGTAGCTTGTCTTGAAATTCTCTGCATTCTTTTGAAATGTTATGATATTTTAATATTAGTCATGCATTTTAAGAAACATTGTTGAATTTAAATTTCTTCGAATATATTATTTTTATTTTAAAATAATATATTCTTCGAATATGCTATTTTTATTTCTTTTTATATATTCTTTTTATTTATTGTATATGTAAAGTGGTCGTACAACAGAATATGAATTGTTTGCCTTACAATTCCTTTTGAAGTTAGATGTTTTACCATTTAGCAAACGGCACGAATTTCAAAATATTTTTACATTTTAAATTTAGGAAAACCCAATAGTTATTAAAATTTTAAATCAAAGCAAAATAAAATGCTGCTGTTTGTGTGCTAATGATTGAAAAGATTAAATCTGTCTTAATAAAATAGAACCCACTAATAAAATGGAAAATAAATAAAGTACTGCCTCTGCATAAGAGTTTTTTTTGAAGTGATATGAGTTGTCTTAACATGTCGTAATAGGACATTCTCGGGGATAGTTTTCATGCAATTTTAATCCCGATGATGTGCCTTTAACTCTCATAAAAATTTATCGCAATATTTACGTGAAAGCTTGCTATATGTAATGACTTTAAACTTGTACGTTTCAATATAAAATTGACTAAAAATGTCATTTAAAAATTATCTGTAATTTTACTAACAAAATTAAATTCAGATTTGAAATCCCCACACCCGAATAAAGCAAGATCAAATTTTTGTACACATTTGTATAAATGCAACAAAAAAATTGTTCCTCTGTGTTATTATTGCGTTTGTAGAATGCCCTTTTACTTTTGTGTTTTGTCACTTTAAATTGCTGTATATGTATAGGAGCAGTTCTGTGTTTTTATTATATACAAAATTAATAACTTTTGTTTTAAATTTGGGCGAGATAAAGCGTTTGGAGAGGGATGATGTTTTCCACACTAGGGAGCGCTGCAACTTGACTGCCTAATACTTCCGAGTTACTGTTTTCAGTGCGTATTGAAGCCATTTAGTTTGTGGCGTAACTACCACTACGAATATTAAATGCCAATTCATTAGTATATAAGTCATGTTAACTTGATTCTATCAAGAGACCCCTTGTGGGTCTGATCAGGGTGAGATAAATCCACTACCACTACGAATATTAAATACCAATTCATTAGTATATAAGTCATGTAAACTTGATTCTATCAAGAGACCCCTTGTGGGTCTGATCAGGGAGAGATAAATCCGACACGAGTGATAATAACCAGAACGGGCGGGTCTCTGCTTTAACAGCGGTATACTTTTTTGTTAATGAAATTTTTTATGATCTTGTCGTTTTTCATCTTGATTTTTGCTAACTCTTCTCATATTTTGTACATAGTTATTCTTCTTGTAAATATTGTTCCCCTATTATGTATTGCAATTTTCTATACATTCAATTATTTGTTTCTTATTACCATGGCAGAATGCCATTCTTTTTTCTTTACCTTAACATGTGCCATTTAATTGTTGCATCTCATGTAATCTGTCTATTGTTTTTTGCTTAAGTTCTCATTACAGGATGAATGGGGAAAGGGCGATTATTGGCCTCAGGAGCCCAGCTAGACTAAACAGACCAGATCTATCTAGAGGTACCTTTTGATAGATGAAGGTTGACATAGTCGATAATTGAGAATCCCCTCATTGGTGACCTCCGGACGTGATATGAACTCGTCAATATTGATGGATGATCCACATTAAATAGTCGATTTATATTTCCCCACAAGATCACAACGTGAAGAGTTTGTTTTGAGACTCTCTTGAGTAGTATTTCTTGTATACACGAATTTATTACCTGATTTATTGTGTTTAAAAGAAGAATCGTCATTTGACGAATTGTCATTCAAGAATTGTCTTTGAAAAGGAATCGTTATAAGACACTTCTTACCTTGTTAATAATATACCAACTTCCAAATTTAAACCTAAATGATAATTTGTAAAATGAACTTAATCCCGTTACTCGAACAATATGCTAACGCTAATGTATGATGGTGCACGGCTTGCACCAAGAGCAAACAGTAATAAACAAGCAAAAAAAGGCCAAATCAGAACTGCCAAAAAAGCAAGCTCGTTCTAAAACTGAGCAACAATGTCACTTTTTTTTAACAATACATCTCTAAATAGCTAAAACAAATTTTCACTTTATGCTCACCAGAATTAATTAATATCTTATGAAATACAGCAGATTTGAGTTTAGAATTTATATCATTTATTTCCTTTATTTAAAAAAAAATTATCGGTCTGATAATATCGTCTTGCACAATAAACTGTAGTAAGCAGTTGCATACTTTGTAACCGGAAATAAAGAAGGTCAAGAGCTCAAGATTGTTGTTGTCTACACTTACATTGAAAATACCATCGATAGTGTAAAACTGCTGTTAAAGCCACGGTAGCGGCTTGAAGACCACCCAATTTCAGTTTCACTGGAAAGTAAAGGCGGTTAGTATTTTAATGCTGATCACATTGTCTCGATCACATCCGTTAAAAATTGTGACTGTTTTTTAAGGTTCGCGTAAACAAGATAAATTTTTCATGGGAGTGTAAACAATTCGCCTTCGCTTATTTTACCGAAATCCCATAGCAATGTTTTTTTTTTTGGTATTCTAAAAGCTTCAATGTCAAGAGTAGGTTGTTATATTACTGAGTTCAAGCATTTTACGAGTTTACTGTGATAAGTGAGTAAATTACTGTGATAATTTGTTTGAAAAGCATCATTTGAGATAATATAGCATTTCAGTGAGTTATTTTCCCGAAATTATATTTGTTTGTGCGGAAAGATCATTATAGACAATGTCAACTTTCATCTATCAAAAGGTACCTCAAGATTAAATCAAGTTAGCATGTCTTATATACTAAAGAATTGATGCTTAATAATTGCAGTGGTAGTTACGCCACAATACTCCCCCACCAGAATTTTATCAGGGATGGAATTCGATGAACGTATACCCCTAGTTGCTGTATTTGTGAAAGACCGGGAGAGCTGGATTAAGGTCACCGGGTTTTGAGCTTTAGCCATGAGAGCTGTATTAAGTTCATTATTAAGCGTGAGGACTCTCCTGTGTTGCTATTAGCAGTCGAGTGTCTGCAGGATTTTCTTGAGTGTAAATGAGGAAACAACAGCGCGAGGTGGACGATGACGCAGTCACAAATAGCAAGTCAACTATTCAATGTGGACCCTACATCGAAGTAGTCGCGATCATATCACGTCCGGGTCATCAATGTGGGGAAAGACCATTAGACAATGCCAACCTTCATCTATCAAAAGGTACCTCAAGATTGAATCACGTTAGCATGTCTTATATACTAGTGAATTGATGCTTAATAATCGTAGTGGTAGTTACTCCACATGTTAAGTGTCTATCGTCTATTCATCTTTGTTCGTTTAGTATTCTGTGTTTGTCGACAACTAAAGTGATTTGTGATTACCTCTTGATATTCTGATTTGATATCTATCTAATTTAGGAACAACATCCTTGGTCTCGGAACTGCGAAACCTTAACCTCCTTGACGCTCTTGACCAAGAACAAACTGTAGCGGAAGTGCTTTACTTAAATACATTTTTTTAAATGTGCTTTAGTTGAGAAACAGTTAATTAAAAAAAAAGATTTCACATAGAAAGATAGATATTTTTATTTAGGAATTTTTTTATTAACTGTAAAACCAACGCTTATTTATTGAGTAAAAACTTCTTAATGAAAGTAAAAAAAAGACAGTAAAAGCTGGAAAACCTCATAAATTACAGCTGTCACCAAACATTAATCAGTGGAGAAAATACACCTCATTCTAATTTATTACACCGGTTTTTATTGGCGAGAACAATCACACGAATAAAGAATAATATCTCATCTTGATGGCCAAAGGTATCATTTATTTCAATTTAAATACACTTATCCGTTTGTTTTCTCACAGCTAATAAATACAGATGGCATTTTGGTGAGTGACCGCTTTAAGATCTAATGCTGGCATAGGTGAATGAACAACCTAGACCTAAATCCGGACCCTTGAACAGAGAAGTCTAGTAAACGAGCCTCTTCGTGTTGAATAAAAGATAATAAAATATCATAAGCTAGGTAAACGGTAAAAGTTTACTTTCTCTCAAGATGTGACCCAAATGTTCTCTTGCAAGAACTTATGGAATGTGATGACTGGCGACTGTGACTCCAAACAACGTGAGAAAAACACCACTTATAGAGCTTTGATTGTTTGTAATGCGTCGTCTAGGAACAAATTAAATGTCTGTAGTATTCGTAATAAAGATAACTAATATATTTTATTGATGAAAAAGTACGAAAAAATGCATTTGTATTAATACATTGTAAGCGAATAAATTTTTATTGGTACACTTAAATTTAATGTTTAGTAAACACAATGGAAATTTGTCGAAACTGTTGAAGTTTTTGAAATTAGGGGTACACCCCAATGCAATTTCTGAAAAGAATTGTTATTATTTACTTTGACGGAATACACATTTTTGAACTATGTACTAAAAGTTTAAAATGGATTTTCGCATGAGTAGTAGAAAATACATTGCATCTTTTTACTTTAATTTTATAGAAAGATGTATAGTATTGTATGAATGCAAATGTGTTCTATTAAAAGGTGCATTGTGAAGATGCATATCTTTTTAAAAAGCTATTTCTGAAAACATTGTTTTATAAACTCCTTAAATTTTCATCCGATTTATGAGGTAGTAAATATTTCGATTTTTATACAGTTCACTTAAAATTTTAAAACCACGTGTAAAATTAATAAAGTTTTAGTTGAAAAAATAACTTATTCAAGTATATATTAAGTAGATAAGTATATACTTTTCGCTGAGTATGGAACAAATTCATGGTTGGGGAATATTTTCAAAACTAGTGATTTTAACAAAATACCCTTGAATATATTACTGAATTCTCGCCAACTAGGTGATGAATTGCTAGTCATTTTCTCTTATTTATTGTAAATATGTAATGTTTAAAAGCAAGTTTGGTACGTCACACAATTTTGAAGCAACCACTCTTTCTTGTTGACCTGAGGAAATTTGGCGATATTTCTATACAAGAAAGTTAAAAATTTCACGATAAACAATCTTCCTACGAGAAAGTAGACCAATTTTTTCACATATTTTGTGATTGGTAATTTTATATAAAAATCAAAACTATATGCAATTAACGCTAAAAGAAAATTTCTCTAAGCTAGTAGAACTGATGTACGATACGTAACCATCGCAATATGGTAATACTGCCCATCAGTTTATACAAAACAATAAATAAGTTATTCAATTAACGACCACAGTGACCTTATCATTTATTTTTTCTTATTCTAAGATAAAAATCCAATGTCAAATACAAGCTATTTTGTATCTCTACAAATATACCTATATCAACAAAGTGCATGACTTTTTGAAAAACAGCATGCTTCCGCTATGCCAGCATTTTATGTCGAACTTTAATGTCTTCATTATTCCTTAAAATGTCTTAATGTGAATCACATTATTTGACACCTGCTGCGATTCTTTTGCGCAATGCGTCTGCAACATCCTTCGTGACATTATCTCCATCTTCTGCCAACATCCATTAAGAACGAGGCGACTGAAGCTCAAAAAATTATTTCTACTCGACTTTTTATCAGTTGTGTTAGTTAAAAGGAATAAAAAAAAGAAATTCTAGTAAATATGTAATCTTTAAAAAACCGAGCTAGACTCTATTTGATTTATTACAATTTTTGCTTTATTTTTCTTTAAGAATCTAATCAATCGAATGGAAAATAATCAGATTTAAAATAATTAAATCCAATATCAAGAAATACAATATCGAACAACAGAATCAACATTAGAATTCGACTTTGTAAACCAGTACAGCGGTTGCAAATCTTTTGATCCTCTCAGACCACCAGATCGGAAATATTTGATCTCGTGGACCATTAAACCATTTTTGTTGGAATGAGAAATTCTTTAACAGATTAGAGTGGCATTTAAATGATTCTCTCCAAAACATAATTATGTTTTGGCTACTTTTAAAAATTGTACTTATTAAATAGTTAGTTATTCCTGGTGACAAGTTTTCAATTGAATACACTGTATATTTTAAATAAATTTTTTATTTCACATGGCAACCTAAGGTGAAAAAGTAAATTCAGTTTATGATTATAATTAATTAATGTTTACTTTGTGGTGGCAAGAGCTTTCGACGATGTCAAGCGTCATCTTTCAAAAGGTACCTCAACATAGAATCAAGTTAACATGCCTTATATGCTAGGGAATTGAAAATTGTATAATTGTAGCGGTAGTCACGCTACAGTACTTCCCCACCAGAATTTCATGTATGATAGAATTCGATGAATGGATATCACTAGTTGCAGTATTTGTGAAAGACCGGGAGACCTGTATTAAGTACACCGGGTTTTGGTTAGAGTTGTATTTAGTTAACAGAGTCTTTTTAGCGTTTGTAGTGAGAGCTGTATTAAGTTCACAGTTGTGTGTGGGGTCTCTCCTGCCTCGCTATTAGCAGTCGAATATGAGCAGGATCCTGTTGCATGTAAATGAGATTGAGAAGCAACAGCACGAGGAATACGATGACGCTGTCACAACTGTTCACTGTGGACCATCTATCGAAGTGGGCGTTACTTTCGATGTATGCGAATGCATACCACGTCCATAGGTCACAAAACTGGGGAAAGAGCTTTCAGCGATGTCAACCGTCATCTATCAAAAGGTACCTCATCATAGAATCGAGTTAACATGTTTTACACAAGAGTGAATCGAAATTGAATAATTGTAGTGGTAGGCATGCTACAATTTAATAATTATAATAAGTTCGCTAATAATTCATTCCCGTTAGTAAAAAATTCTTACACAGACTACTAGTGGTCCCCGGACCACTATTTAGTGACTACTGGGCTAGTGTATATGCATATAACCTTTTTCTGACACCTATTCAACGAATATGCATATAAAGAACATGGTGCAATAAGATAAGATACTTTTTCAAGTTCATAAGAGCGTTTTTAGTAAGGAATGCCATTTAGGTTATAGGACTATTTTGAGTGTTGTAATCGTATCTAAAGAAAATTCCCTAAACAAGTAAAGTAACTATCTGAAAATAATGTGACGGAACAGGATGATTTAAAAATTGTCAACTTTGGGAAAAGTGCTGTTGACAACTGTATTGCCCCATGCCCTCTACATGCACTAAAAAAATATAAATAAACTGAAATTTCAATGAAAAAATTTATTATCTAGTTATTTTAATTTTAGAATGGTAGTTAATTTCACTTTTCTTAAACTAATAAGTTTATTAAAAATTATGCTGTCAAATTTAGTTTTGATTTATTGAAGTGTGTTAGCAAGGGCATTCTTTTAAAAAAAATAAAAAAACATTAAGCAGAAGAAAATTGAAACAAAATTTTTAATATTAAGGCGGCAAAAATTTTTGATGATAAATTTTCTTTTGTTAGAAAGTTTTACATTTATACAACCTATTTTTGTAAATAAAAAGAAGATTTTCAAGATACCGTTACTTTTATTTTAAAATTTTAATTGAAATTTTTATTAAATATTATTTTGTTCTGCTCACAGAAAAAAAACAATTGATCTAAAAGAAAATCTAAATCTGCAGAGAAGACGAAAGAAGAAATTTAAAGTATACAAGTAACAAGGTAGCATTTCTAAAATTTGTCAAGAATATTTTGAAGAAAATTATTTAAGCAATAAAATTTACCCTTCATAAACATCAGTGGGAAATCCCAACTATGACGCTCGCAGTAAAGCGAACGATAATCTTAAGGTATGTGTAAAGGATGCAGCTGGAAATAAAATAATAATAATATCACCAGATTAAAAAGAAGAAACGAATCTTGAATGCTTTAAATACAATTTAAGTCAACCTTTGTCTCTAATTCTCTATCCAACTTCTCTCGTTATTTTTATCATTCGAACACAAATTACCTTATTCACGTTTAAAGCACATTAACAATAAACAAAATCAATTTTTTAAAAAAACTGTAATATCCTGAATAAATTTTCCCCTAATTATTGTTTTCTTTTTCCAGAGAAATATACAATTTGGGGGGCTTCCTTCAGACAGAAAAGGGTTTGTTAATTTGCGAGAAATTACATAATTAATCATTAATAGTGGATAAAATTTGAGAATGTTAATTAATATCTCAATATAACATAATGGTCTAACACAGTTTCCCATTGTTGTCAGCGCATTTTTATTGAACGGGAAATCGCATGGTAGGATCTAGTTTTCTCACTTTGATTTTGGTTGTCATCAGCATAAAATTAATAAAAGTCATAAAGGTATTATTTTCCCATAAATATTTCAGTATCCCTAATTTTGATAATAATAGTAATACGTAATAATACCGGTACAGATAAAAAGTATTTACCTGTACTGCTATTATTACGTTTTTGATTTTGATTGTTTTCTAAATTTAGGGTTTAAAACTAAGAAATGTTTTCTTTAATTATCATTATAGCGTATTTCTGTGCTATATTTTAAAATAAGGTTACTTAAATAGGTGTCTAATCTTATTAACCGTTTTACAACTAATATATTTTGTACAAATTGCAATAATAAGAATTATTAATATTTGCATTAGTTAGTAATTAAATTAATAAATATTATGAAAATATGATCCACGATAGTTTACTCAGAAGGGCGGTAGAATGCTTAGGTCTATATTAATATCATTATTATTTGCATTTTTCGCCATTTAAAAATAATAGCGCCAAATCGTTAATATTTTGTATTCACTTATGTCTAGGTATCATTTTATCCTATAGGATTTTATTCCCATTTTATTCAATAATAACTATAGATTTTAATAATGTTTTATTCGTCGTTAACATATAATATAATAATGGTCGAAAATATTTAAAATTACATTTTGTTTTCTGTGGGCCCTTCATTATCCGTAACAAGGTTTTGAAATTTTAAATTTCTCCTTTGCTCAGATTGGCCTCGATAATTATTCGCTATATATTAATAATATTCCTTGTTGCCTTATTCAAATAATTTTTACTCTTTGATTCTAATAGTTACATTTTTGACAAAGATTCTAAAAATATGTGCATTAAAAAAAAGGTGGTAGTTAAGAAACATTATATAACGTAAGAAGCTGTAGCTTTCTTCATAAAAAGAAATACTTTTCTATGCAAATGGAAATTTTTTTTAAGAGATGGATGAAAACAATATAAGCCGAATTTCCTTTTCCTTTCTTTCTAAAACTATTTCGTTATCTTCTTTTATATTGTGATAAGTTATATTGTGCATCTAATTGCATAATAACTAACTTTTAACCTTTTCGTTGTTTTTGAGATACGTTTTATTGAATCAGGTGAACTCTAAGAAGTTGGGCTATTTTACCAAATCGTTACGGAATTTTATGATCTGAATATCAAATTCTTAGCACAAAGCCTGTCAAAAGCTTAACACAAACTCAAACCTTCAGACACAGCTGTTTCAATTTTTGTTTAGCAGCCTTGATGACATTAGAATCCTCAAGATTTGGGATGAATAGATAAATAATAAAGTACGAAAAAACTATTTTTCTTTTAAAATTTACTGTGGATTTCTTACAATGACAGACTTTTAAAGAAGATTATTTTTACTAGTTACATATATTTGTGTTAAGGATTAGAATGGAATGAGATGTATTGATTATTTAAAGACTAAGAGAAAAAAACTTATGCATATGTATCATTGTAGAAAAAAAACAAGTATGTATACACCTTATCATTGCATATTTTAAAAAAATCATCTATTTCATAAAAAAGAGCTTCCTTTAATTGAATTAGTCCAAAGCCAGTCTTTCATTTTTTTGAAAAATTAAGTATGCTTTTAAAGCTAATGTTATGCAATTTGCTCCTAAGTGCTTAAATGACATAAAGATAGTGTTACACTATTATGTGTATTCCTAAGAGCCTAAATGATGCAAAGTTAGTGTTACACTATTAAGTAATGTTTCTGAGAACCTAAGTGCCATGAAGTGACATGTTATTGATAGTGATACTGGAATATAAACAGAAATTTAAACACCATTATCTACCAAGTTGCGATTTCTGCATCGAGTCCAAAATCCTAATTAAATCAAATGCTAACAGTGTCAGATTCAGAACACATTTATATGCTATTAGTATAAGGTCCTAAATCCTAACAGAATCATATAGTAACAGTGTAAGGCCCTAAATCCTAACAGGATCATGTGCCAACAGTATCAAATTCTAAATATTAACAGAATATAACAGATCGTACAAAAAGATACAACAAAAAAAAGAAAGAAAAAAGAAATTCAAAAATAACTTTTAGAGTATTTAAGTTTAACTTCACTGCGAACGTTATAAATTCATAAATTTATTTTAAAAGAGTTGTTGTTTCAAACCAATGACGTGGCAAACGTCATCTTGTCATAAGGACTGTAGTAAAGAAAACGTCTTAGTGTCGTTCAAGAAATAAGTGCCGTAAGTACAGTAGAAAGTACCTGGAGGTGCTCTGAAATTTAAGGACTATCAAGAATTATTGAGACTATTGAAGTTATCAAGTACTATTAGGACAATCAAGCACTGAATTTCGAGCACTATCAAGACTATCAAGTGGATGTTTAAAGAGTCTAAGACTAATACCAGGGTAAAAAGATCTTCCCCATCTGTGGAAAATGCTATGTTTCGAATTCCACACCTGATCAGGAGCTCTTCAGTCTGGAATTGAGAGAGAAGATTTGAACCCCTTCTTGTTTTGAATTTTTCGGATTCATGGTGCTAGTCTAGCCTATTAGCTAGACCAGTTAGGATAAACAACAACATGCCGTAAAAGTGACGCAACAACGCAAAAGTTGTTATAATCATAATGTATCGAATTCAAAACTTCATAAGAGAACGAATATGCTCGCAAACTCTTAAACTCACCGAATCATTTTATTTGACGTGTGTATATTGTCTCAGCAAATATTTTTGTAGCTTTTAATTTTTCATAATATTGACAAAAGAAAGCTGACTTAACATATTGGTAGCGAAGTAACTTCAAATATTATGTGGTATGTCATTCGCAAACAGACGGACGTAAATTGGGAAAATTTTACACTGTAAAAATACCTAAATAATATCATGTTCATAATCATAATAATAAATCATCGTATAGCTGCACTGCAACAATATAATACTTAAAACGTTTTAACAAACTAAACGTTTCACTACAATGCCGCGTAGTACAAAAGCAGAACAATATAAAATAAATTCACTGGTATTTCGATTCTATAAATTTAATAGTTAAATAAGCAGGCAAAGAAAATAAATTTCACAAACTTCATAATTATTTATGTCGTCTGTTTTTTCTGAATGTCAGAAAACTTTCATAAAAGAATATCATTCTTTTTTAAAATAATTTATATTTAAAAAGAATGATAACATGATGGTGCTGTTGCAAATTAATAATGGGAAAAACCTCATCATTAGCAGATAACTAACATTTTACTATCAAATATTAATTCGAAGCCAAACAAAAATTTCACTATCAAAAAGAAGATTGGTATGTTTTGTGAGAAAGAAAGCAGATGTGAGAACGACATTTGCGGCACACAATCGAAAGATCTCATGCCTACATGCATGTCAAAATTTCACTTTCCTCAATAGAATCATCAAACAGGTTAAATTTTTATTTATTACGCTGTACTTATTTTATCTCCAACCACTAAAGATGAACACCTATCCCCAGATCTTTACGTTTACCTCAATTGCCTTGCAGTTTGCAATCTACCTCAGAAACCAAAGTAACTTTTTTAGTTAGGTATTGATACCAATTAACTTTTCTGCAGATTTTGTAAAAACTTTTGTATATTTGAGGCTCAAGAGGAAAAAAAGGGAAAATTGGAAATCTCCCATTTTTAGCGCAACTGCAATACATATAATAATTGTATATGTGAAAATGCATTATTTACCAAGAAGAAAATCGCATATTTCAGACTGAGGAAAAGAGTATGGTTAAAACTACCACACTATGGTAACATTTATCGTGCGTCTGACTTTGTGGGAACACCAAAAAAAACGGTAATTTGATAATGATTTTGGTAAAATTAACAATAAAATGTAGTTTCAGAATATGTGATGAAATTTGGTAAATGTGGTAAAATTTGATAATTTTAACATGATACTTTAGAACATGGCATAAAAACCATTTATTTCTTTTTAGTTTTGTACTTTTATTAAATGTCTGGTTATAAGACGTACAATTTTGAAAACTAGAATTGCCGGTAAACCGTTACCATATGAACGGAAAAATTACGGGAATTTCTTTTTAACCAGAGTTTTTTTTTAAAATATTTTTTTAATTAAAGATGTTTTTAACATACAGTACGTAATTTTACCAGAATTTTTTTCCCGTATACAATTAAAATAATATATGAATTTTTTTCTTTGCACTTCTCGATACAATAATGATAAAAAATAGCATCATTTTATTTCGACACAATAATAATAACAATATTACTATTAAGATGCCGCGCAAAACATTCTCTCGAATTTTACATTTCAAAAATATTTCTCAAACGTGCGTCCTCAAGAAAGAACAATTTGATTTTTTTTTAAATTCAAAAGATCTTTAATTAAAAAAAATTATCTACATATATAATTTTCATGATTTCTGTATATATTTTGAACAAAGTGGTCTGTGTTTTACGAGCGTTACATGTTGCATTTTCTCTGCTTATCCGATCAAAGCAAAAGTAAATAAGAATCTTCGATAATCTTTCGATGAAGGCGTACTTTCTAATGATGAACCCTGAGTAGAGCTTTCTCTCTCTCTCGGAAAAAAAAATCGGGTCAAGTTCAGTCTCTGCCCTCTGAGTCTCCGAAACACGAAGTGTTCTGTACAGAATACTGACAAGATCTTGAAAAACTTCTAATTCAGCAAAGAAGATCATGAAGCATCTGGTGACTCACCTGTGTTTGTGCCAACGAAACCTTGCCTCCTGTTTGTCCAGTGATAAATACAGAAAGGTTTCTGGCTCTTTTTCTTCATGAAAATGACGCATTCAAGGGCAGAAATTTAATCGTTTTTTATCGATACGTTCATTTTCAAACCTCAGTTTCATTGATGCAATATAATAAATAATTTGATAATGTTTTCATTTTTAGCATAAAATTTATTTAATTAACATAGACCTGTTTTTATTTTTACTGGTTAATTAGAATCAGAAAATAAACTTTATTTTTTTCATTGATTTCAATTACGATTAGTTGACAAAAAGAACGATGTAAAATAGAACACTGTTAGTTAGATACAGAAATTATATTTTATAAGATGTGACTTATTTGTAATATTTATGAACCTAACTTGTTGCTAGTAAATCAATAGTCCCCGGGTTAGGGTTAATACCCGGCTAATAAATCCCTGGGTTTGAGAAAAGTGGTAGCAGAAAGGGAACATACATATATGTTGATATATACAAGTGGTCACTGAAAATTGATATATACTGGTGTTTACAAATATGAAGAATATTTGTGACTGCCAGTATATATCAATTTTCAAAGAACACGTTTGTGGGTTGGAACTTAACTCTGTTTCGTATCTGTCTTAACGTTAAAAAACTGTCTTTAAAAATGAAATTGTATCTAGTTCTTTTTTGTGAATTTGCTACTTCTATTAAATTTTGCAAAGACCCGAAAATATATATCGTCGCAATTCATTCGTAGAATAAAAGTAGCTCATTTTTTTCCTTTTTTTTAATTTCTTATTTTTCTGAATTATATGTACAGAATGCGTTCAATAAAATAGAATGAATTAAAGTCAATTAAATTAGTCATAAATCAAATGAATACATTTTTTCTGTAATGAGCTTTACTATCAAGTTCTGCAGTAGTTTGTACAACACATTTTGAAACGAAATAGCCCGTTTTAAAATATTAGATAGATTTGGTTTAAAGGACTTTTAAATAGTTGAAGCATTGAATCTTACTCAGAAGACAATGAGTTCGTGGTTATAACTTCGTGATTGTTCAGTCCCAGAGGAAAACTTTTCGAGAGAAACTTACCCACAATTGCGTTACATGAAGGACCTTAGGTGGTCAGCCCAATGACTATGGGACTTTTACCAATGATCTGTCTACCACTCAAAATATATCATGGCATTGCTGACAAGATGTTGATTAAGTTCAAAAAAGAATTCTAATAAAATTATTAAACTAAATAAGTGGAATTAAAGCTAATTGATATGTTTTTTCAAATATGATATTTGTTGTTATCAAATTTTATTTTTGACTGAAATTTGCGCATCTTAAGTAAAAAGATTTAATGAACTATTCACTATCAATTTAAAACTGCAATAAATAAAATAGTCACTTTTGTTTAAATCAGTTTTCGTGGTAAGTCGAGATAATAAAAAAATGGTCAGCTTTAAAAATATTTTGACAATCGTTTGATTTGCAATGATAATATTAAAAGTTATGGATACTTATGAAAATTTTTTACAGTTATTTTTTTCATACCGTGCACGAAAACATCTAGAATGAATACATTTTATATCAGACATACCTATTACGCTCAGAAAAATGTTCAAAACAATGAGCAAATATTGCTCACCTGTATTGAAATGTAATTTTCAAGTCAATTATTAATGATGACATTTACAGCTTTTGTTTCCTGTTTTTTTTAACACCATGAATTTAACAGCTATAAGACAATTCGTGATACTATTTTCGTGATTACTTTAAGTATTTTTTTTATCATCACTTCAGCATATAGCATTATTATTTTATCACGCATTACAAAATATTTTTATTTCTACAAGACATTCGCAATTCATTCTAAAAAACAAAGTATCTTCAAAACTACTAGAATATGGTTAAATTTACTGTTTTTCTGGCTCTACGGAAACACTCAAAAGCTCAGTAGTTTTTATCGAAGCATTTTGGTAACGATTATGGCAAAATTAACAATAAAATATGCCTTTGTAAGGTGTGATAAAATTTGGTATATGTGGTAAATTTTGGTAATTTTATCAAGATACCTTCAAAGATGGCATATTATTCGGTTAAATTTACTTTTCAGTTTTGGAATTTCTTTACTAAATGCGTGGTCATAAGAACTATAATTTTGAATTCCAGAATTTTCGGTAAACCATTACTATATGAACAGAAAAATGAAATACCAAATGAATTGTACTAATACCGTATATTTTTGTTTTATTAACCAAAATTATGTTTTTCATTTATTTATTTTTCTTTTACTGGAAATGTTATTGCCTTATAGTATGGTAATTTTGGGAATTTTTTTTTCCATCATGCATCCTTTTATTATTTTCAAGTTCGTGAGAAGTGATCCAATTTTATTGCATCACTAAATATTAAATATTTATCCCGCAAATTTCAAACTGAAAAAACCTTGTTTATTTTTATTAACATTTAATTTTTAATGTTATGGTTATCGTTATTTAATGTAATGGTTTATGGAATGAAAATGAAGCAAAAAAGGACTTAAAATGATTATAAAAATCTTTGAAAAAATTTGATTAGGGTATATTTTTCATAACTGTATATAACAATATGACGTTACTTTCTCAAAATAGTATAACAATGCAGACTGATTTATTTTACGCGAGTAATTAAAAATAGATATCTTCTGTTTTATGATATATTTTTTACAATTTCTGTTTATAAAAATATTTGAATTAAAATTGTTATATGGAACAACTTATTTTTTTTAAAATCCAGAATTCTTAAATTATTATTATTAAACACCGTTTATACCCATTGATGACGATTTACGCAAGCCCACTTCCCCCTTCATACAATTTGCGTAATTTTATTATTCCCGTTCAATGACCATCGATATGTAAATTAAACATCGAAGGAAAAGTGTGAATAAGTTATTTGAACAAAATGGAGTATGTGTTTTTCTTCAGTAAATTTTTGAAAAAAATAATGCTAAAGCAAATAATAACTGTTTTTTTCTTTTTTTTCGAACTGGGTTGTTAAGATGTTTAATAATATTTTGAATTTCGATATCGTTACTGTTGCTGAATTTGAATAAGAGAAATAAGTTATTTTTATCTGCACATTCAAAACAAATGAATAAATAAAATAAGAACACTTTGAAGACTTTAGCACTTCTAATATAGCTCAGAATACTTTTGATGCTTACATTTGAATGACTTGGGGTTATGGTGATTTTTATATTGTTCAAAAGAGCGTTTTGGTTGAAAAACAATACAATGGTGTTATGGTTTGGTTGATGTTTGGTTAATGGTGTAAATCAGTGTTTCCCAAACTTATGACTTTTGTGTACCCTTTCTAAGTTTTTCGCATCGCTGTGTATCCCTAATAAAAAAAACAAATGAATTTTTTACTATAAAAATTGCACACAATTTAAAAATCACAACTGGCTGTTGATACCACTACTTATTAACTGTTAACTCTGTAAAAAATAGCTAATAGAAAAATATGTAATCATTAATTTTCATGGCTAGGTTTGTTTTTAAATAAAATTCTTTGAAATTTTCGTTTGTTGCGAGATATTTCGTTTAAGAACACGTACCCCCGCTAAACTGTTCCCGTATCCCTGGGGGTACACGTACCACACTTTGGGAAACACTGGTGTAAATGTTTGGTGGAAAGACAATACCTTACAATACAAGCCGGTATACAAGAAACAATACTAAGGACCAATTTGATATGAAAATATCACCTTTGTGGGGGGGGGAGTGTGCCTTATCACTTTAACCAGTATTTTAATCGGTCAGCATTGCGATTCTAAGAAAGAAGGTAACATTTTCACAGTCTAATTGGAGATACTGCCTCCTCAATGAAACAGTTGATATTAGCTGTTAGGTACTAAGCCGAAAATAATAATTTAATGACAATTATTAAAAAAGTAGTTTTACAATTAAATTAAATAATTAAATCCATTTCTGTTAAACGCGAAACATCTAATAATATCACATTGAAGATTGAAGAAGACTTTCGAAATTTACTTAAAATAAAATGGGCAAAATCATGAATAGAAAACACTAAAACAAACGAATTTCATTGTCTCTATGTTTCTTAATTTAAACGCTGACGGTAAATTAATCATAGAATAATCAAGATTTATTAGCCTGTAAAGTATTTTTAGTCGGTAGAGTAGAGTATTTAGATAATTTTGTTAAAAAAATCTAAATGACAACTATTGAGAAAATTTTTTTTTAAATAAATTAAATAACTAAATGCATTTCTGCAAAACGCGAAACGTCAAATACAACCAAATTGAAGAATAAAAGAGATTTCAGAAATTTACTTAATATAGAATGTATAAAATCATGAATGGAAAGCATTAAAATAAATGAATTTCACTGTCTCTATGTTTCTCAATTTAAACGCTGACTGTAAAGCAATTACTGAATAATCAAGATTTATTGGCCGGTTGAGTATTTCTACGGAGAGATCGGAATCCGATCTTTTCGCAATTTAGAAAAGCTGCGGAAATTACTTTCCAAATGGTACGAAAAGACGCCGCCAATTTTTTATCCGGTGGTTGAACTTACGACAATACAACGAAACAATTTTAAGATTGACTCTTGCAATTTAGCATTTTAATAGAAATGTCAATACTTTTTGGGTATGTAACATATTCTTAAATATGGTAGATGTTAATAACTTTTATTAAGAACAAACAAAAAAATACTTTCAAAAATTCAACTTTTTGATTTCGGCAACTTCTTTTTGATTAAGAATGTATATTATTTTAAGAATTTAATTAAATTTAAACTACTGAAGAATAAAAAGTCAATGTCAGTAGGGGAGAGTGGGGTCAATTGTAACATTTTTTACTTAATTATTTTTAACTAACAAAAAATCAAATATATTATTAGTATTAATTGACAGACGAGTAAAGTAGACTATCCTCTACTAGAAAAAAAAAGTAAATACCTAATTTTAAATGTTATTATATTAGTTATTAACAATTTTTGACAGTCATGCACTTGTTACAATTGTCCCCACTTACGGGGTCAATTGTAACAGTTCATAAATTCAACTAAAACATAGTTAATTATACATATTATCATAGTTGTGATATATTTTTTTATTGATCAAAATAGTAGCGATATTTTAGGAGTAAAAATAATAATGAGCAGAGACCTAAAGGGTTAAACTTTTAACTTTAA
>NC_092204.1:72715283-72727787 GCF_043381705.1 Parasteatoda tepidariorum
ATATATATATATATATATATATATATATATAACGAGTATTTTTAGTTTATGTGTACCTATACTACCTGACTGACAACATGTTTTGAAATTTTGAAGTAGCATACAATTTAAACCTTAATAAAAAACATGCCATGAATACCCATAAATATTAGTATAAAAACATATTTTTATTTCTTGCAATATGAATGTATTAGAAAGAAACTAATTAGGAAATATTAAAAGAAGTTGTAAATATTTTTAAAATTAATTTTTTTTGGAGGTTTATGCAGTAAACTGTACATATTTTCGAGACATTCCCTTAACAATGCACCAACTACACTATCTGGTCAAAGGCTTCCGGTCGCCATTCAAAGCATCATGGTGTGTAGTAGAGATGAGATTGAATTTGCTTTTGAAGGTCCAAGCCCGCCAGGTCTGAAGAATTTTAATTTAAGCCCACACGAACCGAAGATACTTAGAGTTACTTAGAACCCGAGTCCTTCTGAGATATGTCCCGTAGTGGGCTGATCTTTTAAGACACGGTTCCCAGCAGATCACCGAAGTCAAGCATCACTGGCTGCAGTCAGTGTGCGAGTGGGTGACCACTTGGATCAGTCTGCGTAGGAACCGAGGGTGTGCGGTATGGGTCCTCGTTAAATTGTTCTACCGCAAAGTGCTCGACTTCGCGTGCAGGTCGTCGGGCTACCGAAGCGGGGGTACCATCCCCTCTGCAGAGGATCAAAATTGTGATGACATGTCTTCGAATCATCCTCAGGAATGCTTTCCAGACCGTCGCCAATAGCCCATTGCGCAGCTCTAATGCTACGTAAATGAACTACAACAGCAACTACAACAACCTTCTGAGATATACGTCGGATGAAGTCTAAATTTTGCTGTCTCGCTATTAGGTATTTGCTGTTTAAACAAAGAAATTAGTCATTGAAACCTTTTTATCATAATTAAATATTAAATTTAATATTTTTATACTTAATAACAGTACCAAACGCTTGTTTAAAAATATTAAAAAAAATTATGAAAATTTTATCATGACTCTGAGCCTGATAACTTTTTTCAGTAAGCGAGCGTATGCCCCCGGCGAACCCGGACTCGTGCTTTCGCTCTCGAGCTGAACCCGTCTCATCTCTAGTGTGGTGGAGTTTTACATGGTTTGACCTAGTTCGTTTAGTTCCTGTGGTTGGAAAATTGAACTCTGAGATGTATGTAAACATACTGTACGATGCTGCTTTCCAAATCTCTTCGGTAATATTGCGGCCAGTATGGTAATATTACGCTAGTATGGATGTTAAAAAGACTGGACCGGCCTTTTTAGAGTTTCAATCTAAATCCCAAAGTAACATCATTAGGATGAATTAAAAAGCAGATTACGTAATCAACCAAATTGGCCATCATCATTGCCAGCTCTCACTTCAACAGTGATAAACATCTGGAACTTAATTCCTGTTGTCCCGTATCAAAAATAGGGGAAAATTGCTGATGTATGCTAGCTGTCATCAATACTAAATGGGGACATTTATTATATCAACCCCTTCCTTCTCGCTCCCGTAGAAATGACGGGGTGAGGTTTCGCCCTCTATTTCTCGCTTCCGTGATATTCTCGGTCTGGAGCGTTCAGTAGAAACGCGCCAATAAGAATAAAAATAATTAATTTCTTTTGCCCGGAAAACATTTTATTTCTCATTTTACACACCAGATGGCAGTGCCACGATATTTTTAAGGTAATTGTAGATAGTTAGTTTAATTTTAACTAGGTGTCAGCACTAATCAAATACATGTATAATACACGTGTATGGAAAAATAGACACTTTTATTGACCGTCTTCTTGAAAATTAACCGATCGTTAAGGGGTTAACGTATGCCTCGGAATCCCACTGGGTTTCTGGTTACTTTTGGCCAGATAGCTTCTTGTCTTCTCTGCTCATTTCTCTGCAGTTAAATAGTGATATGCAAGTAAATAAAGAAACGCAGTTTCCATATTAAATGCAGCTTCCTTTTTATAAAGATACCTTTAGTGTAATTCACTGTTTCTTAGAGATAGCAATGAAAATTTAAAAAGAAAAGAAAACTTTTGCTTCACATTTCTATTCGAAAAGTGTGATTTAAAAAAAAAAGATATTTATAAAAAAGTAACTAAAAAGTTATTGATATTAACAGCATTTGTTTAACAAATTTCTCTTTATATGTTTGTTGATTATATTTTTTAATGCTTCTTATTACATTGAGATTTTTTTTTTTGTCCTTGATAAGGAGACTTTTATAACGAGGGTCTTACTGTATATATATTTTATTAATAATCACTTAATGACAGTACTAACCATCTCTTATTCAATTAAATTCACCAGTTGAATTTTAAAACCTTATTGAGTTCCTTATCGAAACGATATTCTATGCATTGTAATATTATTTTTAAGAAATTTCATTTAAAAATTACCAATGTTTTTTTTTTCTTTATGCAAAAGAATAATTTTAAATCAAAAAAGTTTTTTACTTGGAGATTTCATGTTATGCCATTGTAACTGCCTTGATTTCTGAATATTTAAATTTTTTTACAGTACAAAAATATAGAAAAGATAATAATAATTTCGTGGCATGAACGCATCTTTCAAACAATTTATTCATATCTCAAAAGGTAAAAACTTAACATTAAAAAAAATCTACTGAAATAGATACTTGAAATCCTTATTGAATTCATTAAGTAGTTCTTGGTTCTTAAAGTTAGATAGTTCACTGTATCAATGAAGCTTAAAGACAAATTCCTAATCATAGTGTTATCTTTCGTATTGTTCTTAGCACCTAAATGATAACATGTAGCATCACTTTCAAGGTTTTCATCAAGTATGCAAAAGCATCGTATTGTCTGAGATTTTAAGAATAAATACAGAGTAAAAAATATTTAGCACTAGGAGAGCACACCCACTTTTTCATAAATTTATTATATTTTTGAAATTAATATAACTGATGAAGAATAGAAATTGTCGTGAACTAACTCCAATAATATAGTGTGAATGTTAGAGCTGGCTATATTTTTTATTATATAGACATTATATAGGCATTTCTTAACCTTTTCTACTGTTCTTTTCTACTCTTCTTTTTTACAGTTCATATAAACTACCTACATCTTTGTATTTGTATGCGTACCATGGGACACAAATCGCACTTCGGCGTGCAAATTTCAATGGCATTAAAATTCATAATAAAACATTTTATAAATATTACGTAAAATGAAAATATTTAGAATTAGAAGAGGAAAATAGATATTTAAAACAAGATCCAAAACCATCAAGATTAATAAGAGAACATTTTCAGTTTTACAAGTCTTATGAATATAAAAAATAAAATATTTTGAGTTAGATAAAAGAAATAATAGATATTTAAAATTATTCATACTTTAATCCTTACTGCCCATTGCAACCTATATAATACAATCATTTTAATTTAACTTTTTAGATTAATAATTTGAAATTTTTTTAATTAATTTTCAGAATTCTTTATTAATAAATTTTTTATCTGTTTTATAAATTTTAATTTTTTTTAATTTAAAGAATAATGTTCTGAAAGAATCTAAAGAATAATAAACCGTAACCGTGAAAATAAGTTTAAAAAATTATTTAAAGGGAGACTTAGTATGATGAACGGAGGGGCAAGGCAAGGTTAACCAGGTTCAATTATTTTAATTCTATTAAATATTTTTGTTTGTCTTTTCCACTTTGTTGCACCACTTGTACTACAAATCCAATGAAAGAATCACATGGCTCAGTTAAAGTGTGCTCTTCTTATTTTAATAATTTGTATTTCAGCACTGATGAGTGATTTTTGAACTTTACTGCTTTACCTTCTAAAATTTGTTTTCGTAAAAATAGACAAATAAATTGCAATTATTTTACAAGATTAAGTCTTTAATTGAATAATTATTTTAATCTATTCAAATTTTTATGATAAGAAGAGAAATTATTTATCTTTTGTGAAACCAAAAACATTAGATACCTTGGTCCCTTAAAACCCGTGATAGATTGAATCATCAAAATAATTCCGACAATGTTTGTTATAAACATTATTCTAATTATTTTATAGATAAGTCATATTATATCTAGTCATATTACAGATATATACAATGAGGTACAAAATAAAAACTGAAAGGGGAACCAACTAGCCTTGGTTTCCCTCTACTGTTCTTTTAATCATGGAAAACTGTGATAAATACCTTTACGAATCTGACGTTCTAAATTAAAAATATCTTTTATTAGTTGACAGTATATTATACAAATTCTCCTAAATAATAGTTCACTTTTATAATTCTTTAGTGCGCGGCATTGGGAACAAATTAAAAATATCTTTAGTTGTTTGATGCTAAGAGAATAGAGAATTTAAATTTTATTTTCAAAGAATAAAATATTTAAATTTTATTTTGATTTGTTTTATCAATATCAAAAATACAAAAAGAATTTCCCTAAAATATAGTTCAAAGCATAAATAAGCATTTCATATTCATATTTTGCAAGCGTGGAAAAAACTGGCAATATATACTGATTATTACTGGAAAAAAACTAATTATATATTTTTTATCGGTATATCCGTTATAAATTAATTACATTAATATCAAAATTCTCTGTTATTACTCAATTGATACAATTGTTACTTATAAACTAAAATTATTGTTTATAAATAAATATAATTTCTTCCAGCTATTTTTAACCACATAGAAATGCAAAAAAATTCTTCAATTAAAAAAAGTAGTTGTATATTAAAGGTTTGACTATCAATTAAACAAAATTTCAATATTTATTTTAATTACTATGATGGAATTATATACCAGATTTTTCAAAGAATACAGCGTAACAAATAAAAGTTTTATCATACAATTTTGTAAAACTCTAAAATTATAAGAAAATATGAACAAACAAATAAAACAAATTTTAAAAAGAATATTTTTATCAAAAATTCATAAGAAAGCATTTTGAATTAAATTTTTAAATAGAAAATTAATGCTTAAAAATTCACATATGGAAAAATCTTACCTAAATTTCTTTCAAATTCTCCGAAAAATTAATTTGCATGTTGAATATTATTTCTATATCGTATCACAAACATGTAAATTTAAAGAGCAACCGCAAGATAATGATATCAAAATCCAATTGATCAGACCAGAGCAACTCGTTCTTTTTTTCCCAAGCGATTATCTTGATAATGAAAACGATTCTTCTATTCCTCGGGCTTCAAAAGATAAACAGCGCCGCCACCGTTAGATCATAAATCCACGTAAAGTGACGTCTCATCACGTTCAGAAAAGTAATGTAAAAAAAAAAATCTTCCACGGTTTTTCAAGATTTTCCAAACGCGCACAGCATGCGGTATCATTATCAAGCTTTCTCTCATGCAATATCAATAACAACCAGGAAAAAAAACTGATATTTTATTCCATCACTTGTTGTGCTTGGCGATAGAATTATTAAAAGTTGCATAAAGAAGCAATTCTCGTCTTGGTCTGACGTCAGTTCTTATAATTAAATATACAATTTTTTCTCACATAAAAATATAAATAAAAGAAAGGGTGTTTTCCGGTAACTTTCTAACTTAATCTTCTGGATTGCAATTTACAATGCAATCACTTTATTCCATTGCATTTTTTATTAGAAATAATTGAATTAAAATTGTTTCTCCTTCGAAAAATAAAGTATTGAAGGGAAATTTTTTATCACTTATAGGTGATAGTTTAACGTTAGATCGCGTTTGTTTTATGTGGTTATGTAGTAATGTTATGTGTTTTATGTCGCGTTAGTTTGGCCTTACATTTGCGAAATTTACATGCGTTAAGAAAAAAAAAGAACAGGTTTTGGAAGAAAACGGAAAAACCACTTTCACCCGAAGAATGAAATAAACATAAATAACTAGAAAATCTTCACAAGCATTTAATTAATTATATCATTTCAACAATAATAATAATTTTATAAGTTAACTTTTATGTTTCAACATTTACTAATATCAAAATAGGTTTCAGTATCAGCCCTTGCTTTATTATTTTATTAAGTTTTTCAGATTTGCTATAATATTTATGATCAATTATACTAAATGAACGGTATTTTTGACACGTTATTTGTTTTTATATAAATTGTAATGCTTTTTTTATATGGATATTTTTATCATTTATTACTAATTAAAATAAAAGCATTCCATTTGCTTATTTATTTGCATTATTTATTTTGTTAAAAAAATATCAAAATGCTAAGTTTTAGCAGGATGTCAAATTCAAAACATTTCCTAAAAAGATTTACTTCTAAAAATTAGCAATTTTTGTCTCCCATTACTTTTATTTCGTAACAGTATTATAACATCAATATGGTTTTAATGTACGTACTCTTAAAAACAAGAAACTACTTTGAATTTCTTAATATCTCACGAATTCATTTCATTCATCAAGCATGACATTCTTCTATACTGTTGTATTTTGTTTTTGCGCTTATAAATGGGAAGTATAAGTCATAAGTAACGCACATAACTGAGTTATTATGGTTCAAATTAAAGAAGAATTTTTTTTTCTTTTTAGGTTAGAAAAATAATTATTTTTGTAAGTTCGACTTTCTTAAAGCATGCTATATTTTTTTTCAGGAGTCTTTTTTTATGTTTATGCTCATGTAAATGCTAATCATGTTTTATTGTAATGTTCAGAAACTAATATAAACTAATCAATTAATTAAGAATTCTCTTTGGGGGGATCATTTTACAAAAATCTAAAAAAATTTGAGTTTTTTTTTATTTTTTGAAAAATTGTACCGTTAACAAAACAGTTTTAGATTTCTCTGTCATAATTTGATATTAATATATATATATATNACACTTTTATTGTGATTATAATAATTTTTTTTGTTAGAATTTATAATTTCTCTCCCCCTCCCCTGATATTTTCGTATATATATATATATATATATTTATAGTTTGTGGCATCAAAGCACTTGCACATGATTTGCAATACTGGTTAGACCATATATTAGAAACATCAATTTAATATAATTTTCAAATTGTAATACTTTTAAAACTGACTCAAAAGTTTTTCAGTACATTTGGTGTGAATGCTTAAAAAAGATAAAAAATTCGCAATCATTTTTAAAAATGTGTCCCGCTCTTAAATGATATTTTCTATGACAATGACTATTGAATCAGTTATAAATCGACTTATTAAAAAGCGAAGTAATTTTATTTTACTAGTCGTAATTTATATCTTTATTTTATCACTTTTCAGTGAAATTAAGAGGGAGAAGAAAAAAACGGCTAGTTTAAACGAAATGCATGATAGCTTATTATTACAATGAATTATCGGAAATGAAACAATAGCCGCAATCTATTTAAGCGGCTTAAGTCGATTAAGCGAGGGTGATTTGCATTATTTTTAAGTCAGTGACGCATTCATCATTTGCGAATCTCGAATACTAAGTCCATGAAAATAATGTATATTAGTTGAGAGATTAGTACTAATGAAGATGAACTTTTCTTTTGAGTTGTTGACTTTTCCAGCAAAAAGCTTATTGTAAAAACATTTAGTTAGAAAATTGATGAAATCTTCAACACTATTGGATTTTCTTTGTATTCTTTTCTTTTTTTTAAAAATTAGTTTATTATTATTATTATTTATTATTATTAATCATTATTAATTATTATTATTTACTATTACTATTAATTATTATTATTATTTACTATTATTACTAATTATTATTATTTATTATTATTATTATTATTTATTATTATTTATAAGTATTAGGAATTTTTATCCCTAAATTGTAACCTAGAAATATTAAGAAATAAAGGTGGAAAATCATAATAAAAATTGTATTTTATTATCTTTAGAAATGGAAAACTACTGTAATACATTAAAAAAAATATATTATTTAAGGTGTTAATTCTTATATGAATTTAATATGATATTTTATTATATAAGAACGAATGTAGCTAAAAATCGTTTAAAAATCAATCAAAAATCATTTCGGAATGGCTCCTGGTGTTTGACCAGTTCGCTTTTTCGAACCCTCCAAATTTATTTCAACTCGCAACTCTTGACACGCAACTTACTAGACAAAAAGGCAATAAACAAATCTGTGCAAATTCACATTAATAGCAATATTTACAATGGAAACTTATTATTTTTTAAGCAACAAATTTAAAAACACGCTTCATTTTATTACAAATCATAAGAAAAATTTAAAAGCTTAATAAGAGTTTACAAATTTCTTGAAAATTACTATAATGATTTGATATCAAATATTATATTTATGTATGCGTTACATATATTTTAACAAGATGTAAAAATAAGAAAAATTAGCTTACTAGCAATTTAAATAATAAAAATATTTATCGGAACTATTTTTATGACGTTATCTTTAAGTAAAGAACGAGTTTTATAATTATGTGCAAAAAGTTTTCGATTTGAGCAACTCTATGCTTCAAAAATCTTAACCGATAAAAAAAAAACAGAGAGAACAGAAAAACTCATTATAAAGGTTTGCTGGAACTTACGTTCTGCATCTGAATTAGTACAATATTTAATGGATAGCACTTATTTGTAAATATATGAGGCACTTCCTTCGAACTAGTAAAATTGTTTTGTACGTGCAAATCCGACAATTAGATCAAAAGTTATTTAGAATGTTTCGTTCTCTATCTGTCCTTTTTTAGTCCTTATTATCCAACATCCAATGAATTATTCAAATACCAGTGGTTGTTAACGCCTACAACAGCTTAAGAACGTTTTTAATCTCAAAAATTGATTGGAAAAATTATTTAGCAGAAACTGGTTGATGCAAAAAACATTTTTAAATTTTTATTACTTGAAGTATGTTAAAAGTGCATTAAAATTAGAAAGACTCAGTTTTTTTTTTTTTTAAAATAAATATTGACAAATTTCCTGGTTTACAGTTTTTTTAATATTTATTCTGTTTTGAATCCATTTCCTTTTATTAATAACGAAAAATAAAGTAAGTCAACATAATATCAACATGAATTAATTTCCGAAAAAAAATTTTTTTTGTTAAAAAAAATAAGTAAAAATAAAAAAAGGGAAATAAAAAAAGAAAAATAAAAGAAATTGAAATATTCATGATTTAAGCCAATTAAGGGATATTCTTTCAATTTTAAATAAAAATCTATGGAGGAATAAGAACAAAATTATTTACAATCATTAATTTCAATGTTATAATAAATTGCAGTGTATATAAAATAAAATTTAGAAAAAAATAAACTTATACACTCAACGGTAAAATTATAAACAGTAAAATAATAATCAGAAAATTCAATTTATCGCTATTATGATATGTATCTTTTAAAACAATAACTCGTCTTGTGATTTTTTTCCTAATTTTGGAATTTATTTATTTTACATTGCTTCACATATATTAAAAACAATTTTTAACTAGTGTATCAAAAATCTTACATTTAGAAAAAAAAACTCGTTCAGTTTTATTAAATTCCACGGATGATCACCCAACCTGCTAGGTAGGTGGCGCTTTAGGTAGTTAAGGCCAAATGTTGCAAATAATTACGAATTTGAAAATAAAATGTTTTCCCACTTTAAATTCTCATTGCACGCAGTTCGCCATTCCGAGCAAATAATCAAAATGTTAATGCATTTTTAAATATATTTTTCCTTTTATTACGATTTTTGATTTAAATAGGAGTAACACTTTTCCGAAAACGTTTTATCTGATTTTTCTTTAAAATATAAAAGAATGTCTATTGTTTTTGTAGTTCCTATTTTAGATCTAATTTTTAAAAAGAAATTATAAGAAAAAAGCAAACTATTGAACTAAAAATAAAAATGCAGAAAAACCACCATTTATTATTTAATTTATCAATAGCTATGAATGTAATATAAAATATTATTTATTGAAATTAGCAAAGTTTAAAAATATTTTTCTATACTATAAGAAATTACCGAACTTTTCTCATTATACTATTAGGGAAATGATTTTTTTTTGTGTGTGTGTGTGTGTGTGAAAATACGGTTGCATTATGAAATAAATTTAAAAATAATTCATAGTAGAGAGTCGTCTTTTGTTCGTTCTGATATTTGCATTTTAATAATAACGAAACAAAGCTGTTTAGGGAAAAAAATTCATATACAATATAGGAAAGAATCTTTCTCAGTGGCACAACAGCCCCAGGTGGTCCCTGAACATCTGCAAAATTCTTTCTAGCATCTCTCTATTTTGCAAGTCCTTCAACTTTTGGTTTTTAGAATGTCCATGTCTTTTTCGAGACAGCCGATGCATCTAAGAGCAGGTATGGCCTTTTAATCTAGTTCCTATAAAATGGTGCTTAATCCCCACTCACATTGAAAAATAATGTTTTTTCTTCTTTTTAAAAAAAGAAAGAAAAAACTTTATTGCTTTTCGTTGTTGTTTAGGAGCATGCATCTCGTTCCGACTGATATTCCGTAATGAACTTTGTTAAAACAAATATCGCTTATCACTGACTGATGATCATCTTAAATAACAAAGTGCTGAAAATTAAAAAAAAAAAAGTGACATCTGAGTGTTCTTCGTAATTATTTATACTTCTAAAATTGTTTCAATTTTAAAAAGTTTGCTTTGAAAGTAAATTTTTTGTCATAAAAAAAAACTGCCTTGCTTGTTGTGTAAACTGATTTCCATAATTATTTTATTATAATTAAGAGTCCATTAAAAATAATTATTATTACGAGTTCATTAAAAATATATCTATAAATGTTTCAAAAAATGTGAATTTGTTTTCTTTAAATGTAAAATAAATAAAATTTCTTATTATTATTTTCTTAAATTTTAGACTACATTAAACTTTATTATTTTTATTGCAAATAGTAAAAATGTACATATGAAAGTGTAGTGCCACGCTCAAAACTTTTTACACCAATGGTGGCTCTTAATTAAGGTATTCAATGTTGGCATGGCCAACCCAAGTCTTGTCTAATGACAATGGATTACACTGTCACACATTGGTTTGACCAACCAGAATCAAAAATGCACGACATGTTTAGGAAGGAGTCTTTCCACCAAGCTAACTTTTCTAGAGATAGAATTTTTTTTTAATAGATTCAGTTGAAATACCAGGAGCTCTGGGAGTCATGGTATCAATTAAAATAAAATTTAATAAAGTAAGTTTCTATTCATAGACGGGTAATAATGTGCGGTATATAGTTTTCCTTCAAACTGTCCATTTGGAGCACATGCAAATCTCAATGAGCCACTCCTCTAATGAGAGATTTTTGGAGTTAAAGAAACAATCTTATATGAATTAAGCATCAAGATAAGTATTAATTTTAAATTAACTCTCTAGAATCTGTTAAAATCAAAATGAAGGCTATAATAAACTGTTCATTAAAATCTGATACAATATCAAATCTACTGAATAACTCCAAGTTTAATTATAAATAGTAGATAAATGCTATTTAATGTTTTGGGAACTGCTCAAATAAATTCTTTTGTTAATTTTAAAATGGTATTAGCAGGGATGCTACTCGCAAAATATCAAATTGTCTCACCAGAAATTGCATTTCGTCTCAGTTAAAATCTCTTTTTGGCTCAGCTAAAATTATTTTTTTCACTCAGTTTATCTCAGCTAAAATGATTATTAATCAGTTTGATAACAATATAAAGATAATTTTCAGGATCCATAAAACCATTAATAGCATACTAGGAGTACTACAATTATACATACATTCACTATTGCTAGGATTTTAAAAAACCTGCATATGATTGATTATAAGAGTCCACAAAATTGTTTTATGGACTCTGTTGTTTTCATATATATTGTATTTATCATTTATGCCAATGAATAGTATCTGTTCCAGAATTTTACAAAGTAAATTTTAACTTTCTTATTTTTTAAAATATAATGGTGTTAACTTTCTAAAAAGAAATATCTATTTAGTTTCAGTAATTCAAAAGGGAAAATACCCATTTTTTTTTAGCTCAAATTTCATCTCAAAATATATAACTATTCAGTTACAATGAAAGGTCTACAGATTTCAATAATTAAAAGAGAAATTCAGTAATTAAATAATGAGAGTTTAAGAAAATGCAAATAACACAAAAAAAAACACTCTTTGATAGAATTCAGGAGGTGCAGTGAAATTTTGAAATATTTTAGGTAGGAATTTTTCAAGAAAATTTTAGGGAGCACTTAATAGCCAAAAATTAGCATATATACATTTTTATATCAAAACAGAAATATTTAAAAACTATTATAAACAATTTAAAAAGACACATATAAATATAATTTTCTTTCTAAAATGACTTGCATCCTTTATTAAGTATAAAAGTAAACTTTTTAGTTTATTGGCATTGACTAGTAGATTGTACTTTCTTGCATTCACAAGATTAGTTAGTTGACTATGTTCTTTTAATTTGTATAGCTAAATATACAATCATAAAATGTGATTATGAATGCACTTAGTAATTGTTTAAATGCAACAACTGTAGAAAAATATATCACATCTTTACAGTAACTAATTCAAGAAAAAACTTAATTCTACTTCTTTCTAGAATC
>NC_092204.1:72728154-72788055 GCF_043381705.1 Parasteatoda tepidariorum
GATTTTAAAAACGCGAAAATACAAATAGCGATATTGAATTTTTAAATTGCGTAAATAAGAATCACGATGAATAATTTTTAGATCACGTGAATACGAATCGCAATGAGTAATTTTTAAATAGCGTACAAATACGAAAAACGAGATCTGATATTACAACTGTGTGATAACGAATCGCAATATTGGATTTAAAAATGCGTGAATGCGAATCGCGACGTTGGATTTTAAACTCGCGAGAATACAGATCGCGATATTGAATTTTTAAATTGAGTGAATAGGAATTGCTAGTAGGATTTTTAAACAGCGTAAAAAAAGTCGCAACACATAAGTTTTAAATAAGTTAAATACGAAAATCGATGATTGATATTAAAATCGTCTGATTAAAAATCGCGATTTTAGCATATTCCAGCGCAATTCCTAATATTTAAAATTCCGAAAATCATATATCGGTGGTCGAAACGAAACACTTAAGACTCCTTTCCACTCTACAGCGGAAGTCGCGGGAATCCGACTATCGTTTTGGCGGCTTGGGTTTCTCTAATTGGACTCCCTAAAAATTTTAGTTTTTGGAACATGGTCGAAAATTTTAAAAATTGGGAGAAAAAAGCGGATTTCCGTTTTTCGTGGAAGTCTTTCATCCCTTGGAGACGTGAACGGCAAAATGATCTCCAATGACTCACGGCAATGCGGATTAATATTTGAAACTGAATTCAGGTTTGCCAAATTTTGGACGTTTTGTCTCAGAATGGCGCAGCTTTGGCAGAAACTGAGCTGAATGTCGCAAAATGGCGCAGTTATGCCGTTTTGTCTCAGTTTGTCGCAAATGGCGCAGGCGTAGCATCCCTGTATTAGATTTAAAAAGCAAATTGATAAATGTTTGTTTAAAATACTTCCAACATTACATCATTTAGGTTGTATAGAAATAAATCTAAACACTGGGTATTTATTTTAAAACACCTTTATTAACAAATATATAAAGCAGTGAATGTAACATAATTCTGATTTGTAGGGGCGAATTTTTAACTTTCTCTAAAAAATGTTAACCACTGTAACTTTTGAAGGTTTCCATAGTAATTTTCAAAGTTTACCATAATTAGGGCAAAACAATATCTCTTCTTAATCCTCTCATACTTTTATGTATATTTTTCCTATTTAACAGCTTTGTCTCCATGGCATTAAGCAGAAAAATAATAAATAAAATAAAAAATTTAATAATAATAATATAAATATGATTAACTTAGACTTAAGCAGGAAAAACATTATACAATTATTACAAAGGTAGATTTCGATTAACTATTTTTTTTATTTCTATTAACCTAACAGTTTAATATAGTTTAAGGGAAAGATAAGGAAGAAAAATAAAATTCAGAATGTCAACTACAAACATTAATACTACTTTAACTTTGTCTAAAAATTAAATTTGATAATTTTGCTTTTTCAGTTTGTATAAAAATTTTGAATAATCTTAGAACTTAAAAAAAAAATTTTTAAGCTCAAATCTCAATTATTTTATAAATTTAAAAATAATAATAGTGGTTTGTAAGTTGAAAATATAAATAATTTTTAAAGATCGTTTAAACTTAAACTGTTCAATACATCATATTACATGCATAAATTTTAAGGGTTGTACTCTGTGGCCCACTAAGAAAAAATAAACATAATACCTATAATTCCATTTTAATAGACAATTCACAAAAAATTATAACATTTTGTAAAGCACATTACACAAGCGTAATTTTTTATTAACAGTGACTATTTACATAAATCAGGTTTTATAGTTTTTTTTATGGTTATCATCCTCCTGAGGATAAACTGAATGAGGCCTTAAGTCTCGATATTTCCCTTGTCTTAATCTTTCTTTCAAAATATCCAACCTCTGCCAGCTAAAGCGATAGTTGTCTGGTTTATGAAGACATGGGTATTTTGGCATAGGAGGTTCTTCTTTGAATGGATCAACTGTTTTCAGACGCTTTAGAAGTACTTCTTTCTTCACTTCTTTGGGGTCTCTGTATCTGTCCAGGTATCTGCAATAATTAAATGAAATTATTAACTAGGCTGTGGGAAAGACAACTATATCTTTTTAACAAGTTTTTTTTATGGCTTTTAAACATACACAAATCATTGTGTATGTTTAAAAGTCATTGGTGTGAAGAAAAACTATATCGTTTTAACAAGTTTTTTTATGACTTTTAAACATACACAAATCATTGTGTATGTTTAAAAGTCATTGGTGTGAAGAAAAACTATATCTTCTTAACAAGTTTTTTTTATAAGAACAAATGGTTTTTAAACATACACAAATCATTTCAAAAGTATATATAGTTTAAACAAATTAAGAATAAAATAAACACTATTTTTTTAATATTTAAATAAGTATTTGCTAATTAATTTTTTAAAAAATAAGACAATGTTTTTGGTTATTGCCAATAACAGGCATTACTCATACCTTCTAAATAAATTACCTAATGAGTTTAACATAAATTACTTCACTATATTACATGAATGAAGAAAAGATAATTATTATAATTTCAAAAAATAATTAATCAAATCAAAGTAAAAAATAATTCAATGAAAAAAAAAACTTCTATTTCCCTTTCATATTATAAGTAGAGGTGCCAACTTTTTAAACTGGTTATTGGTAATCAGCGATACAATAATATGTATAACATAGACAAAACTCATTTTAGCGCTATTCCCATGTGTTTTTACTACCTAATTTTTATAGCTATATATCTAATAATAATATGCATAAATCTACTATTAATAAAATATTAACACTAGAAAATCACTTTTTTTCAAGAAATCCCTGTAAGCAACATAATCTCACAACTCTGGTTAGTTAAGGAAAAAAAATATCTTTTATAGATTATTACAAGAATTCTCAAAAAATCTAATTTTTATTACTAAACTGTAAGACTAATCTTGACTAAGAAATCATAATAATTATAGATAATGCATAAATCGTAATAGTTACTACCTCTGTGAAGCAAATCCTATTCAGAAAAATTGGTCACTACTCGCAAACATTTTCGTACTATGTATATCACCTTGTAAAAGTGATGTATGACGTTGGTAATTGTATACCTCATTAAATAACTACAAGTAGAATTTGTGCCACCAATAACTCACTTTAGTATGTTTGAAATGCAGGAAGTTGAAGGTTATGAAAGCTCTTTAAGTGTAATATAAAAATAATATATTAAACAATAACTTCAAAATTGGAATAATACTCTAAGAATAACAATCACAAGTTACAACTAAATTTTAAAAGAAATTGTATGCAAAAATTTTCATTTAATTCCCATAATTTTCTTCATCAGTTTAATTTAAATGTGGCCCATTTGTTTTAAATCTACGAAAGACTCATTTTGCCATAAAATTCAAACAACACCATTCACTCATATAATAAAACAAAAATATTACTTAGGTGGGAAAAAAATGAGCTGTTTGGGATGATTCAAATATGGAAATAAGGAAAATATAGAAGAAAAATTCATGCATTATAAAATTAGTAGTCACACTCATTGATTTGAATTTGATTAATTTTCATAAACAAACTAAATAATAAATTATGGGGGGAACACAATGAAATTTATAAAGTATATTCTTTAAATTTTGGTACAAAAATTAAATAGATGCACCAAATTTCTTTTTTTTTAACTTACAAATTGAAATATTCCATATGAGGAAATTGAACTTGAGGTTTGTAATACATAGGTTTCTCAATGTATTCAAAAACAGGCTCTTGCATGTCTATAAAAAATAAAAAAGAAAGTACGATCAAATATCAATTATGGATGGAATACTATGTGCAAAAATATAAACATTTTCAGAACGCTTTTAATATTACAATAGAAACTTCATGATTCAAAAATAATTGGGTATCCTACCTCACACAACCTAAATTTTTAATTAAAGAAGTATGCAATTTTTATAATTTATCTGCATCTCAGAAAATTGAGATTACTGAATATTTAATACAAAATTAATTTTTCTTTTTTGATCAGATATCTTAATTTCTTTGACAAATGTGTCATTGAATGTTATATTTGCAGACATCTTTTTTGTCTTTTACAGTAAATTGTCAAATACAGAGATGATTTCTAAATCCATAAAGTAAATGCTTTAATCATAAAGCTAATAATGCAGTTTAAAATTTGCTTATCATAACAAGAAGATGAATTTATTTTATCATGTCCCATGTAGACACCCCAGTAATTTTTTTGGAGCTGGCACGGCATTCCTAAACTTTAACCATTTCATTTTTTAAATCAAACTTCGTTCTTAAATAGTCAAGTTCTTGTATTCATAGATGTTTAAATTTATTGAATATACAAAAAATGAATAAATGCGAATTTATGAATTTGCATTTTTATTAGAAAATTGTCTGATTTCTCCCGGTGCCCTCTCTGTGCTATGCAACACAAGTAGATTATTTTATGGGTTGACTTAAAAAGTGTTTACCACCCTCCTAGCCTAAAGTGACTTCATATCAAAGTATAAAAGTATTTAGCACTACATTACCGACGCAAGGTGTGATACTAACAAATATGTTGATAGTAAACTTTTAGATGATGAAAGGGGTTTCCTTCTTGCATTATTAACTAAAGTGCGATAACTTGTATATTATTTACAATCCCTAATGAACTTGGGGGGAAATTTTGCATCATTAAAAATGGCAGCATATATCGGGAAATGAGAAGAAGAAGAAAAAAAAAAAGAAAAACCAAAAAACTGAATATGGGTGAGCATTGCAAAAGTATTTGGATAAAAGGAGGTCAGGTAATTGGAGTTCATTGCATTTGAAAATCTGAATTCATCAACTAGTATCAAAGTTAAGATATTAATTGAAAAATTAAACTCTAAAAACTACTTCCTAAGCTGTGGAAAAACATGTCAAGTAATATTTTAAAAATAATAAAATCTCTGCAATTAAAAACATCCTATTAAGAACTGTAAGAAAACAATATTAATTCACTTCAAGCAATGTTTGAGCAGAAAAGAATGTTTCATAAACAGCTTCCTAATACACTGGTTATCATAAATTAAGGAAAATTCACAAAAATCGCGATAACTCAAGAAATTACACATGGAATTTTATGAAACTTACCCACAATATACAACACATAGTAAGGTATTAAACAACATAAAAAGAAATTATCAGACATTAATAGTAGTATAGAAATTAGCACATGTATAAAATAAACAAATTGGAAGTATCGGTTTGCAATAGAAAAAGTACCTTTAATATGGAATATGATTGCCTCTAGAAGCAATACAGCACAAACAGCGATGTGTGATGCTTTCAATTATGCGGTCTATCAGTTCAATAGGAAGTGAGAGCCATTGCTCTTGTAAAGCAGTTGCAAGCGTGGCAAGGGTCTGAGGGGGCGGATTGATGGCAGATACACGCCTCCCTAGAGCATCCCAAACGTGCTCGATAGGATTCAAGTCCGGGGATCGAGCTGGCCACTCCATGCGAGTAATTGTTTCCTGTTGAAGATAATCATCAACAATGCGAGCTCTGTGTGGTCTTGCATTATCGTCCTGTAACAGGAAGCAATCACCAATTGCCCCGGCATATGGGCGCACATAAGCATCAAGGATGTTGTCTCGATAAACCTGAGCATTCACGGTTCCCCTTGGAAAGACATGGAGGTATGTGCGCCCTCCTAAGGATATGCCTCCCCAAACACAGACACTGCCTCTTCCGTATGCATCTCTTTCACGGATGTTTGATGGATGATAACGGGTCCCAGGTTCTCTCCATATCAAATAACGTCTACTGTCACTTTCTAGACTAAACCTGGACTCATCCGTAAAGAGAACAGGCCTCCATTGATCTGACGTCCAGTGGACATGTTGTCGGGCCCACTGCAAACGGTCTCTCCTATGGCGTGATGTGAGCGGCACGCAAATGGCTGGTCGTCTCGCATACAGACCACCTTCGTGGAGCCTTCTGCGCACAGTTGACGTTGACACCAACCTTCCGGTGGCTGCAGCAAGAGAGGATCTAAGATGTGTCGGAGTAGCGGTTCTATTCCTGCGTGCACTTAATGTCAAATATCGGTCATCGGCACTGGTCGTAACAGTTGGCCGTCCTTGACTGAACCTCCTAGATGCCGAATCTGTGGTTTGAAATTGCCTCCAAAGTCTATGAACCACAGATGGACTCACATTTAGCCATCTGGCCACTTCTGATTGACTCTGCCCTGCCTCTAGTCTCCCGATGGCTCTCCATCGTAGTTCTTCAGGCAAATGATGCCTAGAGGTCATTATTACGAATTGGCTATCTCAGATTTTCAATGTCGCAATCACAGTAAAATTTGTGTGCTTTCTCTCAAACTTGGACTTTTATGCTCCAGGCAGATGACGTAAGCCGAGTGCAGCGCCACTAATTTGCATATTGCAATTTTACTCAGCTACTCTTAGTGGACAACATATGCAAATTTTGCACGGTTTGGCTTACTTTTGAAAGAGTTATCGCTATTTTTGTGATTTTTCCTTAATTTATGATAACCAGTGTATATTTACCAAAACATTACCCAGGAAGTTATTCCTAATGTTATTATAAATATTATATTTGATGATTATCAACAAATTATCAAGAAACAAAAAGCTTTGAAATTTTGAATCAAACACTATTACAAATGAAAAAGGAACAGTTCAAGATAAAATTTGCAGCCTCCTATTTTAGTCTTACAATATAGGAATCACCATGAACTTTCTCAGAAACATTTTTTTTTAGTGATAATCATGATAACTTTAAATCTTTTTTTAATAATTTTTAAACAGTAATATTATGGAAGTAATAATTATTAAGTAAATAAAAATTGTGCGAAAATTATTCTAAGGACAAATTATTCTTAAGATTAATGACATAAGTATTTTCAGATAACAGAGTTTATAATTAAAAACAGTAGAGCATATAAATCTAACAATAATAAATGTTGCTTTAAATATTTAAAAATAGCATATATTTACCACTCAAAACATACTTTATTTATACTTACTAAGAACATTATGAAAGAAATCAGTCAAAGATTCATCCCATGTACATTGATAAAAAGCCAACCCAGCTGGAGTTAAAAAATCCTGATGTTCCTTGTAAAAATCAAATGTTTTAAACGTTCTTTCTTCCAGATTTAAACTAAATGGGAAGATTAAAGATAAATATGAGGTAATGAGAAATTTGAATAAGAAATATATTTGTTAATTAAAGTCAAAAACAACACTGAGGAAATTTAAATAAACAATTAAAACTATAAGAAATGGTTTTAAAATGAAAAATTGCTATAACCAAGTATAAATCTTCATAAATTTTTTTAAAAATATAAACTATGTTAACACAAAATTTTTTGTAAAGAAAACCTATAAACATGGTAATTAGTTAATTTTTAAAATAATATGTTTAAACTGAGCTAAAGAGTTAACTGAGTATGTTTAAACTGTCTAAACTGAGCTAACTAGAGCTGAAGATTAAATCAATGAAGAATACTCAAATACAAAAAACATGGACACTTTTTTTCAATTAATTTAATCTTTTATAAACAATAAGTTTTTATAAACATTTTATTTATTATCAAAAACACATAATAGTAATAAAAAAAAGAGTAAACTATTAGTTTTATTGATAAAAGAGAACAATTCCTTTAACTAATAAAATAGAAAATGCAAAAAATATAAAACATGAAAGATTTCTTCCTTCAGTAGTAAAATTGTTTTTAAACAGTTAAAAGATAGTTATATATAATAACAAAGCATCTATTTTAAAACATTTATTGAAACATCAACTTCTTATGACTTTTAATTCACTTGCAATTTAAGATAATTCATAAGAATTAGACAACAATTACAAAAATATAAACTACAAATGTGAACATTGTAATTTTCATTTCTTTTACAAACTCAAAAAGAATGATGCCTTGTTTAATTTTATGTTACAATAAATCCATATTGATGATCGATTATGGAAAGTCTGGAAATTATCCTCATTATGTTATGATTTAATAACAATACTGCCGCATATGAACAACACATTATCACAGTTTAGAGCAAAAGATAGATGGTGGTAGTTATTTCCTGACCTCCTCACCACACTTCTTAAATACCCATGCACATCCTAGCTTTGAAACTACCTAAGACATTACATTAGAGTGGATTTTAAATCCACTCTGAAAAACTGACAGGATGAGTGAAGGTGCAAACATACAGCCAACATATGTATCTTATGGATCAAATTAAGGTCAAAGTTTTAAACAAATACTCTACCCACCCCACTGTCTATGTGACTAAGGAAATAAAGTGCATAAGTATATTTTATGAACTTACCATGGAGATGCTCTTTTCAATTGTGAAAAATCAATTACTTTATTTTGTTTGTACAAAACAAAGACTAATCGGTGATATCCAGTCCCTCTCATTGGAAAAGGTCTTAAATAATCACACACAGTTTCACCTGACTTTAGATCACCACCTTTAACATTTCCTCTGGAAAATAACAATAAAAAATTAATCCTACCACAAGTTCATACATAAATAAATTTTCGGATATTATGAAATATATCCAATCAATAATTTGTATTCTGCATACTTATGCAAAACATAACTGTTCTTATGAGCCAATTATTATTATTATTATTATTTGTATTCTTGTATGGAATGAAGTTTTTTGTGAAAGCAATTTACAATAGAGAAGTGCAATTTAGAGTAAAAAATAAGATAAAAAAAGATAAAGGACACTAAGATAAGAAGACAATTTTAAGTCTATAAAAAAGTAATAAACAAAACATCTCACTATATTAATGATCTCATACAGTAGTGCAAAAAAAAAAAAAAAAAAAAAAAAAAAAAAAAAAAAAAAAAAAAAAAAAAAAAAAAAANAAAAAAAAAAAAAAAAAATAAGAACAGATATTCTTCAAAGCATACTAAAATACTATTTTTTTCTCTCTTTTCTTATAATCTTACTTAATATAAAATAAATAGGAAGAAAAAGCTTTTAAAAAAAACTTGAAAATGAAAACAGTAATTCTAAAAACAATAAACATTTAAATATTATGAAATGGTGATTGAACATAAATGAAGTAATTTAATATATATATATATATATATATATATATATATGTAACATTTGGCCATTTATTTAATCTTATTAATTTTAAAATAATGCTTTGATAAAAAGTTTAACATAAAAAAAAATATTAGAATAAACTATGCTATAACAGTACTACTGATAAAGTTAAATAAAGCCAAGGAATACAAATGCACTGAGTGATGCATCATTAGGCAAATGAATACAAGAGGTGATAAGTGATGCTTCGCAAATGTGAAGTAACACAAGAAGATGCGAACTGATACAACGAATGCCGAAGGATACGGAATGTGCTAGACAGGTTATCAACAGTCTAACTTGGGAGTCGGAACTCTGCAGTCAGAACGAAAACACCATGCAGATGGTTTGTTGCTGGGTGCAACTGAATTCACCAAGCATTATCTGAATTCAACATGTTTTTATTATTCATTAATTTTAAAATGTTTTTATAAATTTTTAGCAATTTTTTTATTTCAAGAACCGTGCTATGTGTGTTGATGTTGAGAATGTTGACATTGTAATAGTGGCTTGAACGACAGTGATATAACAAGGCAAAGAAATTATAAAATGAATATCTTTTAAAATATATATATATATTCAATTATTTTACTTCAATGAATAATTTTGTTACTAGATAGGAAAAAAATAAAATACTAACATGAACCAATGTAAATATTCAGAGTTTGGGTCAAGCAAATGACCATCAAGATTAGTAAGAACAAGTGACCATAAATCTTCAGGATTACTTTTGAATGAAACATGAGGGACGGTTACAACCTAAAATATAAATTAAATTTTTTAAAGTTTTATTCAATCCATTAAATGTAAAAGAAGAAACAAATTAAATTATTTCACTTAAAGGTAATCCAGAGGATTTATGTGACCATAAATCTTCTGGACTATGATAAAGTAATACATAAGAAACACTTATAACTGAAATAAAATTTTGTCACTAAAAACTAATGCAAAAGATAATTGTGATTATAAGTCTTCTGAATTCTTTTAAATGACACAAGAGGTATTTATAACTTATATACATAAAAAATTACTAGTACTTAAAACAATAAAATAAGCAATTTTTTCTGTAAAATGTTTCAATAACAAATAAAAAAACAAAGAAATTATTTGACTATTATTAACCATAATGACAAATAATTAGCACCATGAAAAACTTCTCAATAACTTTCATGTATTGGTTTATAAAATATGGGAGAAAATCCATTTGAAAAATATAGAAGAATTCAGATACAAAAGATATTTTATACTTAGAAATTTTTTCTCTATTTTAATTTCAAATAGTTAAAGTTTTCTTAATTTCATTAGTTCATCAAATGTAATAAACAAATGTATAACAAGCCGTTTAAAAATACACAGTTGGAAATTAAAACAGTTGTAATGCTTTTATTAGAGTTGGAATAAAAGCATAACATGTTTAATTAAAATAATACTTTTTTTTCCAAAAAAAATATCTAACTCAACATAGTAGTACACTATATTAAACAATTGACCAATCTTATAATTCCAAATACTTGTACTTTATACAATAAAAAAACTAAAACAATGAAGGAAATAATAGATGTTTTTACATACATCTGAAGCCTGCAAAATATTCCCCATGTAGACAGGGCTGACACTATCTTCATCATAATCATATGATACACGCAAAGGCAAGCATGGTGTAAAAAATCCATGGTCATAGAGATGTTTAAAAATGCCATAATGATCTGCAATATTCTGTAAATGAGTGGGTCCATCAAACATCATCCAATCATTTTGAATTTGATCTAAATCTATTTCATCTAATAATAAAAAATAGCTAAATTAAAACATTTTTATAATGAAAAACTTTAATATAGATAAGAGACAAAAGTAAACAGAATTATATTTTTAATTAAAGAAAAATATTTAATTGAAAAAAAAAACTTATTTTATTTACCAATATTGAAACTAATTTCACCTTCCTTATACCCTTTTCTCAACAAATAATTGTGATGTTTGGAAAGGCAAGTTGGTAAAAAATAAGATAAATAAATAATTAAAGGCAAAGTTTGAAGACACAAGAGCCAGAACTGGCTATGATGAGACAAGTGTGATATCACATAATCAAGGCAAGGAAATTCAATGGCGTTCATAACTAAGTTTTACACACAAAAAAGGACAGAAAATTAAAAAAAATTATTGGGAAATTCTAGGATTACACACAAAGAGGTTTATCACAATAGTGATTTTTCCTTCATAATAATGATTTTTACCAATTTCTTTTTGGAAAAAGATTGTAGAAAAATTTTTTAACTTTTGGCAGAAAAAATTCAATGTTTCGATAAATTGATTATAACTTAATTGTTTTTAGTATGAAATGAAAAATATCAATTTGGTCTAAAAAATTAAAAACACATGTCTATAGCTTTTTTAAAATAAAGAAACATTTGAAAATTTTCTTAGTAATTTTTCTTTAAATAAATTGAATTATAAGAGGTTTTCAACTTTCTGAGAAGCAAAATTAATTTTATTCATTTTAAAAGAAAAATAAATTAATTTATATCAAGAAACATAAAAAAAATCAATTATTCTATAGTTAATTTGGCAGTATAAGTTTAGCTACATTTATGTATACAAACTCAATATTTAATAAGCTTTAATGGTTCTTGAACCTAAATAAAATAAACATAAAACTAAATGGAAATAATAGAAACTGCTAATTACTTTGCATAAAAAAAATAATAAATTATAATTAAAAAGTTTCAAGGCACTTTTATCTACAAACATCACACATTTTTTTCCCCTTATTAGTCAATTTTGAACATCAAATAATAACTTGGGTAATATTTCCCTGTGTAAAATCATCAGTATCAATGAAATAAGACTTTAAAAAAATAATTTTATTTCTGTAAAATCCATATTTGTTTCTATTAAAATCAATAACTGTATATCCCAGTTATATGTCGACCAGTAACATAAATTTACTCTTTTTTATTACAAGATGGGAAATTTCTGGCATGTTGGGTGCATTAGTCAATCGCTGAAAGAAAAAAAAAGGAAATTTATATTGTATTGTTATTGGAAATTTATACAGTAAAATCTTTTAAAATGTGGAATTTCAATTCTTTGGGTGGGGGTCAAAACTATTTTCTGTGAAACTCAGAAGATGAGGATGAAGTAAGTATTGTAGAATTTGTTGTAGAGTGGGATCTATATGAAGACACAGCTAACATTATTGAATCCAGCACAGATGATGCTCTTACTTCACGGTATGTTTCAAAAATCTTAATTGTGTCATTTTTTTTAAATGATCCTAAATAAATATTAATTATCTTATTCATAATATCTTTTATAAACTTAATTTAAAGTATAGTTTAAAAATAAATAAATAAACCTTTATCTGTACAGAAAATGTGATGAAGGACTATTCAGCTAAACTACAAGAAATATACTTCATTTTTTTAGTGTGTATAATATTTAAGAAAGAGGTAAATTGATAGAGAGTTATTCATAATCTCTTTGTTTATAATGTATTGATATCTCCCAATCAACGAATGTATAACTTTATTACCAATGTATAAGTCGACCCACTAATTTTCATGTATTTTGGGGGTTTGAAAAGTGAACTAATACACTGGGATAAACGGTAATTAAATTGGTTAAATGATATCAAGCGAAGTTTAGCTCTTTGAATAAATCATTCATAAAAGCAACTAATCATTAAACAATTTTCAAACAAAATCCAGTACACTGAAATCTTCAAGTTAAGAAATGTTTTAGGGGGAAATTAATGATTATAATATTTTTTTAAAATACATCCAGTACATTGAAATCAAAATTTCTGTGTCCATATATATATTTCACGTCTAATAACAGATCTGTGCCTACCAGGAGACATTTCTGTATTTGTACCTGCCAATTATCATCGCCAAGTACAAAACTCATGAATAGAAAAAATAATTGTAGGGATTTACCTAGGGATGGCTATGAGTTATACCATTCGAGTTAGTTCCCTTTTGTGATGATTTTTCTTCTTCTTTTCTTCTTCTACTTTCTCGTTTGCCACTGTCTCATTACCTCTAAATTTTGGCAATAGTATGGATACTGGAATGTTCCCACACACCAGCTAAACCTCTTAATAATATATCAGACTAATTGAGAACTTATTTTGCTGAATTCTCACCTGAAAGTTCAGCTATATTTTTTCTTCTTGTTAATCTATCCTTGATTGTCACCTTTCTATGCTTTTCTTTTGGAAAACCAATATCAACTTTCTTGTCCAAAACAGGATCAGGTGCATTAATTTCTATAAAATACAAATTATTATAAATATTTACTACTTGAAACTGACTAGAAGAGTCAGAAATTGTGACACAAAGTGAAAAACACTGAAAATTTTATGAGCAAAAAATTAATATCAATTTATATATCATACATGTTTCATATTTAATATCAGTGTTTTCATCTCAGAAAAAAAATGGGTGAGAATTTCTCACCCTTTCTCAAAAACAGGGTGAGATTTCAAAAAGTTAAGTGAGATTTCAAAAAATAAAAAAAAAAACACGTAAAGAGACTTGAAAAAAAATAAAATTTCTTTAATTATGATGCATTTTTAACATCTTCTAATTTTTAAAGCATTGAATATTTTTGCTGCATCATCATATGGAAAATGTTCTACATCTACTTTTTCATCAGCTATTCTCATTAGGTTGCTCAAATGCGTATTTGTTTCGTTTTGATCGTTTCTACCCACATTTGTTTCATTTTCATTTGTCCGTTTCGGAGTAGAAGATATTGGCTTTACAAGGTATTTGTCCATCTTACATTAACGAGCAAAAAATTTGAACGTCTTACATGAAGAAACCTTACCTACGGTAAACACGTGGTTGCAGAGAAATGCGTTCTGAAAGAGGTTCCGTGGTTCGGAAGGATGGTGTTCTGTTGTTCTTAAAGGTTCTGAACAATACTGGTAAATAGGGAAGCTAGATAATGGGGCAGATGTTGAAAATAATAAAAGATCCAGGAAGAAAAGTGAAACGGATTTTATTCTAAATGGCGCAAATGAGAAATTTTTTTCAAAATGCGAGAAATTCGCGAATTTTGAAATAGGTTTATAGAATGCGCGAATTTCTCGCGGTAATAATTTTTTAATGCGAGAATATAAAAAAATATGAGAGATTCTCGCATTCTCGCGCTGTAGTGAAAACACTGAATATGATTTTTTGAATGAAGGTTTAAAATTAAATTGCCTATCAATGAAAAATATCAAACCTTTATTTATAGTGTAGTTTAAGAAAAAATTTAGTTTTTACAAGAATCACAATATTAGATATTAAAATTATGTGAACATGAATCATGATATTGGATTTTTTAAATCACATGAAGGTAAATCACAATGAATGAATTTGACGCATGCTAATAATTGGTTAGGTTTTAAATCACATATAAATACGAAAATCAATGTTAGATATTACAAATGCATAAATACGAATCACAATATAGGATTTTTAAAAATGCTTTATTACGAAACGCTACATTGGATTTTAAACTTGCGAGAATATAATTAGTGAGGGTGGAATTTAAAAATGCATGAATACGAAGCATGATAATGTTTTTTAAAATGCATAAATACAAATTCCAACATTGGGTTTTTAAATCTCGTAGATATGAACAATTCTTATATTGCGTTAATACGAATTGCAACATATAACGAAAATTTGCCTGAACAATTTAATCAAATTGGTGGATTTCCACTAGTTGGCGGAAGAATCACATGTATTTAAATGTCAGATGTGATTTTCCCAAAGATTCAAAATTTAAATTTTAGAATCTGGAACTCTGAAAATTTTATTAGATTTTAAGCTTTTGATTCCCGGAAGTATGCGAACCAATGGTCTTGATATATGAGGACTTCCGCAATATTCGAGAAAAAATCCCCGCTCATAGTTTTTAGATCCAGAAGGATGATACGAAAAACCCAGAATACACTCACCCCTGAAAAGTAAAATTATTCATGTAAAATTATTCATATAAAATATTTAAATAAACATTCATTATTCATTCATTATATAATAATGGTTAAGTAATGTCTTTAGAGGTTAAGGTGTAGAATCAGTGATCCTTTGGTTTAATGATAATTTTCATTTAGTTTTGCTGAAACCCTCTTACTAAAGACCTTGATATGCTTTGCTATCCTAGTTTTAATGACGTCACTTTTGGGTTACTACAATATTTTTACCAATATCCGATTGGTTTACTATTCCATGCATTAATTTGTTTTAAAATAGCCAAATATAAGAGAGACTACTGATTAAAACTTAGTGGAGCCTGATCTTCAGGGACAAGAAGGAACTTCTCAAACACTCTGCAGGTGCAGATAAGTCTTAGTGCTGCGGGTCACAGTCCTCTGAGCGATAGGGCATCCTGCCTGCAGATCTTTTACTTCTGAGACTAGCCATACACCCCAACTTTTATTAGGGCTCTTTGACCAGTAAATGAGGAATGGTGTCAAGGATTCACCATAGAATGCAGGACTACCTGCTACCCTTGCAGCACTAACTGGGATGGAAATCGAAACTGTCTAGGAGCCCAGTAGGACCCAACGTTGTTAGTTGGGTCCACCCAACATCAGTTAACCCTTTTAATAGATAAAAATTTCCCTGAAAGATGCAAGGAACCAGCATACTGACAAAGAAGAAAAGCATACAATGCGGAACATCACTATAAATGCACTAACTTACCTCAGAAGCTTATAATGAATTACTAGGAGTAATAACTTATTCAAATAATTTTCTTTAAGCAGAATTCTATTAAGCTTTAATGATAAGCAAGAGGAAACATTAATGTTACTAACACCAATAGCAAATTTAATAGCATTAAGTGATTAAATGAGCAAAACTCTCAAAGCTCTAATGCTCATTAGAGAGCATAGTTTAAATAGTTATATTCTATTAAAACTCTTTGATAGCCACCTGGACTGGTCAGAATCCCTAGTTACAAGCTAAAAAGACAACCAACTAAATATTTGATCAAATTAAGAACATCATAAACTCTTGCATAAAAATCCATTACTTTCCGCAACAATAAAAAAATGCCCAAGTTCTACTCTTCCTAAAAAAGTAAAATTGTGTATACCTTTAAAACTATGGTCAGATAATCCTCTTTTCTGCTCCATAAAAATTATTTGGACAAATTATACCGAAAAGACTTAAACCAACTTTTGACTTTCATATGAACAATAAGGTTTTGCGAAAACCTTTCTACCGCCAAACAACTTGTTAGAATAATTGAAAACATCACTCAAGGCTCCTATAAAAAAAATTATCAAATGTACTCCTGATGCTGGACATAACTAAAGATTTTGACTTCATTTGGCACAAGGACCAAAGTATATAAATTAACCATGAATAAAATCCATAATGACTTAATTCAGCTGCTGAATAGCAATTTAACAAATGGGGCATTCATACTTAAATTAAATTATGACAATTAAACTAAAAGGAAAATTAGTATAGGAGTACCCTAAGGGTCCATCCTAAGGTCACTTTTAATTTTAATTTACTGTGCTGATTTTATTAAACTCAAAGAAACTAACATTATTTTACGTTGACAACACAGTCATCTTAAATAGATCACTATGCCCAAATATAGCTGTTTAAAAAATAAATGCATCATTCCCACTAAGAAAAGAATGGTCTGCATGACAGAATACTTTTGCCACCAAATCTGTGACATTAATTATCAGAAGATCTAATAAAAGAAAAATCTAAAATTTTAACATCACTCTTTTTAGAAAATCAATCCCAATTGTCAATAAAATAATGAACCTTGCTCAGACACTTATAAATAAATTAAAGTGAAATGCACATAATTGGAAAGGTTTAAGGTGCCTTTCAGGCTTTAAAGCTAATTGAAGGTCCTGAATCAAAACTTGTCCTAAGAACATTAAAAATCCTATACCTACAGTGGTCCAATTATTAGCTACCAACATCAGAAAAGTAGATTTTGAAAAACATAGAATTTTTGGGGCTCTTGGTTCATAAATATGATGGAATAAGACTTGCAAAATGACCACAACAATTAGTACATTGCCCTCTTTTTCAAAGATGCAACAAATGCAATTAAAAATATCCAAACACATGCAATTAAAGATACATTCGACTTCATGTTCATCAAATTCAGGCTGACGATTGCATTTTTTTTCTCAAAAGAGTTTCAAATAAAGTTTGTATACTTTATTGAGATTAATTTCTACAAATAACTTTTCTTTAAATTATTGTTCTTATTTTATACCAAATCAGAAAAGTACCTGGGTATTAACCCGTCTGAAGCTGCGGATGTCTAAGTCATAGCTTACTAATTACTCATGTTTATTCATCTTCAATCTCAACTAACTCATTGCTACCTCGGCAATCTTAATTGAAACTATTCACTCAGTCGAATGTAATGAAACCAACTACCAGGGCGGCACAGATAAAGATCTCATATAGGTAGAGATAAACTATAAGCCATTGAGAGTCAATGGCATAAATATTACTATAAACTCACCAGCTAGTCTTTGACTTAAAGAAGGTATCTCTTCTAATGGTTTTAAGACAGTCTCACGATAATGAGCCTCTCGTTCTCTAAAAACTGGAGTAGAAATTTTATGTTTATAGTAACCCAAAAACCTTGATTCTTTAGCTCGTGTAAAATTTAGAAAAATATTTTTGATCCGCTGCTTCGTAACAGAAGTTTTTAAAGTTTTCCCAGCGGCATACACAGCCGACATGTTTAATATTTGTTTTTGTTTAAATAAAACGCTTTTGACTACTTCTCTTTGCCCGTTTCAAGTCTCTTAGAGACAATAACCTAACAGCCTCATCAAATAAGGACATCTGAAGTCATTTACATAATTTTTGTAGCATTCTCGCTGCATACAATCGCAAGTCAATGCGATGACTCGTACAGAGAGTGACTCGTACAGATATTCTTACGCACTAGCTTTATCTGAAAATAGATAGGCACTTTATTTACTTCGAGGACGAGGATGATCCTAAGACATGCAATTCGCGATCACAACGTTTGAGTGCGCCCTCTAGCGGGAGCCTGAAAATATCGGGCATTAGTTCTATCATAATCATTGACAAAGACGGACGCCATCTTCTTATTTTAGCAGCAAATAAGAAGCAAAATTTCCCTAAGGAAAATACAGAAGAACTTGAAAAAACTAACCAGAACACGCCAACCAAACATTGTAGCAGAACACGCCAGACATTTAAAGAACAATTTCTCAATAATTTTTACCTTTCTATTACCAGCAACATAACTTCCGATTTCATGATCGCTTGCTGTTACAGATGTGTGTATTACAGTAAAATAATTTTTTGTTTTCAATTCATTACAAATTAAAGTGAAGTCAACATTGCTTTCGTCATTCCAATGAATAAATTGAATTCAGAACTTACAAAACTGTAATAGTTATAGAATTCGCGATCGCAACGCTCGAGTACGCCATCTAGCGGGAGACTGAAAATATCGGACATTAGTTCCCACAAAGCCATTGGCAGTGACGGGTGCCATTTCATTAGCAGCAAATAAGAAGCAAAATTTCCCTAAGGAAAAGGTAGAACTTCTTGAAAAAACTAATCAGAACATGTCAAACATTGAAGCAGAACACGCCAAGCATTTGAAGAACAATTTCTCGATAATTTTTACCTTTCTATTACCAACAACATAACTCCCAATTTCATGATCACTTGCTGTTACAGATTGTGTGTATTACGGTAAAATAATTTTTTCTGTCTTCAATTCATTACAAATTAAGGTGAAATCAGCATTGCTTTCGTCATTCCAATGAATAAAAAAGAATTTAAAATATGCACAGAACTGTATAATATATAGTTATAGAATATTGTTCTTCTTTATAGAATAGTATATATTTCTGTATCTATATTATTCGTAAAACAACAATAAAGAATCATCCGAACTACTTGAAATAGATTCATTTGTGCCGATTTTTAATAAATTTGTATCGTTTTCTTGGTAATTATTTTTTTGTTTTGAAGGAATAATTTAAACTAGAATTCAGCTATTCTGTTTTTAAGCTACATATTCAAATTCATATCGAGATCTTACATTTATAAAATTTTGATGTGTGGTATGTTATCTAAAAGTAATGAAGGGATAATCTATGCATATATTATTTGAAAATAAAATTTTCAAACGAAGAACATTTCATTTGGAATTCTGCGGATTTTTAAAACAGGTGAGTGTTATGATTTTTATAATAAAAAATTTGCTTGTAAATATTTTTTTTTCCTATTTGATGATAGTTCTCAACAGAATGGTTTTTTACGTCTGATTAAGAAGTATAAGAATAATAAAAAAAGAAGCAATTGGAAAGTTCTTATTTCAATGTAAAGAATTCTTAAAATCGTTTTTTTATCCTAAGAAGAATTCTTTATTTTCCGTTTTTTAGTTTATAATTTTTTGATAAAAATTGTTGTCAAAGCACTTTTTTTGAAAAATTAAATGGTATAACATTGTGTGTTTATGTATACTTCTTGTATATTCCAATGTTTGAAGTAATATGATTCAGAAAAATATGGAATAAAAATTCGGTACTTACGTATTAACGCCACTGCCGCTACAGATTTGGCGGTAAGTGCCGCCAATCTACACTTAAAATTTTTGCGACAATTCATAAAATAAAACACTTTATTTAAAATCAAAATAGTCAATCGGATTTCGGTGGAAAGTGAGCCGATGTAGAGTTTAGCATAGATTCAAAACAATCATATCGCCATATGAACTCTGATAAAGAAGATTCCAAATGAAATAACATTTCCAAAACGTACGTTTACCAAGATAAAGTTTCATGTTGTGGGAATTGGTACATTTTCGTTTTTTCGGTAAAATATTTCCCTCCTGAAAAAATAAAATTGCATCTTGTTTTGTTTTTGGCAAATCCCAAAGACGAATTTTCGTAGCACTAAAAATGGCGACAAAAAAGAATTGTTTTTTTTTTTTTTTTTGTTTCGTCAGCATTCTTTATTTTACGTTTCTTAGTTTCTAAATAATGATTTTTATTGAAACTTGAAATTTTTTGATAAAAATTGTTGTCAAAAAACTTTGTTTACAAAATTAAATTTCATAAAATTATGAGGCTTATGTATACTTTTTGTTCATTTTAATTTTTGAACTAATATGATTCTTAAAACTATAGAATGTAAAGTTTATATGGGCCTTTCATATTATATCATTAAATTTAGTAAAACTATTTCTCGGGCATTAGGTTTTAACTCTTGTAAGAATATACATATTTTTTTCTGTTAATGTACAAATATTTTTCCGATGTGTTTTGGATATTCCTTCTCTAATAAAAAGAGATACCATTTTGTTTTGTTTGCATAAGAAAGAATACCAAGTATTTTTCTTTTTTAAATTTAATTAGCCACAATAAAGAAGGAACGTTGCAATGCTACGTGCTACATTAAAGACGTCTCTAGAGAGTAACTGAATCACTGTTCATATGGAAATCGCAGGTATGCGTCTCATACAACAACGCCCCCTATAGTTCGTTGCGATCGCGAATATTCTTAGTATATATTTCTGTATCTATATAATTCGGAAAACAACAATAAAGAATCATCCAAATCACTTGAATTAGTATCATTTGTGATGATTATTAATAAATTTTTATCGTTTTCTTGGTAAGTATTTTTTAGTTTAAGAATAATTTCAACTAGAAATCAGCTATTTTGTTTTCAAGTAACATATTGAAATTCATATCGAGATCATACAATTATAAAATTTTGCTGTGTGGTAAGTTATCCAAAAGTAATGAAGGGATAATCTATGCATATATTATTTGAAAATAAAATTTTCGAACTAAGAACATTTCATTTAGAATTCTGCGAATTTTATAAAGCAGGGGAGTGTTATGATTTTCATAATAAAAAATTTGCTTATAAATAATTTTTTTCTTATTTGATGATTACGTCTGATTAAGAACTATAAGATAAAAAAAAAAAAAGATGCAATATGAAAGTTTTTATTTCAATATGAGGAATTTTTAAAATCATTTTTTTATCCTACGAATTCCTTATTTTACGTTTTTTAATTCATAATTTTTTGATAAAAATTCTTGTCAAAATACTTTTTTGAAAAATTAAATGGTATAACATGTGTTTATGTACACTTCTTGCGTATTCTAATGTTTGAAGTAATATGATTCAGAAAAGCATGGAATAAAAATTCGGTACTTCCGTAATAACGCCATCGCAGCTTCAGATTTGGCGGTCTTTACGTGCCTAACTTCGAAACTTAATAAATGTTTAGTATAATTTAATTGAAATATTTGAGGTCAACCCCTGGAACGTTTAAATAGACATCACTTGTACGTGAAAATCTGATTAATAGATCAAAAGTTATGCAGGGTGATATCTTTTTTTTACCGCACTGTCTTTCATTATTCAAAAACTAAATTATAAAACATATAATCACATATGTACCTAAAGTTTAAAAGGTAAGGCCTTTAAGAAGTTTTAATAGATCTATTTTAAATATGGTAATTAGTAAATGTAGACAATTAAATGTTTTTCCTTCTTTGTATGAACTTTTTTTTTTTCCTTTTTACTGAGATTTTTGACCGACGAATAGTTTTAGTATCTGAAAAATTGAAGCTCCAATCAAAGACACAAAAAAAATGGTCGATTGTCGAAAATAAGGCTCCTAAATATTATTTAGGTGCTCAAGTCTAAAGTTTGAGCCCCTTATTATTATTTTGACATTTTGCCTTTTTCGCGATATTTGTGGAAATAAATTCAATAGTAGAAAATTTTTTTCTAACAGTAAAACCAGTTAAACCAAAGATTTCGAGTAAAAATCCAGTTTTAATAATTTATTTTTCATTTATTTTCTAATTATTTCGATTTCTTTCTTTCTTTTTTCGATTTATATTTCATTTATTTTCGAAATACTATATTGTTTAAATAATATGCTTAACTATCATCATGTTGAGATACGGGATTACGGGACTATTCTCCCTGCATGCGGAAAGTTTGGATACGATTGACAACTTGATTGTTGAATTTTTCGCTGGTTAATATATTTCATCAATGAAGTTCCATTTAAATGTTCTCTAAAGTGAACTTTTTGGTAGTCAGAAAGTGGAAACATATTCAAATGAAAAAACAGACAAAATAGTTTAATATTATTTTATTGAAATGAAGTTAAAATTAATATTTTTTTACGTTTGCAAGATTATGCATACATTAGTTTATAAACTCTTCTGAAGTTATACACAAGAATGCTTCAATAATAAATATTTTGTTTCAGTACCATCTTACCCCAAGAAAATAATCAGTATTTTTCAAATAAATTATTGAAAGAAAAAAAACTATTATCCTTCTAACTTAACATTCCTTTTAAATATTCTCAAACCTTAATTATTTTCATTTCTTCTCAAACCTCAATTGTTTCCATTTCAACTATATTTTCTATTTATTTTCAGGAGTTATTGGTACTAAAAATGTTTAACTTTTAAAAAAAAATTCTTACTCTTTCCCTTATAGCTTTATTCTACGTGGTTTTCATTTCTTTTGTTATTTTAAAGTATATGAAAACGCATTATGGGGGGAAATCAAATGTCTCGTTATATTGTTATAGCTTCTTTAACCTTTTCATTTTTTCAATCAGTTCATTTTTTAGCGTTAAATAGTAAATTTTTGTTGTGTTATTTAGAGTATCGACATATTTTTAAATTTTCGGCATTGTCCTAAACTTGAATCTAATACATGAATGGTTTGAAAATATCATTGGAAGAATTAATTATTGCCATATGCCAAGGCAGAAAACAGATTATGCTCAGTTCGTGTTCCGTAATCACAACCCTTGTAGGAGAATGTTGTTATCCTTGGCCGACTCCTTCGTTAGGCTTATTTCAATATTTTGTAGTAGTTATTGTCAGCAAGAGTTCCCTGTTGACTCTTTAGTATACTTTATGAAGTTTGAAAATCAACTTTTGATGATCTGATGAATCCAATTTGGATATATTTGGAGAAAGAACTATTCCAAGAAGAGTAAAAGAAAATTATTGTTGGAGAAGACAATACAATACAAAAGTTTATAAATGCTTCAAGTTCTCAGATATAATAAAATTTATCAAGCTTAATAGATCAAACTAAGCTGTTTAAGTTTTTAAAATGAAGGATTTTACACACCATAAAAAAGCTAGTTTTGGCAAAGCCACAGAGACAAGAATCCAAATTACGAGGAACAAACGCAGTTGAGAAAGATTTTGGAATCCTAAAGGTTAAGAACTGGTCAACCATTGTCACCGTGAGGGTTTCTTGGAGTCAAAGTAAATGCCTTGGCCCACCCAGGGCAATTGTGCTACTCATAATGATGAGGATGATGTACACAAAGAGGACATTTTTACTAATTATGACGATGCTATAGTGTGTTAACTTCTACATTTTTGCAGCAGAAAAACAGAAAAAAAATCGAACTACTTAATAATTTTTGATCTAATGAATGGATTTTCACACAATTTAATTGTACAAGAGTTTAACCTTCTTAATGCTAATTAATTTGTGCCGAAAATATCTTAAGCTACAAATTTAGACCCATAAACCTACTTTCATTGAATAAATAAATTTAAATGTGAAATTTTTTAACAAAATTAATTTTTTTAAAGTTTACTTAGTATGCTATAATTTGTTGCAGAAATATATCTGAGTTTTAAATACATTATGTATTTAATTTCAATTTTTTTTTTAAATTAACTCTAAATATGTACCTTAGGGGGTACACTGGTTCAATTTAAAGTATAGCATAATTTAAGTGCGAAGACTGGATCAAAATATCCTCAAGCAGGAGTTACTTTGATTAGTTTTTTCAAAAAAAGGTTTTGTCTCTCCATCCTGGTATTCTTTACTTCATAATAACCTTAACTTTAAAAATCTTACTTTTTTCTGAAAATTTATTAATCATCATTCACTCCTTCCAACAACTTTGGCAATTCCTTTCTTTTTCGAAATCATAGAAGAGACTTCTTACTTCTCATGCTTATCCATGCTTTTTAAGTATCAAACTATTTTTAAAGCATGTATTGGTAAAATGCAGATTTTTTCAAAAATCTTTCATCCTTTTTTTCTTATATAAGAATTTTTTCCTTCTTTATATTGGAAACATGTACTTATAAAATAAATGATTATGAAAGAGAGAAAAAAAATGCATTTTTACAAATTCCTAGTTTTAACATTATCTGCAGTAAAGATGGGTTTCCATAAATGCAACTGATAAACTATTGATTACTGATTACTTAAATTTATTCAGCAATTTACATAAATACACCATAAAGTAATAAATGAGTTGATTTAGTATCAGTTCATTGCACGAGCTCTTCATACATTAAATAATGTGTTTATTTTTGGTATAAGAATCAAAATCTTCAATTTCGATCTTTAATGACAATGATTAAAAAAAGTGTGCCTATTTTGTAAAACATTATTTACATAATATCTCATTCTTTTTTATACAAGAAATATTTCTGAAAACTCTAGTACTCCGAACCTAAGAGCCACGAGATAAATCCTTCATTAAATAAAAGGGAGTCATCTTTACCTCAGTTTTAGAAACTTTAAAAAGAAATATTAATTTTTCATGAGTTGGAGGCTTTTTTTAAGAGTTCTGATATCATTAACTATTCTCTGTTGATGAGGTATTTTTAGTATTTTGACTCATTTCTCTACCAGCTAGTCCATCATATCAGCAAACCAACAGTAGTTCTACGATGCAAGCAAAGTTTCGTTTTAGAACAAGACAGATATCTCTGGCCTGAGAGTATACATCGTTTATTTTACTTTTTAGGTAGATTTGATGTCATTAATTACAATTAAAAGGCTCAATTTCATTAGGTATATCAATTATTGCATTTTTCGATTATTATTTCATAAAATTTACTCCCGTTCTAAATTTAAAATGCAATCAAAATAAACTGTCATTCCAGATACCTGCTATCACGGGCCGGATTGGTAATGCTGAAGGACGAGTTCGGATCCGCGAGCCATGTTTGGAGATCCCTGGAAATGATCACCCCTAAAACAGTGGCTAATATTTACTATCACAAAAAAGCTATAGTTTCATAAATGTAAGAGTTACTAACAGAAAAGACATTAAGTAACTAACGCGCGCTGAATATGATCCTGAAATGAGAGGTAACGGCTGAATTTCATTATAATTAAATAGGTGATCTTCTTCCCTATTGCTTTCAGGCGATGAACATCTGACCAAAGGAGGCTGGAAACTGGTCGGTCTTGTCTTGCCATCTGGAGTCTCACCTAAATACAAATACACCAAATCAGGACTCAATTTTTCAAAACGCACTAAATCTTCTTCTACGGATGGAACAATGATACCCAATTCTTCACAACCACCAGAGCTTGTTAAATTGCCAATTTGACCAACTTGCCATTTTGTACCAGAGCCACAATTCAAGAGACCATTCAGATTATCTGAAAACTGTTTGTCGTGAGGAGTTAAAAACGATTCTTTAATGTGGAAATCGTATTCCACTGCATCTTCGATGATACTTGAAGGAGGACCAGGATAATAAGTTCCCTTTGCACTGAGGGTGAACATTGGATTCAGGCATTGAGGATCCTTGAAGTAAGAATGTTGTGCTTGCCAACCTTGATTCTCATAGCCAAATATGAAGGTTCGATAAAGGAATAGGCCGTAAGGTCTGACCTCGCAACGCAGGCTTATCCATTGTCCTTCCAAACCTGTTCTAGGAGGACTTGTGTCGTACGATACAGCCAGAGTTGGTGGAGATTTAATGCCTTTTTGCCATGAGGATTTCACCAAGTTGAGACATATTGCGCAGTTTTCAGTCTGAAAAAGTAGAAAAAAATTATAAAACCTGCAATGAAAAATAACTATTAATTTGAAAGCCATATTCCAATTTCCACAAAAAGAAAAGGTTTGCTAGAAATCACAGGATGTCAAATCCCTTTGTAATAAATTTATAAACATAAACTTATGTTACTGATTGAAAAACTTCATTTGAATCAAAAATATACAAATTGGTAATAATGGTTGACCAACAACAGCCAGAAATTAAAGTTTCTAATCTGTATATTTTCCAATCTGTAAATTTTTTAATCAAGTAATTTCTTAGGATTATTTACTCACTAAATATATGTTATAAGGAACGAAAAAATGGACTTAAGCTATCATCATTTAATATTTATCTATGAGCTGTGCTTTATGCAATCTATACTAACTGTACTATCAATGAATGTTGAGCTAGCAAGTGAATAAAGAAAGGAAACAGCGAGAGAAAAAATGAATCAAATGAATAATATGAATAAGACAATTAGCGAAACATTGATGAATTAGAAAATCATGGAATGAGTGAATGGGATAATGGGTAATTCAGTGAATAAAGGAACGAAATTCTAAGTAATTAAAAAAGTTTATAAGCTTTTAATTTTGAATATGGCTTTCGACGGTAATCAATATTTCTTATTTCTTTTTAACTCCATTTAAAATAATCGATTAAAAAAAGTACTGTGAAACTAAAAGCCTGCTTGGCCGTCGATGACATAGCATGCTTCGTTTAAGACATTTGCCTACAGCTGGTCCCATGACTTTTACAATTTTCATTTAAAAATTTACCAGCGTGAACTGCATATTATCGTTGAAGCTTCCATTACACTTTTTTTCTATGTTTTTTGTTGACTGACTATTCATTCCGAGAAGATGATATCTTTAAAGTGTGATTTTGTGACAGCATTCGAATCTTCACTGGAGCTTCGCGCCTGATGGCAATCATTTAATCTCCCAATCAATCGTCTCCTGATCATTAAAAGAGAATTTATCGGCTTATTATCGCTAAAGAGAATTGATCGTCATTCATAGTTTTGGATGACTTTTAAAAATTGAACTGGAGCTTTAATGTGGATGATATATAAACTATTTAAAAACAGTGCAAGTAAAATTTATGGCCAATTGAAATTTTGATTACTTTTTGGAATAAACAAACTAACAGAATGAAAAATTGAATAGAAAATGATGAATTGAAATGAAAGTATGAAAAACAAAGTTTTTAAAGTTGATTAAGACGACGAAAATAATTTAATATCTGTCAAACTTATAACGGAACAAGGGGAGAGCAATACTTTCGTTTAAAAAAAAAAAACTCCTTTACAATCGAAAGTAATGCACCCCTTCCCATTTTTATTTTAGATGTGACATACTTACTTTTTTTTTAGGGAAAAACTTACGAAAAACTTCCAGAAAAATGTAGTTTCTAACAGTTTCAGTTCAATTAATTCAAATTATTTTTTAAGGAACTAATAAGAAGCTCCGTGCAATGCACCAACCCCCGTGATTGTTCCTCATTTATTATTATTTTTTTATAACCGATAAAAGAAAATAATTTTGTTTAGATAATTGTTATAATATAATGTAAGTACATTTTATTAATACATTAATCGTAGAGACATAAAATGATACCTGGATTTAAAGAATAATCAACTGTATTTGGAAAAATATTTAAACTTAAGAATACAGATTGTGCAACAAAATGAGAAGTTATACCCAAAAAGGAATTTTACTTGTTAACGATATATAACGATATATTTGTATCATATGACAGTTTGCATTGTAAACAGTTTTTATGCTTCTTCAACCTTTATATTTTTAAATATTTTAGTATGAATGTTAAGATTTATATCCGGTAAAATCCAATCTCTCTCTCTCTCTCATTTTTGAATTTAGTCATTTTTTTGTTACTTTTGATATCAAGTTAAGTGATAGCTTATGAAATGAAAATTGTGAGAGAAATATATATTTTTTTATAACAATGGTTTAATTTTTATTAAAAGGAAAAAAAATTAAACCAGTTAAAATTGCAATAACTTAGGAGCAAATTTGAATTTCGAAAAAAAATCTAGTTAAGTTTACAATTCAAATAAGACCTACCGGCACTTCAAATTTCAACTATGAAGTTGCATTTCAGAAAACAGTAGATGCTAAAGCAGAACAAAATACTCTTTTCTAGCGACATTTAAACGAAAAACAACAACAACAACGATGATTGTAAAGCCACCGGAGTTAGTGACAGCAAAAATTCTATTATTCAGAAAATTATTATTATTCAACAAATTCGAATTGTTATTCTGCAAATTCTATTCTACATACTAAGACGTTACATGCTGTCCCTGAACAGTCGTGACGTCACAGATAGTCTACATGCAAACTTTTGTTTCAGATTTGTGAAAGTAAAATGGGATAAGAGATAGTGAACTTCATTATTCTGTACGATAGTTTTTCACGTTTAATATCAAGTATTTTTGGATTATAACATTCAAGTAAGTGTTTTGGTATTCTATAACTTGTACTAATACTTTTTTTTTTAAATATTTACATCGTTAAACTGAGTTCATTTTTAATCTTAATTTAAAATTAACCTTATCCATCAAACAAACTGTAATGAAATTATTCATCATTAATTGATAAATAAATGAGTAATTAGATTAATTATTTTGCATAGTAAGAAAAATTTCATGATAATTTTATAGAAATTCTTTTTAGAATTTTTAATATTTAAATAAAACTAAGTTCGAAATAAATTCAATTTTTAATGACGTTGATTTATTCCTCAAAGTACCAAGATTGTAATTTTTTGTTTTTAATAACTCTCGGAATGGATTCTGAAACTTTCAAGGATATTATATAAAGGAGTTGTTCTTTTTTCTAGATATTTAAGTCATATTATGATTAAAAAATTTAATAATTTATTTATTTAATATCTACAGTTTTCTGAAATTATTTTTACTGTTCTATAAGAAATTTTAAAAAAGAATCTGTTTGATGCACGTTATACTTCGGATTATTTTACTCAAAATTATTTGTTTTGTGCTTTCATTCAAGTATATTTCTTTATTTTGAATGTTTTAGTAATTTTGCAATAACTCAATGTTGTTATTATGCTTAAAGTATACAAAATACTACATAATCTTTAATTTTTTATGATGGACAGATCTTTTTTATATATATTTTTTATAATTATATATTGCGCACGGTACCTCTAAATCGATAATTAAAAATTTTCAGTGTTTATTAATGCCCTATCCTGAAAAGGTCTTTTAATAAGATATTATCTATTAAAACTAGCCATTTCTTTTTTAACTAAAAATAGATTAATAATAATAAATTAATAAATTTAATGTTTGCTTAAATTTCTTTTAGATAAAAACAATTTGAAATGCATTAAGCTGCGTTATTTTCTGGTATCGAAAAATCTATTTTAAATGAAAAAATATCTGTCAAATATTTTTCAAATATTTTAATTTCAGTATTTTACACAAATATTTAAATTTTTTGGTACTATCTGATAAATTATTTATTTAGTAATATTATTGCAAAACTTTATTACACATCATATATTTATTGTTATATTTTATTATACAAGTTTAATATTATCTTATATTAAGAATTATATATATTATATATTAATATTTATTTAAATTTTTATCATTTCAAGATGATATACTATTTTTTATTAAAATTATAAATAGAAAAATATGCTTTATTCCTTTTCCCTTTTAAAATATTATTTATTTTCAAGAATAATTCAAACTTTTCTAATAAGCATACTGCAGTAATCATGTTGAACTATTCAAATATTTAGTGGCAAACAAGCATGGATATACTTTGGGTCCGTTTTTACCGTGTGAATAAAGCTGTATAAAGTATTTGTACACTTTAATTCTATCCTTTTAAAAAAATGGCTCATGTTAATGGGTATTAATAATTTCTATACTGCTCTAATTAGCTTTATTAACTTAGGAATACTTAGTGCGATGTTAACATCAGATTTGTCCATACAAAAAAAAAAGAAAATTTCGACGAGTTCATAAGAAATCAACACTCTCATAAATAATAGCCACAATCAATTAAATCAAAAACAAATCCTCCAAAATGAACTGAGTATTCTGTAATTATGCAATATTTTTAATTGCTTTTACAGAATTTTTATAGCCAAACACTCTGTTAAATTTTTATTATTTTCTTAAACTTTTTTTTTCCGAGAGACTGCTCAATCCGAAAGATGAGAGATTTGACACCTGTTGTTGGTCAAACCGTCATGAAGGAAATATGAAACGGCTGCTGCTGCTCCTCATCTAAGCGGGGACAATCTCTTTAATCCCAGAGATGGTGGAGACTTTTCCTACGTCCTATTATTTCCCAAGTATCAACAAAATGAACGAAAATCGGGTATAGGATAGAGCTCCCGTTGGAGGGTTTAAGGGAAGAGGATTAAGAGCCATGTCAGCTTACTTTGTTTGAAAAGGAAAAACAAAGAGTAAGTAATTTTTTTACCATTCTGTATGATTGATAATGTCAATATGTTACCGTATCACTGTATTATTTGTTTTATTCTTTAAAAATCCACTCATAGAAATTAATGACAAGGAAGATTTTAATAATTTTTTTTTAATAAAAAAAATGCTACCGAAATAATAATCTCTCCCAGCCTTAAAGCAAGGACAAAATAAATAGATATTTTTTCGTTAACTTGATTAAAAGTTAAAAAATGATTAAAAGATCTCTAAAGTTATAGGCAAATAAATTTTGTAACAAGTTTTCGTGAAGAGCGTATCGGAGTCCCTTCTAACCATTAATAGTATTAAGCCAATTTAAACCAATATAGAATGCAAATTTCTAATTTATTAAGTCACTAATTAATGTTTTTGAATATCTTTTATTTTATTCATTAAAATATATTTTTTAGGTTTTAGTTTCCAAATTTTAATTTTTATATTTTTAGTTCTGTTAGTTTTATATTTTAGTTACGTCCTGTCGCACTATTAATTCAAAAACAATTCAAACGTTTCTATTAGGTTTCTTTTCGTTTTATTTTTTTTTCACTTCTAATTATGGCCTTAGCCAACGGATAAAATCACAGCAAAGCATTGAAATGTCATGATGAGAAAAAAAAGCTTTTATTCCCACCAAAACAATTTTTTTTTCTAATTCATTTCCCTTATTTGAATATGAATTAATTGTTGTTGTTGTTGTTGTTGTTGCTGGCCCACACGGTTCGCGGAGCTAAACCAAGTCCATGACTCTGAGCAAGTCTGTAACAAAAAGTGGATCTGAAAAGAGGTCCACTTTAGAGATATTTAGGCATTGAAGTATATGTTCAGGAGTAGCTTGTTGGTCGTTACACTTAGTGCAAACAGGGAAAATTCTTGAACCATTATTGAACAACATAGTTCTTAGGTGACCGCTTCGAAATCTTGATATAACGGTCTGATCCCGCCTGCTGCACTGAAGGGTCAGGCTGCCACCTGGGCGGTTGCACTGATACCAATGATGAACTGGAGGGGCCACAGGATCACGAAGCCTGTTAAAAAGGGAGTGGAGCTCCGAGAAAGTCAGATTTTCCGAAGTCATAGATGTGGAAGAAGTGCAGCTTCTGTGATCAATGAAGACCGGAGCACCAAAAGGCAGAAGGCTGACTCAGCTCCTTCACCTGCATACTTTAGCTGGGCATAGTGGAATGGCCTTCACGCCTAGGGTGGCCCTACCAGGAGATTAAACTCCCGACGTACTTCGCCCATTCCGCCCAGTGACACCACCCCGCCACGATGAGGCACTATGCAGGACTTGACTTGAATTAATTAAACTATTCAATTGAATTTTCCCTAATTATCGAATAGAAGATTTTTAAATGTTTTAGTAATGAGGGAACAAAGATTGTTTATTTAGATTAGCCACAATGTTTATTTTATTTAAACCGTGTAGAGATTATACATTGAAACATTAAAGCATGTTCCATCTCGGGAAATATCTCAACGTACAGCAGATGCATAATTTATTATAAGTTTCATATGTTTTGCTACAAGGAAATTTGCTCTAATCTGTTTGTGAAATTTTTCTATGAGTATTTTTTTTAGTTCAATGTATTATTTTTTATTTATTTTATTTTCACACTAATTTGAAATAAAGCATTCCCGCTACAGCCCGTTGTAGGCCGGAGGACCAACAGTGCACAGATCACCTTTACTTCCCAGATAAGCTAGTACCCAACAATCTGAAGTTGGGTCAGCTTCAAGCCAGCTCTGATGATCGAACCCCGGTTCTTCACAATAACAGTTCAGTACCTTAACCAATGAACAATCAGTCCTTCATTGTTATTTTTAATATAGTTTCTATAAAATTCATAATTGATTATAAAACACGAGTCTTTTTTATACTTACACCTAAATTGAAATAAAGAAAATTCACAGTTTTTATTTATATTTTGCCCCAAAAATCAAATAAGATGAATCCGAAAAATATTTAAAACAATTAATAAATATACTCTAATAAATAAAAAAATCCCCATAAAACGCTCTGTACTATCATTCTATAATTCATTACTGATACATGTCAATGAATAGTTGATTTAAAAAAACTAAGAATTTTTACAAATAAATATTTCAAAGGAATGCAATTATTGTGTATCTCAATATTTCTCCAAATCAAAAGTTTCAGTACAACCAAAGAGTCAGTTCGCTTTGGGATCGATTAGTTCTTCTTCGGCGATTTAATATCTTTTGCCTCAGTTCAAACGATAATTTTATTCAAATTGCAGCTGTTCACTTTTCCTTTGCTTTTAAATCGTTTGTGCACATTCTTAAAGAGAAATGATTGTCTTAATGAGATACCGAGTCAATTAAGGGTGATACAGTGGAAAGTAAAGAGCAAAGGACGCTGAAAACGGACATGGGAAAGGCGGGAAGAAGTATATGAAATTTTGAGAATTTAATTAGTAAAAGTGAGCTGAGAGTATGCTTTGTTAGGTGTGAAATGAAATTATTGAGATAGCTCATAGAGAAAAGTTTGGAGAAAATAAGTGGAAAACTTCAATTTAGCTATTTAGCATGGTTGATGATTTTTGAAATTCAAAAGATATCGAAACTTTAAATTATTTAAATAAATTTTATTAAAATCGTGAGTATCAATGAAGAGTTTATAATAATCTATAAATAGGAATTAAACAGTTTTGCGAGTTAAATTTACTCAAAGGCAAAAGCGATCAGTTTGATTGATTTCGGTTATGAGTATCTATATAAGGAATTGTTCATTTTTAAATAGAGAATCGTGGGATTTTTATCGCACTTTTTCAAATCTTCAGATTTTGGAGAACCATCATTATCATTAATCAGGAGAAAAAAGGTTTGTATCTTTATTAAATTTTTTAATCACATAATTAGTAAAACAATTATGTTTATTTTCAAATTATTGCATATATAAAGCAATTTAGAATATTTAAACATTTTTTTTTGTTATTTTTTATTTTTAAATTTGTAATTTTGAGGTGTCGCCTTTATTTTATCTATTTTTATTTGAGACGAGAGTCAAATTTCGAACATAAATGTTTCGAAGGAAAGAACGTTTTAAGAACGCAAATTCAGCTTAGGAAATTAAAAAGAATATTTCAAAATATCTTTTGTTATGCTACCTGTTGTTAACTTTTTAAGTAAGTGAATATAACTGAAATTAGTTCCAATTCTGTTAAGTTTGAAATACGTTGTTTTAACGAGAAAAAAACGCAGTTTGAAGTTGACAAAGTGTATTCTATTCATCGACACCTCAAACTAATATGTGTTAAATTTTAGTCATTCGCTCGAGTATGAACTCATACTTCAAAAAGAAATAATTTCGAATTTTATGCAATCTATATTGAAGATTTTCCTAACGGAAAAGGAGGAAAGAAATGTTTTTTGAAAATTTCGCAATATAATGGATTCGTTGGGATTTTAAATTTGCTTATATACAAAGAAAAAGATAAAATTTTAAAAATAAAAAAGTAAATAAGTAAAAACAAGAAAATTTCATTTCTAATGTAAGAGAACGTTTTTTATTATAAATGCTTAATACATAGTAGAATAGTTAAATAAATGTTTAATAAAAGATGGTTTCACCGGGATATGGAGTGAGTCGTGATTTCTCAGGGAATAGAGCAGATCATTCGTTTCAAAATGAGGTGACCCAGATTCAAATCCCAGCAATGGCTGGTCGATACGATCTCGACTCCCGGTTCGTACTGATCACAGTGCTGACGCAAAATATTGCCAGTGGTACACGGATCATGGATTTGATTTCCCTTGCCGTCGAGCTAACCGTGGGAGTTTTTTTGTTCTTTTTCTCACCGTGTATCGCAAATGCGAGTAAGTTCCATCAAAAAGTAATCCACGAAGGCTAGCTTGTCCCAATGCTTGATCTAAAAGTTCGCTTGTTTTCTGGGTTGGGTTCAAACTTACAAGGTTACGAAATTGAACAGTGGTAGTTGTCCTCTCATTCTTGTATCTGATGTTCAACGAGGGTTATAAAATATAAAATAAAAAATAAATATAGAGTGAGCCACGGTGTCTCAGGAGATTAAGCGTTCACCTTCCAATGAAGTGACCCAGGTTTGAATCCCGGCTGTGGCTGGTTGATATGAGCTCTGCTCCTGACTCGCACCGATCACAGTGCTGACGTAAAATATCCTTGATGGTAGACGGATCATGGGTTAAAATCTTTTTGTCTTCGGGTTTGGGTTCAAAATTACAAGGCTACAGAGTTAAACCTTGATAGTTTTTAACTCAAAATTAGATTGATAGTTCAACACCAATTATAAAGAAATTAAATATGGAGTTGTTATGCTTATTTCTGTTGTCATGATTATTGTAGTTGCTCGCTTCTTTCTTTTTCTTTTCTTTTTCATTTTAGAAATGAACCGAGCAATGTTTGTCATTTTTTGAGAGATTTTTCAAAAGAAATGAATTGACTTGTTAATCTCAGTGTTTTTAATCGTTTAAAATATTCATATTTTTAAAAAGTGCCTGTATGTTTTAAAAAGTGGTAATTGTTTTAAAAAAAAACTACATCTGGCTACCGACCAGTAGCAAAATGTCTTAAATTTACCCTATAGTTACTGCAATATAATATACAGGCATTAGTATAATTCCGAGATAAAAATGAATTTCTGAAAAAAGAATTTAAAAAAATTCTTACCTGCGCCAGTAATAAAGGTTCTTGGTAGTAAGTAGGACGACTCCCTCTACGAGAACCTTCAACTCCCAAAAAGAGATGAGAAGAATGCCTTCTTAACATCTTTGAATGAGTTTTTTGGGAAAGGAAACGAAGAGACGATCTGTGTTCAAGTCTCGTCAATAACAACTCATTGAAGTTGAAATCAAAATTCCGCGTGCAGTCAAAATCATTAGTTAATCCTGAACGGAAACTACGTTTTCGATTCCTGCAAATGTAATAAAATAATTGGTTGTAAACATGTTACCATTGAAGTGTAGAAAGAAGTAGTTATTCTACAGATAATCAAGCCCATGAAGAAAATTATTTCATTTCTTAAAGTACCTAGGTAATCTACAAATTATCTAGCCAATCTGCACATCCCTTACTAAGCACTCGTAAAAATAAGAATACCATTATTGCTGGAACAATAGCGATGTTTCTGTGATGTAGAATTAAGCAACTAACTGATTAATTGTTAGAATCAATTATCTATCAGTTGAAATACTATAATACCAAACATCAAACTTTTAGAAATATGAATACAATGAAGGAAATTAACATAATGTTATTTATTTTTCGATATTTATTAACTTTATTAATTTTATTAACTTTAATTGTGTTCAAAAAATATTGACATCCTGCGTTAAAAGAAAATGGCCCACGTAATAACAACTCATTGAAGTTGAAATCAAAATCTCGCATGCTGTCTAAGATAATCCCGAATGGAAACTACGTTTTTGATTCTTGTAAATATTATAAAATAATTGGTTGTATACATATTACCGGCAAATGCAGAAATTGGTTATTCAACCAATTATCCAGATAATTTGATTATTTACTCAGCTGATTTGTCAAATTATTTCATTTCTTAAATTACCTAGGTATTCTGTACATTACTTACTAAGCACTCGTTAAAGTAAAATTAGGATTGTTGCTTTAACAACAGCGACGTTTCTGTGCGCGTAGCACAATGTTAATTATTTCTTGATACTTAAAAGATGAGGTAGGAACAATTGAGCAAGCAAGAGATTAACTGTTAGAATCAATCATCAATCTATTAAAAAGCTTTCATACAAAACATTAAACGGTTTGACATAAAAAAGCAATTTTAAAAAAAATTAACATAATGTAATTTATTTTTCTAAAGAAATAAAGTTATCTAAAGTTATCTAAAGAATTAAATTAATAGACAAACTTTAGATTGGAATGACATTTTGCGTAAAAGTATTAAAAGAAATGCGTTCAAAATTAGTGTTAAAACGATTTTGTAGTTATGGCTATAATGACGGAATTTCGAAATTTTCAAATGGCAATTCTTATTTTTTTCCGTCTCAACGTAATCTGCAGAGCAAAATAAACTCAAAATGGTCGTTGGAACAATAATTTTAGCGCAAATAGTAGCTGCTCTAGGCAGAGTGGAAGAAAGGAAGATGCAGCATGCAAATCACAATACTTTCTTTTTCCCCCCCATTGTCAACAGAGTACTTACGATAGAGCTAAATCCCTTACATGTCAAAAAATTAAAATATTATATACTTTTCATTTCAGAATATTCCTACCACTATTCCCGCGAAAAATATCTCTTCAACTCCATTTAAAGTTTTAAACTAGATTATCACTTTTCGAGGAGAAAAAGTAGATTGTTATTACCAAATGAAAATGTTGAAGTTCCGCCCGCCTCTGTTACCGTAATCTAGAAAATTAAATAATCATTTTTAACGCTATTCTTGAACGTTTAAACAAAATTTTATTCCCTTCTCTTGAACGGTATGTTCGCCAAGGGATCATATATTTCAAAATCACATGTATATGAAGACTCTGCCTCCATGCTCTCTACGAAAAATGAGTTAAAAATGACCTTTCGAATTTTATACAACTTTAGTATCTGTAGAACAATTTGTTATCCAAAAAACTTTTTTAATATTTAATTTTAAAAAAATTCACAAAAGTGCCATTTATGGAATCTATTTTTTTAAAAAGAATTTTTTCAGTGGCGTAAAAATGCTCTTTTGTTTAAAAATGTTTTTAAAGTATTGTTTTTTGCATTGAAAAAGGAATAAGTTAAGACATTTTTAAGATTGTAAATTTTCTACAGTGAAATAAGTTGCTTAAAGTTTAATAGCTCATTTGTGCGTAGAAACACGTTTAAGTGGACGCCACATGGGAGAAACTTTTCGCAGCTAATTCTGTCTCGCCTCCATTGCTAATTTAAAGGAAAGAAAAAGTGAGATCAGGCAAACCTAGAGTAAGCCTTAAAGTTCTTATTGCTGAGAATAAAATTTCAAAATATCAAAATGCAAACAAATTAGTGGAAGAGATTTTCTCCATTGCGTAATTCTAAGCTATCTTCTCATAATTTCTTTTTTTTTTTTTGCATTTTGATATTTTAAAAATTTCTATTCAGCATTTGAAACCCAATCTGAACTCAGTTTTTTATATACTTTAAATTCTAAATTAGTTACAGAGAAGAAAGAGAATTTGTTACGAAATGTTTCTCTCGAGGGGAAAAGATTTGCGACAGTTGTAATTTTTTTACGCATGGGGGTTTTTAGTGGCGATTTCTTTCGATGGATTGAGTTAACAGAAAATAATCTTGAATTTTGTGTATTAAAAAAAAGAATATTTACCTTTGTTCATCGTAACTTAAAACTTTATACTTTCTGAAAGGCCTCCACGGTCTCAGATTTAAATTTGGGCAAGAGATGTTGACCATCTGAGATAAACTCCTTGCTGCTTCAGTGGTAAACGGTACAATCGCCACTTTCTTAAATGAGAAATCTAGTTCTATTCCACCAGGTACCACCCACGATATCGAAGAGGAAGAGGCTTTTTCTGGTGGTGGGGAGAAACTCCCAACAGCTAGTACGGAAAATGATGCAGTAGTACACCAGGGATCCATGTAGTAATACCGTATCAGATTGAACTGTCCATTTTTTATGTGATAACGGCGAAGCATGAAACGAGGACCAGGATGTATTTCACACCTGTGTTGGAACAGAAAGGAATATCTCTTAAAGTTAGTTCGAACAGTAAAAATACATGAATGAAAACTGAGTAACATTTAGATCATTTCAAAAGATATATAGTAGACAAATAAAAAATAAATAAATAAATAAAAACTTATTTTTTGTACTATTGGAAAGGGAAATATACGACAGCAAGAGAAAAGGCAAAGTTTTGAGGTTCTAGAACAGAGATGGCTAGCCTACATCACACGTGCCACTAGGTAGCATGTGACAGATATTTAGGTGGCACACTAGAAGTACATATTACAATTCCTTTATTCTATTACATTCACTGAAATTATTTTTTGAAAAAATCTCTAATAGTAGAATAGAGATCAAAGGTTTATCTTAAAACGAGTATAATTTTAGGTGTCATTTTAAAATTTTACAGGACAAAAGGATATTAATGTCCTCTCCTAATGGAAGTTTAAGTTAGTATTTTGGAAGAGAGTGAAATTTTTTTAAGTAGTTCGTAAAAACAGTAAGTTTAAAATTGAGTACTCGAATTAAATTGCGAATTATGAAAAATTGTGAGCAGGTGTTTATCAATAAATTCAACGTATAAGAAACAGCATGTTGCTCGTACTCATAGTACATGTCTCAGATTTAAGGAAAATCTAGTGTATTATTAAAGTTTATAAAGTAAAAAGCTTATGTTGAAAAGTTTTTAAAAATTTAAAAGTACTATTTTTTTAAACGAAAATAAACACAATTAAATGTATGTTTTGAATTGTATTGATAAATCTAAATTTTTACACTTCAAAAAATTGAAAACATCCTTACATTAGTTACCTTAATTTTATATAATTGCTTATCATAAAGTGTGGCATTTATGATCTCTTACCTTATCTCAATATTAAACTGAAATATTTTTAAAATGTTGTGATTTCTATTTTAATAAAGTTTAAAACTAAACAGAAAATATATTTCCAAAAAGTAATTCTACGATTTGATGTTAAAGTAGTGGTTTAAAGATTTTTATTTTAAAAAAAGAAATGTAACAAGTGGCTCACAGAACACAGAAAAATAATAAACCGTGCACTGTTTCGTTAATCAAAAAAGGTTCACCATCCCTGTGCTGGAATTTCATGTGTGGATGATATCTCCTGATTACAAAATTTCATAAATCGAAAATCCTTCGTAGACATAATCACGCAGGGGCGATTACTTAAATAACAAATATTGCTCGCCACAGTACACACTAACTCGTACACTCATGGTATTTTATCCAAACTTATTGCTTTAAAGTAGATAAGTTAGACTTAGACCAACACTGACATGAGACTAAATAAGGAGTTTAATTCTGGCTCTAAGGCAGAATTTTTATCACTAAAATAACATAATATTTCATTTAATCCCAACACATAATATAAATCAGCACCAAAGTTATTATTATACCACATTGTTACAAAGCGAAATATATTTTGATAATCCCTTTCTGATATCATTGGGGAAACTGTGTTGATTTATGGACTAAAAGTATTAATAAGAATACTAAATCCAAACAAAAGTAGTCAAAATTAATGAAGGAGCTAAGCACAATTTTTAATGGTTCGTTATTGATGTAACACAAACTGAAATAAGTTACCTAAGACTGTAATCTGAAGTTATAAGTGCCTCGTACATAAAGTAAAACCGAAATAACGAGAGTTTAGAGTTATAATTTTATTAATGTTTAAAAATTCATGAATTCAATTCATTTCCTGTTTATTGGGCTCTGTTATGAAATTTTAGTAGATATTGGCCATCGTGTTAGTTTATTTTGATATTTTTATGACGTTGGGGTGAATTTATAATTTGATCAGGAAGGGGAGGATTTTATTAAAAGAAAGATAAATCTGTCGGAAATAAAGTCGTTTTATTTCTCGAAAGAAAGTTCTATTTATAAGAGAGGAATTAATTGTAACAAAAATTTATTTCAGAGAAAATTTTTATTTGTTTAATCAAGATGATATGACCATTAGCCTTTTTGGCAGTTTAAATCAATTGAATTAATTTAAGGTTAGATTTTTAGAGAACGTTAATTTACAGCAGTTAAAAAAATTTAGAATAATTTCTGATTTGTTAGAAAACTTTTTTAACATTAAATCTTAGAGAATGTCCGAGAAAGTACAGTGTTGTGTTCGATTTCGTATCTTACTTAACCGTTTACACCAACTAATTAGTATATTTAATGTGTCTTAGAATTTAGTATATGATAAAAAGATAAAAGTTTCGACTGTGTTTGATAATAAGAGAAATTTAATAAAGCATATAGCAACGAAAATTAAATAAATAATGTGATCAAGCAATTCTATTATAAAGTTTTTTTTAATAGCAATCTATTTTGTACTATTTTTACAGTTAAAACCTCTTTTGAGTGTTATAGGTATGAATGCATGTAGAATAAGGATTTCTACTAGCTTACATTAAAATTTTAAACTGGGAATTATAGAATATATGACACAATACGAAGAAATTAATGAGAAGTAATTTTATTCGCTAACGAGATTTACATGATTAAAACAGTCATATAGAAAACTGTTTTCAACTCTCTTGAATTTATTATTTTACATTTTAAAAATTTCGATATAATGTTTAAGATTTTTAACTGACAACATATAAGCCTTCTTTTTTTGTTACTTTTGACATGTACTCCAGTACGAGTTTATAAAATAACGGTTTATCTCGAGTCAAATCAATTAAGTTAATAATAATGGGTAAATTAATTACAATAATGGATAAAAAAAAATAGGAAAAAGGCAATTAAAATTATAATAACTTTCTAGCAGATTGGAATTTTGAAAAACAAATCCATCTTAATATTATTAATAAAAATGACCCTTTCAAAATATCAAATTTCAATTCTATAGTTGCATTTCTTAGAGCTGCAGAGTGGCTAGCAATATACTTTTTAATACGTGTTTAACAATGATAATTTCCAAGCTAATTATCAATTTTTTTTCCACCCTAGTTCCTGTTCACTTTTCTACACTTCTTCGTAAATTTTAAATCTTTCAAAATGTCAAATATAACAAAAGAACTGAGAAAAATTAGTGAAAAAAAGCACTAAAAGACCAAATGGAATTTTTTTTTAGAAAATCTATGGTTAAATTCACAAATGAAAATGGCCCTTTCTGAACGTCAAATTTCAACTCTCTTGTTGTATTTCTGCGGACTGCAGAGCAGCTCGCTAGACAATTTTTACTACAAGTTTAACTATTAATAATTCTCGAACTAATTATCAGATTCGAATTCTTTTTATTCCCTCGTATTACATGTACATTTTTCTACACGTCTTCGTAATTTAAAGTTTATATATCTTATAATTTTAGCACGACAAAACAAAACAAAAAGGCTAAATTGAATATCGAAAAAATCATTAGGCTCTTACGAATTTTTAATTTAGATAGATATAAGATAGCTGAATATTAAAATAGTGCTCTTTCCTCTTTATATACTGAAATTTTAATTGAACATTTCACTTCCTCACTTTTTGTAATTCATAAAAAGTCTAAAAAATAAAATTTGACAGAAACAAATTCAATTTATTTATCTGAATTAAATTAAAACTCCCAAGCTTTGTAACTGACATCAAGACAATCACCTAAATCTCTCACTTCCTAGATGATATTGATTACAAAGAGCAACGTGTGTTTGAACTATCTGGGAAGATTTGGTATTAATTAATGCCTGGACAACGTCCCATTCCGAAGCAGTGTTTGCAGAAAAGAGGCGACCCTTGTTCGTAACGTGCCCGGGTAATCCCTATTCCTTCCTCACTTCTGAAGTGCGACCCACTTTGGAGTGGAGAGGTGTTGTTCTGAGTCTATAGAGTCTTTTCTCCATCCCCAGTGTTGTCGCGAGGTAAACAGATGTTCGTAAGCACGGCTCTATCTGAAGTGTTATCCATAGTTTTATGAACTAAACTTTGATCGCAGAGGAAATGGCTTTAGGTATAAATGGTGTGAAGCCTCTTTAAGATTAGCATAATCTAGAGTGTGACTCATAATTTATTTATTTATTTATATTTAGTTTTGTGTAGTAATCACAATCCATTTTAAGTGGCATAGAGTTTTATAGTTTTGCAAAAAAGAAAAAGAAAAAAAAATATTCAAATATTTAGCAGAAAAATTAAAGCTTGTAGAACTCGGACATCTGTTTAGCTTTTCGAAATGGATATATTTGTTAAATAAAGTTTTCTTAATAATTTTCAATATTGACAAAATTGAATTTGTAAATATTGCTAAAGAGAGATATTTGTATTGCTTTGTGAAATAAGGTTTTAACAAAAGGGAGCGATTGCATTTGTAAAGTTTTGTAGAAAGGAGCTTTTTCAACAAAGCTTAGCAGAAAAATTAAGGTTTATAGAATTAGGTTATTTGTTTGGTTTTGAGAAATGGAGACATATGTACTGCATTGTAAAATGAGGTTTTTCAATAGTTTGCAATATTGATAAATTTTATTTCAAAGGTTCTGTTGAAACAAATGTACTATTTACATTGCTCTGTAAAATAAGGTTTTTGTTGAAGGGAGAGATTGCATTTGTAAAGTTTTGTAGAAAGGAGCTTTTTCAACATAGCTTAGCAGAAAAACTAAGGTTTATAGAACTAGGTAATTTGTTTGGTTTTGAGAAATGGAGACATATGTACTGCATTGTAAAATGAGGTTTTTCAATAGTTGGCAATATTTATAAATTTTATTTCAAAAGTTCTGTTGAAACAAATGTACTATTTACATTGCTCTTTAAAATAAGGTTTTTGCTGAAGGGAGAGATTGTATTTGTGAAGTTTTGCAGGAAGAAAATATTTATTTATGGTAAACTAACCAGTGAAGGAACACTTAAGCTTCGCTTGCCTTTTAAAAAATCATATTAATTTCAAAATTCGTAATTTTAGTTAAATTACAGTGTCAACATATTTGTTACTAATTGCAAATTGTGTAAAAAAATTGTAGAGAACTTACATAATATTGTTTTAAAGTTTTGGAGGTTCAAATAACAAGTAATAAGAAGACCAAGCGAAGGAGCAGCTCTTACCAGTGAATGAACACCCAGTAAAGGAGCACTTAATTTTGGTTATTTTTTAATGCTCTTTATGAATTTATAAGCCATACAAATATTTAAAAACAAGCCTATTCCTGAAATTATTATATATAAATAATTGGAAAATGTTAACTAATCTCTGTAATCATGAATTGAAAATTAAAGTGTCGACATATTAACACATACAGTTCATTCACTGGGAAATCTATGCCCAGTAAAGGAACATGCCTGTTCCCTCACTAGTTAGAAGCTGTTTTTCGTATTTTTAACATACTTTTGATGCGGAACATCACTAAAGGTACAAGAAAATTAAAGTTTATATTTTATTTTCATTAACTTAGAAAAGAACCCAGTAAGGGAACATTTGTTCCTTCACTGGTTTTTCATCGTTTGGTGATCCAGTGAATAAACACCCTCGTATCTCAGTACTTTATTATGCTATGGTGCTTTAAAAAAAAAATAAAACGTAACTTCAATAGCTATATTTTGAATTCTCCTTTTCACAGTGAGAAAAATAAAGCTATTACATGCAATTAATTCCACTTCAAACATATAAATACAAACACTCACCTTATAATTTTTTGAAAGAAACAAGGCTTTGCAGAGATTATAATAAATTCAAAATTTTTTCCAGAGAAGTCTATTTGACCAGGTAATCCAAAACATTGCTAGATGACTTCCTATTGTTTGGCAGTAAGCTATTGTGACCAATCAGTCTAAAGAAAAACTTTCAAATTCTTATTTTTAATCAATTTATATGAAATGTTCCTTCACTGGTTGGTTTACCCTAGATCTATGGAAATTAGACGTTTTTATACTTTAGAAAAATAAAAGAATTCGTGCAGTTTCATGAGATAATTTGTATGGATTTTTATAAGTGAATTATTTATGTAGTGAATTATTTATATTTCAATAGCGAGATCTCTGTTTTCAGAACTGAGATATTTATTTAGTTTTTTTTTTTTTTTTTTTTTTTTTTTTTTTTTTNTTTTTTTTTTTTTTTTTTTTAAGTTAAGATATTTCTGCGTTTTTTTTTTTTTTCAATGTGTAGATTGTCGTATGCTTTTTTTTTAAAATTTAACTAGTATTTTAAAAAAAACTCAATCTGCTGACAATTTTTAAAAAATGCTTCAAGATTTTATCTCAAAAGTTTAAAATAATTAATGCAAAATAGAAAAAGAAATTTAATATATTTTTGAAATCATTAATAAAAATATTCTAATTTTGTGTTTTATTTACAGTAACTTCTTTTAAACTTCTTAGTTTCAATTTTTGCTCATTTTTTTTTCCTGATTTCCATAATAAGATATTAATTAAGATATTAAATGTATCGTAAACTAAGGTAACTTTGCCCTACCATTTGGTAAAAGATGGAAATAAAGGTTTATTATTAAAGGTTAGTAGGATCATTATAGTTAACCTGTAAATTCTGCTAATTCAAATTTGAGAAATTTAACTTGATAACAGTTTATGCAGTGTGTTTCGTAGTCACCGCCATTAATAGATATTTTTAGAATCAGAAAAATAGGATACACGTTAGGAGGCAAAAATTATAATATTCAAGCCAGGGAGAAACATTAACACTATTGAAATCTGTTTAGAAATCAATACACCCTGTACTGTTTAGAAAAAATACTACATCCCCTTTGATTGTCTGCTTAAACTCACAGGTAATTTAAATAATCGCTTCTTGATCCTCGTCTGTTTCCGCCGGCAATCAAATAGGTTTTAATACTTTCTGACCCAACTTTTTCTGTTTTAATCCGGTACAATTTAGATAATGTTTATCTTTTTTCTTCGCTTCTACAATAATTTGCGGCATACAATCGGAAAACGGGAGCTTTAAAACGCAAATATCTGATACGGAAAATGCATACTGCATTTGAAAAAAAGTATGGTCAAAACTAGCACAATATGACAAAATTTTCCGCGTTTCTGGCTCTATAGGAACACCAAAAACAATGTAATTTTTATCGAAGCGCTGTAATGATTTAGGTGAAATCAACTATAAAACATGATCTTATAACAAGTAATAAAATTTGGTTAATGTAGTAAAATTCAGAAATGTTATCGTGATACCTTAGATTTATTTGATTAATTTTACTTTTCAGTTTTATATTTTTTACTAAATGTGTTGTAATAAGAACTATACTTATATACAACTAATACAACTATGTGCATTAAAAAACATTTGAAATGCTCACGTCTCTTTCAGTTGTATTAAGAGTGCCAAAACAAGAATTTTTCAATTTCTTCAAAATATATTTTTTTTGTGGAGCTGCACTTACATTACTAATATTTTGTGCCTTAAAGTTATTAAAAATCAAATAGAATGATCGTTACAAGGTTAAAACAGTCACCAATCTTTCTAAAAATATTATTTATTGAATTTTATGTAAAGTGTTCACCGTGTCGAGATTAGATTTCCTTAATCGCAAACAATCTGTTTAAGAACATTTTCGAAAGAATTGCTTGTTTATAGAGGCTATAAGTGATCCTTATTTAAATATAACTCTTTTAATGATAAGTTATTTTTGTTCTTAAAATTATCAATAATTAAAACTTCTGACACCGAAACAAAAAGAAACGAGTGACGAAAGGCAGTTTAAAGAATTCATAACTCAAACATAAAAAAAACGTGTCACTGTCATAATTTTTATTTTATTTCCACTGTTAAAATGTCACTGTCATTACATATTTTGTGTACACATTGAATAGACCCATTAATAAGCAAACAGGTAAAGTAACAAAAAATAACTTTATTTAAATCTTATTTTGAACTGATGGGTAAAGATATTTAACCGTGAATATAAATATTAATAAAAAAGGAAATTGTATGAATGACATTTCAAATCCTTCGAGTGACATCTAGACATAGAATTTTGTGACATGCACGACAGGTATCTAACCAAACAAGAAAATTCTAGCCCACCCTTGATGACGTAATATATAGCCATTTCCTACCCCCTTTTCAATTTATGGCCACACACGCAGCTATCTGTTCTGTCCCAGTATTTTGATATAAAGTGATGAAGAAACACTTATCACATTATTATTAGTAAAAAAACGTACTTTCTTTGTATAAACATGAATTTTTTTCCGACATATTCAGATTTTTGACCCCCAAAATATAGGGGGTAGCCGCAATCTGGGAAATATGGTTCCATAATTTGGTCAAGAGAGCGATTCAAAGTTTGGACCCTTGGTGTTAATTTTATTTTTTGTGTATTTCGCCATATCTCGAGAAATTTAAAGCGAATTAAAAAAAACTTTGCACACAATTTATGAAATTCACTTATCCAAACATAAATCCATGCAAAATGCATAATTTTGTAAATATTTACTGATTTTTATTATTTTATTTACAATAGTCAAGAAAAATTTGAATTGTACAATTATTTACATATTTTTAATTACAATTATTTACATATTTTTAAAGTATCTATTTTTATTTGGCAAAATACAAAATTTGAGTCAAATTGGTTGTATAGTTCCTGAGAAATCGAATTTTAAACAAGTCGTATATTTAAAAATTTGATTTCTCAGGAACTATTCAACCGATTGCGTTCAAATTTTGTCATTTGCCATGCAAAATTTGATACTTTAAAATTAAGTAAAAAGGTATGCATTTTAAAATTCGAAATTTTACGACTTCTATTGAATAAAATAGTAAAAAATAGTAAATATTTAATATAATGTATTTTTTGCGCGGAATTATCTTTGGATAAACGAATTTTTTAATTGTGTGCAAAGATTTTCCATTCGCTTAAAGTTCTCGAGATATGGCGAAATAGGAAATAAATAAATCTAACATTAGGAGGTCCAAACTTTGGATCGCTCTCCTGACCAAATTATGGGGACCCTATTTTCCAGATTGCGGCTACCAGATATTTTAGCGGGTAAAAAATCCGCATCTGTCGGAAAAAAAGGTTTGCTTATTCAGGAAAAATACGTTTTTGTGTCATATTTCTTAACTTAAATATCGTCTGCACCAATTAATTAGCATATTTGAGATCACCCCTCAAACTGTTAAGATGGATTCCTAGAAAGTGAAGATCCGATCATAAGTTCAAAAGATATTCAGGGTGATCCGTTTTTTATTTTAAGCACAGTACAATCTAATGTATCACATCAGATGTGTATAATCACAATTAAACTCAGTATATCATTAAAATTCCTACTTATTTTTGTAGTTCTCTGATAGGATTTTAAAGAAGAATTTTATAACCTGTAAGGGCGATTGCCTAAAATGATTAAAAAAATAAGTGATGTTCAAAAGTTCCCCTTTGCTGGGACAAACATTGTCTTTTAGATATTTTAAAACAAAAACTTTGAACTAAATAAATTTTTTTAATATTTATCATAATTGCTTGCCTGCAATTATGATTGCATGCAAGCTTAATTACAAATTTTAATTTATCACAACTAGCCCAACTTTGATCCAATGTTCCAATTGTAAAAAAGCATACATTTTTACATATTAATGAGTAAATATAAGTTCATGTCTGGGATATTACAAAGCGTTTTTATGTTTAGAAAATTTATTATATTTTTTTCTGGTCTGAGGTCATTTATATTGAGTCTTTATAGTCAAAAAACAAAAGTATTTTTATGATACGAATTCTTCGCTTACAAATACGGGATACAGACATATGAGATTAATAAACAAAAGCTTTCAGCTGATATCTTTAATAATACATATATTTGTTTGAGAACTGTAAAAAAAATCCTTTTAAAAATTATTAAAATCTTTTAAAAAAATTTTCCTTTTTAAAATTTAATATACACTAACAAACAAAAAAGTATTTTTTTTCTTTTTAGTATAGAGTAGCAGCTTTAAAAGTGGTCAGTTTAAGATAATAGTATAAGTGTTTTAGTTCAAAGTAAGTTTATACATTTTAATATTTCTGTGACATTAGACGCAGAGGAAAATATCTATCAATGCACGTTAACATTTTATCTACAGGCAGCTATCAGCAAAATAATAATTATAAATTCTGTATTCAAACTTTATTTGTATATTAATGCAAACAAAACTTTAATGTCACATTGTTTTGTAAAATTTTATTTTGTTATTTCAACAAATTATTTCAATTTTAAGCATTTTATGCGTTAGAAATTCAGAAGAAAAACAGTAGTTCTATATTCACATTTAAGTTGTTTCGGTCTTCAAAAGGATTATTAAACTTTAAAGCCTTTTTGCCTGAAAAATTAAGAAAAATAGTCAAGACAAGTTCTATGCTCAGTTTTTATCTGCATTACATTTTCAGTTTATTTAAAACATCATCAAAGCTTAAAAATTCAGTAAAATAATAATTATAATCAAACTTTATTTTTAATATTATAGTTTTAGAATGATTTTGCCTTAAAAATTCAGGAAAATAAAAATTATAAGTGCTACACTCGAGCTAACTTTGTTTTAGTCCTTAACAGAATACTAAATCTGTAAAATATTTTTGCAATAAAAATTCAGCAAAATAGTTAGAAGTTCTGCACTCGCTTTTTATTTGTATTGTTTTCCAACAAAACTATTTTGAATTTTAGAACATTTTTGACTTAAAATTTCAAAAAAATAAAGTTATAAAATAAATTAATCAAATCGTAATAGCTGTAAGTTCTATAGTCAAGTTTTATTTACATTATTTTTCTACAAATTATCAAATTTTGGTATATTTTTTAATTAAAAATTCCAAAAAAAATTTTTTTTGGATCTAATATGCAGCTTTACTTGTATTATTTTCTAAACAATTGCAAATAATTCAAACTATTTTTCCTATAATATACAATTTAAAGTCTATGGAACATAATTGCCTTTTTACACAAAACAACAAACACTTTTTTTTTCTTTAGGCGCCAAAAACATTGCAAACAACGGGGCACTATACCCATCCTCAAATTCGCCAACCAAAGAGGAAATGAGTGTCCTCAATCAGCTGTCTATAATTTACTGTCAACTCTGCAATTAAAATTCTAGTCGGGCCCTAAAAAGGGGATGTAATATATATGTCCGACAATACTCGGGCCGTAGAAAAAGCTAATGGCTGTTAAGAAGTAATAACAAGAACTCACTTCTGAGATAGCCAGAGTCCCTTATAATTGCGGGAGACTTTCACATCATTCTCAGACTTCTGGATATCAGTTTGCCAGATCTGGCAGAAAGATGAATGGCCAGCCTCGGAAACGGACAGCAACAACGTGAGGATAACTGAAAGAACTGAAAGAGGAAGAAAAAAATAAAGTAAAAGGTTAAGAAAACATTGCCTGAATTAGATATTGAATTGGACATTGAGTTAGTAATACTGCATGCAGTAATCTATTTTAAGACATTATACCTTATCTGATGTATTCAAAAAATGAGATTTACTTGTAATTATTTAATTATTTCGTTAATTTAAAAACAATGATTGTGGAAGGTAAGATGAATCATGGAATTTCAAAACTTATTCATTTAAACCATTGCTTTTAAATTATTTAATTTTATAGAAATAAAAAAGTATTACAAAAAATAAACGCAAATAATAAAATCTTATTGTTATATATTTATTTATTTTATACTTTTAATAATATGCTACTACGCTCGCGTTGATCACTGAATTTATCTGATATAACGAATAAAAAATAATTAAATATCTAAGAACGTGCAAAAAACTCAGCTCCTTTTCCGATTAATGAGAGTTATAGACAAGCAAACATCACTGACATTTTGTTTAAAATCGTCTGAAGTTTCTATCTCAATGGCGCTAGTTCCATACCAATGAAAAATTCCATTTTTAAAGTCTCTTTTGGACGATCTAATTGAAATTTTTGAACTATTTTCAGAATCGATAGCTAAAATTGCCCCAGACGATAAAACAAGCAGTTCAATAGTTATAAAAAGGACACATACGCACAGAAACAAACTCTTTATAATAATAAATAACATATCTAAGCTTTTGGTATTCTGAGTATAGTGTACCCATAAATTTAATCAATCTTTATTTTCAAGGAACAAAGAAAGTTTCACTGGCTACGTTTACATAGACGAGCAGTTCGAATGCCGGTGATTAATGATGATCTTCACTATGATGTTATTAATATTTGATTAGTGCACCAGCTACAGTACTGACATGAAATGTACTGGATTATATGCATATAGGTTTACGATTTTTAGTCTTGCCCATTATGGACACTTTTCTCAATGGGGCCAGTTAATAGAAACTTTCAAGGTTTCCACTTCAAGCAACAGATTCGATTTAGTTCCCACTAATTCAAAAAATCGTTTAGAATTATTCCCGCTACTTCAATTAGAAGTTCATATTATGTAATAGTTATCGACAACAGCAACTCAGCATCAACAGAAATTCAAGGATTTCAACTTGCACCTCTGGCAGTGTTAACGTTAAGCAAAACTATAGGTAAGCCGGTCATTGGTTTAAATGTCGGACTAACAGTGTGACATTTTACTAGTTTTTCTCTCTGCATAACACAAGTGTGCGTTAGTTTTATTCAGACTTACGTTAAGGCAAATTTGTCCCACACAAGTTTACTTGTGATTTGAGTTAGTTTAAATTTGCAAAGCTACAGAACTGATAATCAAGAGTCACATATCTATTATATAAATTAGTCATTCAACACCAGCTATAAAATATAATATGCAATTTCATATTTTTATTGCATTAATTTTTAACCATTTCTGAAGCTGTAAATTTTTTGTTTTATTTTATATTGTATCCAAGTCATGACTTTCGAGACTTTAAATTGATTCTTTTTACTACGCAAGAAACAAATTCTATTTTTAAATTTTAATTTGTAATTAAGTTGATTTTCAAGTATTTATTTTTTGGTTTGAAAAATTTTGATGTTATTTCTTTGAAAAGCATGGTTAGACTTAGAGATGTTAACACATTTAACATTTGCATTACAAATAGTATATAGAAATGCTTACTTAATTGGTTTTAATGAAGAAAAAAAATAAAAATAAAGAACTACAATGCTTAAATGTTAAGGGAATAGAAATTTCTCAAAGATTTTAGCATAAGTTAAGAATTCTAGAAACTTTTTACAAACTGCCTATTTACTTTGATTGTATGCAATTAAGTAAAGTGTTGTTTACTTTATGTGTTAAATAGTGTGCGACTGGAACGCATTAAAAATTGAATATATTAGATCAAATTTGAATAATTTTGCTTATTTTTTAAATAAAAAATTATAAAGTAACTAATTTAAGTATCTAAACTTTATTATATTCAAAAATAATTATTAAAATTAGGAAACCCATCATAAATGCTTCAGTTTGTGGTTTGTAAACATGAGATATTTGCGTTATATATATACAGCTCCACACAGTCTTATTATTAAAGTAAATCAGGTCTCTTAGAAGATTAATCCGGTTTCTGAACATCCATTTTGTGAACATCCAAAATATCTATGCCCTTTATTTTTAATTAAAAGTAAGATATAATAAATTATTCTTAGATGCATCCTAAAAAGACGTTATCCCTTTTTATGATTGAAAGATTATAAAAAGTTTTAATTTTAAATATCAAAAACCATTCGACCACTTCCTTTCAAATTTTGGATTTTTCTTCCCAGATATAGTTTAGAATTATGTAACAATCAAAATCTGTATACCTTTGCAATCAATTAGAAAAATTTTGAATTGTTCGATACTTTTCCATTAAAAGGGCCATTGGCGATGGTAAATTTTTTGTCAAATCAAACACCAATCATACATAACAATCACCAAACATGCGTAATCAATCAATAACAATCGCTGTTTATAATTTTTAATAATATGATTGATCAAGTGTGTGAACGCCATTTGCTAAAAGGGAACAAAAAAAAGGGAACTTTTTCTTATACTTGCATTGACCGTTGAGGTGAAGGGTTGCCTTTGTGGGCCCTCTTTAACGGAACAGTTCCATTTTTCCGTCAGCAAGATTTTCCACGAAATCAAAAATACGTTTACGTGTTTCTAGTTTTTTTCCCCTTGTATTGTACTTATATAAATAAAAGACACATATTGCAAGATAACATGGATAAGTTCCACTAGCATTGTATGTTAATAGAACAAATTCCTTAAAATTATTGTTTATTTTTTATTAATAAATAACAATCATTGCAGGATGAGGAAGATTCCGCTGCTTCTGAAGTTACGTTATCTTTAGGGTTAGTCTTTGTTTGAGACTAGCAACTAATATTTTATCACCCTTAGCTGAGTGTTAATCCTTGAGGATATAAAGCACGGAAATAACTTCCTTAATCCAACGGAACAGACCGAAACAGTTAGAAGTCAAAAATATGTTTGTTATAAATAGAAAAATATCATCATACTGATGTGAGTCTGGAAATGTCACCCTCTTTCTTCCAACATATCAACAAAAAAGTGAAAGCAAAAGTTTGATAAACTTTAACAAAACCGTAGACAACGTGCGTGCGTAAGCTCGAGCCATGAGGCAAAATTAGGAAAATTTGCTATCGGCCAGTGGCCAGTCGTAACATTTTTGGTAGTGGCCACTTTCTCACAAATGGAAAATTCTAAACTATTAAACAAAAACCGTTACTATTTAAAATGTAAAGCATTTCTTTTGAAAAATTTCTCAAAATATGGCCATATTCAGTTTCAAAATTAAATACGGCTCTATTGTTAGTTTCTAAAATAAAAATGAAAATTCATGATCTTTTTAAGTAGATTTATGTAAAATTTAAGTACGTACATACCATTTTCAATGAATTAAATTTAGGGTTCCAGTTATTGAACCAATAATGCAACATGAAACTTATGTTCATTAACAATCAAAAAATGATCCGTTACGAAATAAAACTGATATAATTGCAATCATAATGATGAAATTATATTGATCAGATTATTTTCAAATGATATTATCGGCCATAATTGAAATAAGTAATATACAATTAACTTAAACCCTATTGAAACCTTTGATTATCAAATTGAGTCTCGTTGAAATTTTGAAAAAGCGTAAAATAACCTAAACATTTCAAGGATGCTTGCAGCCTTTCTTTGTCATAAACACTATAGAGATTCCATAGTAATAAATACTACACTGACGCCACTTCACTTACCTGTCCATTGATAATCCATCAATAATCAATCAGCTAGAGAGCAACCAAAAGGAATGCGTTTCTTTTGGAATGGGAATAAGTATCGTCCAAAAGAAATAGTGCAAAGAGTTGACATTCAGAACTACAAAATTACGATAATTGAAAGATTTATTCAACTAAAAGATGTAATTTATCTCCTCTGTCTTTCTAATACGAGAAGTTAAACGCACGTGGAGGGCATTGTCAGAGTCAAAAATTTGCAATTAGCTAACAAATTATTAATCGTAATTTTATTTGTCGCCCTATAACAGGTGATGACCGTTAATTTCGCCCTATAACTCGAGTCCCTCTAATTATTTCCAATTTACGAGACGCTTTAATGATATCTACTTACAGATGTTGTGAAGTAATTTACTGACAAAACATTTTTTTCATTAGTTTTTTTTATGTATTTTATGTATCACCTCCCTCCCCCAAATCCACATTTTTATTTCTTAACGATAAACAGTTTATTACATTAAGAGATCCCAAAATGATTTATTGTTTTATTATAGATTTAGTTCCCGATTCTATTGTGATAAAATTTAGATTTAATTATTTTTCTGAGTTATCATTGCAATTTCATGTCCAATTTTGTCTTTCAAATTCCTATTTAATTTTTCTTTAGTACGAAAAATATCTAGCATAGTATAGCAAAAGTGAATTCCGAATATTGTTTCATAATTTTATATTCATTTTAATAATTACACTGGGCTCAATTCTGCATAAAGCTAATTATAAAAGTAGATATAGTTTATTTATTGTTTCATATTTGTACAGTTAATACACTTATTTATCATTCTAATTATATTTATTACAAAATATTGCATAATTAGGTAACATGATAAGATTCCGCTTTATACTAAAGACGCATCACTTTTAATTTTAAGCCATTTTTAGGCGTAATGACAATTAAAATAAAAAATAAAAATGTTTTGATATCATATTACGTTTTTTTTTAATTTTTGTATAATTGATTAAAACTAAATTGATTAATATAATAAATAAATAAAAGTACTGTAAATATTACAAGGAATAAATAATAAATAATTAACATACATGTAAGGAATACCTTTGAAACTTTTGTTAATTTTATGCCGGTGACAGCTAAAGAAATTTAATGTATATAGATATAAAAGGGAAAGCTCCCTAATAACTCGAGAACGGGAGCTTTGATTTTTTTTTCTCCAGCAGTTAGCAAATTTTCCACGGGCAATATGTAAATCGCTTCTTTCCGGCTTTATGTATTTCGGGAACGGTATCGAAAATACGAAATTTCATTGATAATTACTATGAATTAAAACTTACGCTGTAGAGGAAACAACGTTTTTTTTTTACAATTTTTCAAAAAAAACAGAAGCAAGCGAAAAAATTTAATATCTTTAAAGTTCGCCAAACTTATAGTTTAAGTGCAGAAATTATGCATACTAGAAACAAGCACGCAGGCTAACACAAGTCACAGAATAAAAATTTTATGGAACTTATTAAAAAAAAATTTTTTATTATAAGTCATAAAATTTCTTGAAACGTTTCGCTTACTATTTATAATTATGTATCCTTATTTTCTATAAAACATGTAAGTTTCAATTTTAAGGCAGAAAAAAATTGCGTTAGTAAAATCTGTACAATCAGTAACCAATCCTGAACTACAATTTATAACTTCAGGATGTTGACCACATTTGAAATATATTTTTAGAATTCCTTTCAAAAATTTAATTTTAAAAAAAAGTATTCGCATATTTAAGCTGAGAAGGAAAAAAAAGGCTATCGAAGTCTAGTACATCACTAGCAAAGAAATATGGAGGGAAAATAACAAAAACAGTTTGATTGCCTGAGACTCGGAGGCGTTTATTTTAATCCCTTTTCACCTCCTCCTGTTTCCTACGGCAATCAAACAGGTTTTAATGTTTTCAACCTTAATCTCCCATTACTGATTCGTCAGATTTTGAAACCAGTCATTTACGTATATATATACTTTTTCAACTTTATTTTTGAGAAACATTCTAAAAATATACATTTAAGATCTTCTTTACAAAACATCATGTGAAAATAGAAGCTTATGATAAAAAATGCATACTCCGTTCATCTATTGTGAAACTGTATCACTGTGAAAATATACTGTTTAAATGCTTGGTAGACTTCGTAGCAATAGTTTATTCAATGATAGACCATAAATATTCTAAAGTTATATTTTAATTTGAAATATATAATTTAAATTACTGAAAACCTATTAATTAAAAGTTAAAATCTGAAAAGACATTGACAGAAATATGACCATTTCCATGATGATCAATCATCATGATCATCTCATTGATTTTTAAGTACAATTAATTTTCAATAATGAACCCTTTATATTAATTATTTTTCTCTGTTGCTTAGATAAAAATATTTTTGACTATTAAATACTTAATAGTCATTATTTTATAAAAATTAATCAAGAATTAATTTACTATCTTGTGATAATAAATGCAATGTACAAAAGGAAATGTTTATTAGTATGGAATATATGTAAGAATTGCAGTGTTTATAGTGCGTATCAGGCCTTTAAATTATCTAATTGTTATCTAACTCCCTTTTCTTTTGTTAATTTTGTTTGTCATAAATTGAGATCATTTGTTTAAGTCTGGAAGAAATTAGTGCCAACACACTTTAATATGCCTAGAATTTTGTTATTTGAAAGAGAAGAAAAAATTTAAGGATTGAAGTTTTTTCTTATATGGTTACATTCACGTTGAGGAAAGCATAAAGAAAAGAAAGTAACGTTTCAATGTTCCAAAGAAAAAAAAAAGAAGAAAAAAATATGGAGAAACCAAAAAAATATTTTCAAACCATATACTTAATTTGATGCTTTTAAAAAAACATAATTATCTGTGAAAATGATGATGATGCTTATTTATAATATATAAATAACTTTAGAACTTTAAACAGGATCTTATAAAACTTGCCATCTGTCGAACCGAGTTTCGTAAGTTCCATTAATACGATTTAACGAATACATTAAGGGTGCCATTCAAAAACTTACACTGTTAGATTCAACATATCATTTAATATTGATCTCAATGCATTTATTATAGTTTATTCAACTAAAATTATAAAATTAAGTTTATGACGGAGATATATTCAGTATTCACGTTTAAATCTTCAATGATAACTGCTATGTACTCATATCGTATGCATTATTTGTAATGCTCCTAAAATATTTTAGTCTTTTTGTGCGATTTCATATTTCATTTTATTACATTTTTTTAATTCTTATTTTGTTACATCTGTTAAGAAAATGATAAATTTATAAATTCTTTCGTAAATATCATTAAAAAACTTTGAACCTTTTGTTAAGAAAGTAACCTTTTACTTATACTTATGTACTATTGTGAATCTGGCGAAATGTTTCTACACTGGGAAAATAAAACAAAGTCTCTATATACGCTTTGCCAAAGGAAAATAAACTTAATGATCGGGGGAAAAAGGATTTTTAAATGATCATCCCATCGAAAATTGATCTGACTACCTTCCGAGATTAAAATTTATAAGGCAGAATAAGGTTTATTAATATACTTTTTTCATAAGAATGCCAGTTGAAGTGAATTCTCCCTAATCGTATTGAGTAAAAAAATTTAAATAAAATGAATGCTGTCACCGAAATTCGAACCATAAATTATATGTTTATAAACTTATTTATTTCAATGATTCTCCCGTTCAAGACTACGCCTTTAATTTACTGATTTGCTCCTTCACTGATTTGCTAATTTACTGATTCACTAATACACCGATTAATATTGAAACCATCACTTATTGGTTCATTTAATTATCCCTGATATATTTTTACCGAATCATATGCAGCGGTATTTTTTTTTTTAAATACAATTAGCGAAATTCCTGAAGGTATAGTGTTTTTACGATCACCACACCAGCCCATTAAGAGCAGTTGGGCCTGAAATATTAAACGCAACTAGCAATCGATGTTTAATACTTTCATAAATTCTGTTATAACAAAGAAAAATATCATTATCAACATTAGTAAATTATGCTGATTAAACACAGTTTTAAATGTCATTAATTATAATTAAACACAACGTCTCATTGAAAAATTAGATGAAAAATATAAAATGGTACGAGAAATTAATTCAAACATAAATTAACTCTCTCGGATAAAATAGCGATTTCTTAACTTCATATACAAAACAATCAACAGGGTGCCTCTGTTGTCTATAATTATAAAATAATAGAGGTAGGCCGACTAAACGGCTGATTCAATAATAGCAATCATCCTAAACATATTCAATGTCATTGTTTGAGTGTTACTAACAGAACATAAGCGAATCACACATTGAAATTGTTATATCTTATTATAGAATTTAGCAATCATAAGCCAAATTCAAACGGGAAAAAGTTATTTTAACTTTTAAATACCAGTTTTAAAATAAAATCACCTGTAAGTCTATAAACAAAATCAATGACCTAATCTTCAACTCAACATCACGTTGATGTCCATAGCCTCTTCAACAAAAAATAATAATAATAATAATAAAATAAATAAATAGAAAAAACGTAAGAAAAAAAAACAGTTGTTAAATTTTGAAAAGTTTATCATTTCGTTGAATTCGAAAAGCATAATTTTGCCCCCAGTCAATGGATTAAAAGTTTTTAACATTAATTTATAATTAGATGACAACAGTTTTGTACTATTGTGAATAATTTTTAAAATATAAAAGGCAAACAGAATTTAGAAGGAGAAAAAAATTCTGATAAAATTATCGTACTGTATGGTTATGACATTTCTGGTTGTTAAGAAAATAATATTAACTCTAGTAAAAAGCTAAAATATATGGTATTTTAACCATTTATTTGGTAATTTTTCCGTTTTTATGGTAATGGTAAAGTGCAAATCCCAGTTTTCTAAATTATAATTCTTATTACAACACATTTAGTAAAAAATTAAAAAACTGAAAAATAAATTGTACCGAATGATAGGTTTATTCGTCATCGAAAGTATCATAATAAAATTAACAAATTTTTCCACATTTACTAAATTTTTATCAAATATTATAAAACTATATTTTATTGTTAAATTTAACGAAATCATTATCAAAGCACGACGGTAAAAAATTATCGAGCTTTTTGGTATTCCCATAGAGCCAGAAATACTATAGATTTGATCATCCTCTTAAATGTACATAATGTTTTTAAAAACACAACATCATTCGTGCTTTCTTTCTTGTACTTTTTTTAACGTTGAATTACAATATCTAAATATTTTAATGCATTGATCGTTAATTTTATTCAACAAAAAAAGAAAAGAAAAACAATTGAAATAGTTTTTTCCGCTATTGAAAAAGTCTATATCACTAAAAATAAATATATTTGATTATAACTTTTAAAATTGAAAGCAAGATGCCAACACATTCTAATTTATCAATAATCCAGCCGAGAAAAATACCATTTGGCCTCCAAGTTTGGTTCTTGTACCATCTGACTAATTCTCTAATAAAGATTAAGAAATTAGAATGAATTTTCAAAATGTTTTTTAAGGATCCAACATATAATTTAAGCTCTCTCAGAACACTTTTCTTTACATACTTAAAATTGCTATCTTTAAATATAATAATTAATCTTTAATTTTATTCAACTAAAGAATAAAAATGATTGAATTTTTTTGCAAAAATGTTTGAAAAAGTCTATCTCGTGAAAAAAATAAACGATTAGTCCTTAAAATTAGGGCAAGAGGCCTGAATGCACACAATGAGAAAGATAATTGAAAAATTTCATTACCTTTTGTTTTGTAGCTTAGGGAATTCATTTCTTTTTATCTTCGTGTTCTTTTAGCTTTTGACATCGGCGTCTTTAACAACTTTGGAGGCCTGGAATAAGGCCACGCCTCCCACTTTGAGAGATCGTTTGCTCATCATCTGTTGGCTAGATCGTAATCCGAGATGCTTGATCGACAACCAACTCAAGCAATTGTGAGCTACTGTGAAAACTATTGATTGTTTAATATAAAGAATTGTCAAATGAAATGTAACACAGCTATAGACTTTTCTTTTTCAAATCTACTTAGAATTTGAAAAAACTTTTTTTAAGTTATTCCGGAAAATTAAAATTTAAATGATAATTTTAATAAAGATTGGCTCATCAAACCTATACATTTTTTTAAATTTAAAACTAAAATTAAATAGTAAAATAAATATTTTTTTAAAAATACAAAACTGCATTCCGGGTCGTTTAAATATTTAGTAATCATGTTTTTTGGAAATTTTAGATCTACATGACACCTTGTCAGCAAAATAACTAAATCCAATCACCTCTCTTATGCTTACATAAGAAGTCACAGCATTTCTTCTCTATGTTTGTTTTTTATTTTAACTTTGAATTTTACTATAGCAATCTAATTTGAAGATTAAATTCAAATAACAAATGTAGGATAAAATAAAACAAAGTTTACATTTTAACTATTTTTATAACATTTTGAGAAAAATATTCTTTAGAAATCTTTTTTTTCTTTTCGTGGTTAAAACTCTTGGCCCTTCGAAACTGTTCGAATAAAAAATTTTGAAAATTCTTAATTTTAACTTTTTCTAAGTATAATATTTTTTCTTAATTTTTTTGATCCATTTAAAATATATATATATATATATATATTTGACACATCTCTCCATTGATTATTTTAA
>NC_092204.1:72788062-72801577 GCF_043381705.1 Parasteatoda tepidariorum
GCTTGTTGTTTGATATATATATATATATTGATATAGGATGATTTCAGTGCCTATTGCTCAAACTTCTTCGCGTGTTAAAAAAAATCCGCAAATCACAAATCTCTCCTACCCATTTTAGTATTTACGCAGTAATAACGGTCCCTTCAAGCGGACTAATAAGAAATTGAAAATAAATTTATTTTTGTTAAACCTAAAACAGAAACGTATCACTTTTTAAAGTATTGAAAATGTAAAATACTGTGGTGATGAAAGTTTATTACAAAAATGATGCACCTTCGTTCTTTCATTTCATGTATGAAAAATTCTGCATGCTGTGGTCAGGAAATTAATAAAATTTGAATTATGATTAGAGGTGGAGATTTGAATGCGCTAGCTAGTCAGGAAGTTATCGAAATTTCGATTGCAATATTCCATCATCACAAACACTAAAATCAGTCAATAAAAACGTAGTAAAATCAGAGGATCTTAACAAAAATTTATAAACATTATTATTCATACAAAAATTATTATATACTGCTGAATATATGTTTTTTTGTTGTTTTTTTTTCGTATAAATAAGTTGGTATGTAAGAATAAGATGAATATATACTGCTGAATATATGCTAGTATATAGTATATGCGAGTATGAATTAACTGGAAAATTATCATTGAGCAGGTAAATTACGTTGATGCAAAAATTAAATCTCGATCTTAAAAATGTCAAAAAGACGTCTTATTAATAAAAGTTTTGTAGATTTAATTGAATACAAAATTTATTTGATAAACAATGAAAGCACAAGAATCTATTTCCATTATAATACCAGTAGAGAATGTATATTTAGCATATTAATAACTAATTTAAATAAGTGAGATTTGGTTTGAAATTAGTATACAGGGTGTTCAGTAATCAATGCTTTTGATATTTATTTTTAGAACTCGCCAGGCAGAATTGTAATAAAAAAAATATGCATAGTGGAGATCACAAATTAATTAAATTGGGAAAAAAAGCGAAAACGTTGTCAAAATAAGAAATACGAAAGTAATAATAACAAAATAATTAATAAGAAAGTCGAGATTAAAAGCATCAAATGTGATTATTAGAAACTCCTTTGAGTTCAATCGGGCAATTAAATCAGTAATAAATGTTATTAATTCCCCTTATGTTAATTGATGTTGTTAATTCCTTAATGGTGATGATTACGAATCATTTCATATAGTTACTATAAACATTGTAAATATCAGCTTTAAATGCCTGACAATTTTATTTTTAATTACAAATTTATTTTTAATTGGAGAAGAGTTGCCGAAATTGTACCACTTTTCAAATTTAAATTTTTATCAGTCACAGATCATTGACAATTGCATCTGAACTATTTTTAGTTATAAAATAGAGTCTTTCATCTACTTATATTATTATTTGAGCAATACACAGTAAGAAATTTTGGTGTGTAGTCGCCATTATTTTTGGCGGTGAGATATACTAAAATTTTTTACAGTGCAAGTAGTCATAATTTTATTTACTTCCTCACTATTATTGTTTCATTTATCTATTTTGTTTTTGTTTGTTTGCTTACTGACAACGCATATTTTCATGCGCATTAAAGAAAATTTAATGGCTTCACGGCGAAAACGCTTCGTTTTAAAAACAAGCACATTTCAGTAATATATTCGCAATAATTATTTCAAACAATTGTCTTAATTGGCAATTTCATATATATTTTTTTCGTTAAATCTACAGCTTTGTACTCAAAAACTAATTTATTTTATTTCAACATTTAAAATGGTGGCAACTATACACCAAAAATTTTTACAGAATGAGTTCTAAAAATTTATTATTTTCGCTAGACCTGCAAGTGGTATGATTTGAGAAACTGGTTGTTTAATTCTACCACCTGCTTCCTAAATCGTACCACTCTCAGAAATATAAAGTATTTATGATTAGGTGAATGTCCACACCATATGTAACCCAAAACAATTGCTTAATAGTATAATAAGAAATTTGTCACAAGTATAGTAACAGTATTATAAGCCTATAAAATACTATAGGAACATGATGTTACGTGCTACAAAGTTCAAGAGTGGTTTTTATCTGTGCTGCTTTTTAATCTTTACATTTAAAATCAATAAAAAAAACTCTCTTTTTTAGAAATGGTGAAATTAGTTCGATTGAAGCCTTTAACATAGAAAATACTGGGATAGATCGGTCTATCAAATCACAATTACTAGATCACAACTCGACTAACCAGAAAGCTTATGACTTAGATGTTACTTACCCTTCCTTGGAATAAAAAAAAATTTCATTAAATTATTATATTTACTGAAATAAGTTCTTTTTTTCGATTGATTAACGTATAGATTGAAATTTATTGCTGTCAGAAATTAAAATATGCAAATATTGACGCTCAGTTATTGGAGTCTTGCTATAAGCTTCACTCACGAGAAGTGAAACTTGGTAACGGATAAATAAAGTTAGTTAAGAAATCACAGCCACTTTTGTGACTAAGAGTGAAGTACATTTTAAATGATTTGAAACTCGATCGGTTCAGTAGTTAAGTTGATACGTTGCTTCTAAGTCATTCAAACACAATTTCGAAATACGCGCGATGACTTAGCCAACTTCGTAGTGAAACAAAGCATTATTCCAAACCTCAGACAATAATTAGTTAGCAAAGAAGCAAGTAGAAAATAACTGATTAAGTAGCTTAACATATGAATTAAAAAGTAGCTTAACAATGATGAATTAAATGGTCTGTACATACCAGAGTTGGCTAAAACTGTAATCGATTACATTTTTTTATTACAGTAATCAATTACTTGTAATCGTGATTACAATTTTCAAAAATTTTGATTAGAGCTGTAATCATGATTACAATATTTATTACAGTAATCAATTACTTGTAATCGTGATTACAATTTTGATTACAGCTGTAATCATGATTACATAGTCGATTACAGTGATCAATTACTTGTAATCATGATTGCAACTTTCAAAAAATTTTGATTACAGCTGTAATCATGATTACAATTTTGATTACAGTAATCAGTTACTTGTAATCATGATTCTAAGTAATAGCGATTACAAATAATCACAACGAAAACTATTACGGGTAGTTATGATTACAAGTAATCAAAATATATGTTTACATGTAATCATGATAACATGTAATTTGATTATTGTGATTATTTGTAATCTAAATACACGATTACAAGACTATTGTATTCGTATAAATGATTATATTTTTTTCAGTAGATAGTATAATGTATTTTATAATGATACATTTTGCACGCATTTACATGTACTGCATTTTGCACGTATTTGTATACGTACAAATGAATGTAACTTAAATGTATGTACATATGATTTTATCTAGTGCATCTGTTCAGACATTTTAGTTTCACATACATGTACATGCACTTATATTGTAAGTATAAAATATATGTACGTATGTATATAGCTAATAATTACGTATGTATGTGCAAACAATGTAGACATGTACATTTATACACAATGAATGTATGCATTTTATGCAAATATTTGTGTATGTGAAATGTATATCTATGTTCATGTACTCCTGTTTATACAAGTGCTTGTTGTTTGTACAAACATACATACATTGTCTGTACGATGTATGTGCCATGCATGCATGTGCAATTTATTTATGCACAGTATGCATGTACAATATAGGTATATATGTAGTATGTACAATATAGGTATATATGTAGTATGTACAATATATATAGTAGGTACAATATATGTATGTATACATGTACATGATATGCAAGTCCAATGTATGGATGTACATATACACAATATGTTCATGTTCAATGTATGTATCCAAATATGCATAATACATTTGTGTACGATTGTACGTACATTGGGCAATTTATATTTTACATATATTCATACATACATTCGACATGCATAACGTATGTACATACACACATTTGAGATGCATATATTGTACAGATGTATATATTGCACAGATGCATATACAGATAGCGTACAGATGCATATTCATATAATGTACATAAGATGAAATGAACATATAATGTTCGTATAATGTACACATGTGTGTACATATACAGTACATATGTGCATAAATATATTGGGTATAATTCTTTCGTACAAATTTTACGTGTGCACATGCATGATATAACTATCTATGCATATGGTGCAATGTATATATGTCCAATGAATGTATCCACACATGTACAATGCACGTAAATTCCATGCATGCATATCCATATGTACTATATATGCATGTGCAATGAATGCGTGTACATACATTGTACATGCGTACATACATTACACGTATACATATGTAAATTACATTTACGTCTAAATATGTGTACAATGCAATAAATAAAATGCATGTAAGTTAACTTATAATGACTCAAGCAAGTTAAATGACAAAATCAAACGATATTTAAATTTAGTTTTCAGCTTTAATTGTCCTTTTGAAATTCTTTGAATAAGGAATTATTTTTAGGTATTTTCATGAAATGTTTGACAATACAGATTTATTTTTTTTATAACATAATGCATGGTTCATTGAAATTTTTTAAATGGCAAAAAAAAAACGGTAGATTTTATATGTGGAAATAATATTTAGAAATTTAAAATAAAATGATTGTTTACTTTCTAAAAAATATGAGGTCGAGTTTTATATGCCCTAGAATAAATTTTAAAACAAACTTTAATAACTTTACTTATATAATTTCTTTAATGTTTGCACAATGTATGTGTATATTGTAATTACATATATTTAAATGTATGCATGTATTTATACATTACTTGTAATTATGTACATGTATACGTTGTATGTATATACGTACATACATTGTGCATATAACTATTTTTCATACATCCATACATTACATGCGCATAAGTATTAACAAAGCATATAGTTATACAAGTACATACCTACGTTGTACATAAGTACATACTTTGCATGTACATATATCGATGTACACTTAAATGTACATGTATGCAGTTTATTTACTCAACTATATGCATATATTGTACCTTTAAATAACATTCTTACATATTGTACGTAAATACGTGCAATTTTATATACATACGTATACATGTTATTATCGTAAATTTATATAATGTATGTACTTAAGTACATAAAATCATGCAAACGTATAAGCATTATTTTCATATACGTTCATACATATATTTTCTATGTATACAAAGATACAAAACATTGCCTTTTCGTACAAACTAACATACATGAGTACATGTAACATAAATGCATAATTATATGTACTAAGCATATACGTATTGCATTAAGTATATTACAATATAATTATGAATATTGTACGTACAAACAACGTTTGTGCATACATTGTATATATATATATGAATAACAAATTGTACGTTCATGCCTGCGTATATTCTATGAACATAAAAATATATAAACTCATACATACTTACATAATGAATTTGCAAATAGTATACAAGTGTAATAGCTTGTAATCTTATAGTTTGATTACAAGTAATCACAATTACATGTAATCAAATTACATGTAATCATGATTGCATGTAATCATATATCTTGATTACTTCTAATCATAATTACCCGTAATCGTTTTCGTTGTGATTACTTGTAATCGCAATTTCTTGGAATCATGATTACAAGTAATTGATTACTATAACAAAATTGTAATCATGGTTACAGCTGTAATCAAAATTTTTTGAAAGTTGTAATCCCTATTGCAAGTAATTGATTACCGTAATCTACTATGTAATCATGATTACAAGTAATTGATTACTGATGTAATCACTCTGATGTAATCAAAAAATTTGATTACTTGTAGTCGTGATTAGAAGTAATTGATTACATAGCTGTAATTATCTGTAATCAATTACAGTTGTAATCATTACTGTAATCGACGACCAACTCTGGTACATACATACTGTACTTCAGCTATATATTTACACAAGATGTTTAAAATTACGTTGAAAATATGTAAAAACAATTAACTTAAATAAAAACTTAATGTAAGAACACAGCGACTAGATTCTTTTGAATGGATCTCCATGTGAAAAAGGCTTCATTGTATGATAAAAATTATCAACAAAATAACAAGCCTAAACTAAATAATTATTTTATTGTATAAAAATATTTTAAATTTAGATTATGTTTTTTTCAATTAATATTTTTTAATCATTTTGTTGAAATTTTTGATTTATTTTTTTTAAAAAAATCACTATTGATTTACATCAATGCATTTTTTAATGAAATTGATAATTTAGTGATTTCAATGCGTATGCCTTTCATCATTTCGTAGTAAAAAAATCGCTTCCTTAATAAACATACATTATCATGGACTAAAGGTACAAATTCATACCTTTAAGAATGTATTATTAATTATAGTGTATGAAAATATTTAAAACTTAAGTTAATAATTTTTCTGAATTAATTAATAATAAATGTTATAAAAACTATGTTTGTTTTAGTTAATGTTTTTTTTTTCAATTAACCTGTTGCAACGCTTCACAAAAAGAGTGAAAGTAGGGAAGACCAGAAAAATATGATTGACAAATCTATTTAAATATTTGAAAAGAAATCAACAAAGGCTACGCCAGCATATAAAAGCTGACCAGGATTCAATATAGACTTTTGATTATCAATAATGAATGTAATCTATATTTTACTAACTCTCTGTCCATAGATAAGAGCTGGTGGTTTAAGATAAGAGTTGGAGGTCCTGTCACTCTTTTTTCATTCATCGAAAAATCAAAATGTTTCACCTGTATTGAGTGGTAACATCAAAAGAAATAATGGTTTGAAGAACTTCCCGGAGACTTTTTCTATTCATTGTCAATGGAAAAATATATGTTTAGAAAGTAAGACAAAAACTGCTTTACGCCGTTTTTGGAATGATATTTTTGAAAAAGAAACAAAATTTCAGTCGCTATATAGGAATGTGCAGTCCTGTTGAGCCATTCGAATGGGTGTTAATACAACTTTGTGTTTATAAAATAGCTAGCAAGACTTTATGCATAGGTCGGTGTAAAGGAAGTATTGAAGTAATGGAACACGTATTAAAGAGGGTACATGTGACTTGCCGCTTGTCATTTAAATAAAAAAAAGGATTATATAAATTAAGATTGTATAACTTAGTCTCGTCTTAATTAAGTATATTAAGACGAGACTAATTCATGTGTTTTACACATTATACAATAATGAACTTTTCAAAAAACTCAAATATTATTTTTAGGATATTCAGTTTACTTTTCGTATGATAAATACCTTGGCAAACAAAGAGCACGTATTCTTTGGCCAAGATAAATACAATATAAAAAAATTTCTGGGACCATGTCCAAGAGGTCGTGGGTTCGATCCTCGCCGGCCGAAGATAATGGTGTAGTAAATGGTGACTGATGCACGTTAAAACTGCTGTGCCTCAAAGTCCTCCATGCTCCCATAACAAATCAATACCTCTGGGGGTACTGATCCAGGAGTTTCCTTATCTTCTGGATTGGTTCAAAATTACAAGGCTACGGAGTTGAACATTAGTAGTCGTAAACCCATGAAATTAGGTCGGCTGTTCAACGACGGTTATAAAATAAAATAAAATAGTATGACTGTGAGCCGCGATGACTCAGGGTATAGAGTGTTCACCTTCCAATGCGGCGAACTGGGTTCAAATCCCAGTCTATACGAATTCCGCATCCGGCTTGCACCGACCACAGTACTGACGTGAAACATCCTCAGGGGTAGACGAATCATGGGTTAGAGTCCCCTTGCCGTCAGGGTAACAGTGAGAGGTTCTCGTGGTCTTCCTCTCCGTGTAATGCAAATGCGGGTTAGCTCCATCAGAAAGTCCTCCGCGAAGGCAAATTTCTGCCAATACTCGATCCAGGAGTTCCCTTGTCTTCTGGATTGGATTTAAAATTACAAGGAGTTGAACATTAGTAGTCGTAAACTCATAAAATTGAGTCCGCTGTTCAACAACGGTTATCAAATTTAAAAAATATTATGACTGTGACGGATTATTATTAAAACTTTAATTTACTATTATTAAAACTTCAATATTCTATTGTTCAGCAATAGCAGGATGCAATGGAATAAGTCTCCCAATGAGTTTAAAGAAAAGGGGACGCCCAAAAGGTAAGTTGCTTAACAAAGATAATGTGAAAGTTTCAAATAATACTAACACTAATAATATATATATTTTTTCTAACTGATCCTTTTAGTTCAAATTTAAATTCCACTCTCATATGTTTTGCAGGCTTTGACAAAACTGTAATCGGTTTGAAACGAAAGAAAATTCCATCTTCTGTACCTGAACAAAAGCTTTTGTTGATCTCACAAAAAAAAACAAAAAAACAATTTTGTCTTCGTTCGTAGGAGTGGAAAAAGCACAACAAAGTATATTAATAATGGGGATATGATTGAAGAAGAAGAAATAGAAGTAATGCCTGAGAAAATCCCGCCTTCCTGTCTCGATCCTTCAACAAACCTAAGTATTGCGCGAAGATTTTTCTCACACAATGCATGGAAACTGACTGAGGACATTATCAAAATGAAGAAAATTAAATAAGCAAGTGTGTATTAGATCAGTGGTTCACAATTTTTTCAGCTCTGGAAACCAACTGGATTCTTGTTTTAGCAGAATCCCGAACTTAATAAATAGTGATATATTAACCAAAGAAAGACTAAGGCTAGTATTCATTTTGAAAATGTTAAATACGCTGCTGAAGGAATTCGTGCTATCAATAACAGTTTTGAAATTAGATTTGATGTCAGGCAGGACATGAGCAGCATCTTGTCTAGCTTTGAGTTAGTGTTCGGTACATGCAGAAAATTTGGGTCATTGGATTACGTTTTATTTACAAATGACTGTTTATTCAGAAAATTACACTACCCCAGAAGAAGTATATTTCTTCGGCTTCGTTACATTAAAAAAAAATAACGCAAAAAGGTTTGTTGAGTTTAATATAATCAAATAAACGTTAAACTGATGTCATTTGAACCAATTTTCTAGAATAAACCTATTTTTTCCAAAGGAATCAGAAAAATTGGAAGGAATAAAGGAAACCTACAATGCTCTTCAAAATATCTCTAAACTGAATTTTTGAGCTAAAGCTTACACAGGCCCAGAAGAGATTTGATTAAAAAATATAGCTTAATGTGTTAATTTATATTAATTTAATTCAGATTAAATTAAATTAATATTAATTTTAGAAGTTAAAATCCAATTTTTAAGCTGAAATTGCTTATTTACTTAAATATCTAATTTTAGAAAGAGATTTTTTATCATTATTACTTTTTTTTACATCTAAATTTTATTTGTCTGTTAACTAAATATTAGTTCGAAATAAAATCAATTATATGTTGTTTACATAATCTTTACTTCAAGGATCTTATTTTCTTCAAAACAATAATTTTATTTTTAAAATTCAATTACATTTTTGTGGGGAAAAAAAGAGGTAGTTATTGTTTAGAGAATATAACTAACAATGGACTTAAATTTATTCCTGTTCTGTTTTCTACTCTAAATGAACTGTTGATTATTCCAATCGTATTCAGATTAACTTTACTTAATTAAAATAAAAAAAATTTAATTTTAATTAAATGATTATTTAAATTAAAATATTTTTGATGAATTAAATATAATGGGCAACATAAAAAAAGTTCACGCGTTTTCAGACACATTGGATTTAATAAAATAGCTAATTTGAGTATAATAAGATGCAACTGCTGATATGTTCCATAGCAGTTAATTACTGATATAGTGGGTTCCATCCCTTCCTCCGAAGATACCGATGCAATCTTATATGGAACATGCTAAATCGTACTTACTACTAAGTTACTACTAAGTTACATCCAGCATAAAATCTTAAAAATTAAAATCAATTATTAAATTTTTAGTCAATAAGTTATTGAAATACAAAATTTTAAAACGAAATAAATAACATAGAATAGAAAAACTTTAAGAAACAAAAAAAAAAAAAAANTCTCTTTTAAAAAGCAATTGCAATTGAAGATTCACAACTTTCTTAAAACCACAATTATCAATTTCAAAAAATTTAACTTATTACTGTAAAATAAAATGTAAAAAAAAGTAATCTAATCTCTCTTCCATAGTAATTATGCATCATGTAGCTCTAAAATATAATTGAACCTGCATATGAATAAATAAAACATAATATAGAACGCTTTTGTTCCTTGATATGAATTACATTTTCCCAACTAATACCTCAGTTTGTTTCAACTTTTCGAGGCCCACACGAGCATAGCATTTTCATTCAGAAATTTGCTGACATGTATATTCATGCTTATAGCAACTTACACGCTAGGAACTTCAATTCCTTGTAACCAATGGGGGAAAAAAATGATAACTTTTTTTGTTGTAGCGTATACGAGTATATATATCAGATAACAATATAGGGAAAACATGGAAAATAATTTAATAAAGATTAATGAAAAGAGAAGGAAAAAAAATATTAAAATATCTTTTTTTTTAAATATTAAAAAAATTTAGAGCTAGAAAACAAAATAATGAAAAATATAATCATCAGCTCTTCATTATTTTGTTTTCCGGCTTTTTAATATTTTTAAAAATATTTTATTTAAACTATTCTTTTTCCTCTCTTTTCGTTAATCTTTATTATTTTAACATGTTTCCTCTCTTTTCTTTTCATAATTTTTGACTTTATTGTGCTATATTTATCTTATTATGTAATGTATTTGTGCTATATTTACATTATTATTAAATAAAATATTATTCATTAATGTTTATATATATAAAAAATTAAGGAAGACAAAGTTTATTTTTAGTCATATTTTATTGACTGCATTTCCATGATTATTACTCTCTTTATATAGCTTGCAAAAAATTTCAATGCAACATTTTTGTGCGAATTAATAAGTACTAGTGGGCTGCGCCCCGTGCTCGCTAACGCTCTCCAACCCCCAAAAATTGCTACGCAATCTTATATGGTTTGCTTCGCAAACCAAGCTCGCTTCGCTCGCTACTAACTTAGGTGCATTGCAAATGCACAAAATTCTAAGAATTCAAAACAATCACTCAAGTCCATATAAAAACTTTTTTTTAAAGAAATTGCATCTTTTTAGTAAATACTAAGTCATTAAAATAAATTTGAATTCAGATAAATAACATGTAATTCGTTAAGCCTATTAGAAATGTGCTATAGTATAATTCGTGATACAAATCAAAAATCGTCAAATAAATTCGTAATATATATAAATTAGAAATAGTAACGTAAACAAAACAAAGCAAACGTTGCCACCGGCGGAAAAGAAGTACAGCCAAAATTTGGGAGCCTAAATTCGTGAAAAAAAGCGCTTTCGACAAAATACTAAAATAGAGATCTATCGACAAATACTACTCACTTCTGCCTAGCTTAATAATGCTCTTTGGTTATTTCAGTTTCCGTTTTTAAAAGCGCTATATGTTGAGCCACCACAGCTAGATTTGGCATGTGACATTTTTAGAGGCAATCATTGGTCGATTCGCCGTGTAAGAGAAATAGTAACGTAAACAAAACAAAGCAAACGTTGCCACCGGCGGAAAAGAAATACAGCCAAAATTTGGGAGCCACGTAAGAGAATTATATATATTAGATTATTATTAAATCAAGTATAGAATATAGAGGATACGATATGTAATAATCTTAATTAAAATATAAATCTTTAGTTAGATTTATTAAAAAGAGAAATAATCACAAATAAAAATAAACACATGCAATTTTAAAATTTAAAAAAAACGTAGCTTAGTTAATTTTTCAAGGGCAATTTTCTCCACAATCGTAGAAATTAGCCATTGTTTCGACTAAAAATGCTAAAATGTTGAAAGTTTCAAGCTGACATATATTTTTTACACTCTTGAAAATCATTAAGTTCTATTTTTTTTTTATTTTATCCATTAGTAATTAAGCTGGAAAAACTGAAAATAAACTCATAAATAAAAAATAAGATAATTTAAATTGTTTATACACTTCAGTATTATTTTGCAACACAGCATCTCATCATAATTAATTATGAAATATAGAAAGAATTAAGCATTATTTGTATGCAGGAAAAACAATAGGTTTATCTTTATTGGAGTAATTTTCTAAAATAAATTTTCAAATTCCAAATAGAAAATTTTTGAACCTTTTTCTCTCTTTATACATAAAGATACTCTTGATGTTAATAAATGTACTGATATTGTAGACTCACAAAAGTAGAATAATGGAATATATTTTTATTTTAGCTATTGGGTGCACTGAATGGATATAGATGGCTATTTAGCAAGAACTGAACAGGATAGTTTATCTCCATTATTATAGCCAACCAAATTAACAAAAACTTTTTCACAACCATTACCTGCTTTTCGTTTGTAATATACTTTGAAACTATAGAAACTTATCCTATTTCCAATATAACATAAACTTGTTCTGTCTTTTAAAGAGAAAAAGTAATAGTGAAATGCCAGCAAAGTAAGAAGATGATACTGAATTTTATCGTCAAATCTAATTTGTTCCGACTTATAACAATTTTGTCAGAAAAAAATCTGTTATATCTGTCACATTCTGATTTTATAATTAACATCAGAATTTAAAACAATATAATTAGCTTTTCAAAACATACTGGTTAATTGATCCTCCATTTGATTATTTGTGTAGATTAAACTACACAGATTAAACTTATATTTACCATAGTTAAGGAAAGAAATCTCTACAGTTGGCAAAACTGCTATTGAAGTATGGGAAATGTTGCAATACGTTTTACTGATCCGTTATTGAACTAATAAATGAACACATGGTATAACAATCAATGTTGTAATAAAAAATAAAATTCCCCAGAGATCTTGATAATTTTATTTTATCCTTCTTGTGCATTGTTTTGAATAAATTATATATTAATGTCTTGTCTGTAACCAATCTTTTCTTGTTTCAGAAAAAACACTAATAAAATGATGGTTAGAAATAGAAACAAAATTGACAAAAGGGTTGCATATAAAATTATCCTCATTTGGCCTGATATTTAATTGCTCAAATAATAAAAAAAGCTTAAATACACAACAAAAGTATTTCTTTTAATTCAGGCGATATTAAAATTTTTATTTAAATGAACAGAATTTGAAGAACTGATCCCTATTTAAGAAATCACAACAAGCCGCCCAAGAAAAATTTTCTTGATATGTACAGTAGGAATTTCATTGCCCGGCTACATCACTATCCATCCTCGGAAGTTCCTACCTGAGTTTAACCCCATAATTATCTGCAGGTGTGTGAGGCCCCCTGCCTCACACACCTGCTCACACTCTTATCAGTTCAAGATCGACTGCCGCAAAAAATTTTAAGCGTGTGCGCCAGAATAGCGAAATAAAGCCAAATCTAGATGGATGAAAATGTTGGCCGCCTTTTTATGAATGACGCGTAAAATAGTCGTCTTCAATGATTTGTAGTTACAAAAATGTTGCAGCTAAGAACATGCGAAAAAAATGGCGATGCCGAATAAAGACAAGTACCAGTCAAAATATCTATACATAAAAAATATTTCTTAATGTGTG
>NC_092204.1:72803166-72893245 GCF_043381705.1 Parasteatoda tepidariorum
TTTAGATTTTGTATTTTTTACTAAACGTGCACTTTCGTAAAAAAATAAACATTGACTGCGAGCATAAAATAACTTCTAAATAAATTTTGTTAAAAATCACACATATTGATTAGATTGGTATGTTTATGATAAATGAAAAACGATTATCTAACAATTGATAATCACATATCTCCATCTTGATTGCTAAAAATTCTCTATTGACAACACGTGGTGGTACAATCTTTAGGGGTTGCTGAAGAGATGTTACAAATGTCCATCGCCAAATGTTTGGCGATGGACATTTGTTAAAATTTAAGAGTCCCCACTTCAAAGATCTATTCATAACAAGTCATTTTTCCCTTTGACACATTGATGGATCATATCTATTATTATGATCCTCTACCCCACCTTCAGGTTGGAAAATCCTAGGATGGACAGAGCACAGTTCCATTGCCCAGTGCAATAGCCTATGTAACAATTTTTATGTCAAATATTTGATTTATAACATTTTCCTTCTTTTGTGATTTGAATTTCTTTTGTACTCTTACTGACTTCAGGAAGATAAGGAAGGTGATCTCCCTAAGTGTAGAAGGACGACCTTACTTGACAAGATTGTGATTATCTCTTATCTCTGAACTATTTTCTTGTCATTTTGCTATTGATTCACTCCCCTAAATATCTAATCAATTTCACATGTTCAATTTAAGGCTTCAGGAAAGTAAGAAATTCTGTTAAATAAAAATAATAAATTAAAAATGAAAAAAAAATCAAATTTTAAGCAATTTTCGCACAAATCAAAACATTTTATGAAATTCGCGGATTTTAGAAAAAAGGAGGACAAGTTCACGGAGCGACAGACCTGCAACCCTTATTATTAGAAATAGAGTGAGAGAATATTTGAGAGCTCTAAACTCGCAACCATCGAACGAGCTATGGATAGAAAAATGACGTCATTTTGACGTCACGTTTCTACTCCAAGGGAAAACCTGCTGTAACCTCGCTCTTTCGAACGGATTTTGCTAACGGGCTGCCATCTTCAATTTTTCTCCCATCTGTCTTTCACCAATTTGATGGTGAAACTGATTCGAACGAATAGGATGCGAATAACGCTGGGATTAAATTAGATTTCCGATTTCAAAAATAGTTTTTACCCAAATATCTTACGATTTTTTATAATCATTTACCTAGATATTTTATGAATACATTTCAGATATAATTTTTTCTCTCTCAAATTTATTATTTCATATAATAAATCGATTAAATAATTAGTTTCTTGCACAACTTATAATAAAATCTATAATTAACCTGTACAACTTTAAATAAAACATGAACTTCTTTTTGTTCCAAATTTTTGTGTATTCTTAGCCATAATATGTTTAGTATAATTATTGCCGTGTTTTTATTAACTTTTATTTTAACTACCTTGTAATATTTTCAAAATATTTGGAGAAAAAATGCATCAAAGTTTAAAGAAAAACTCATTTTTTAGTAAAATTTTGAAATTTTTTCTTTGAAAAAAATCGGTGAGTTATAACTGAAATTAGTACATAATAAATAAATAAGATTACTATAACTGAATCATATATAGCATAAATAAGAATCACTATAAATTGTATACTTATTTGTCATCGGCTGTACAATTTTCTTTTAGAGATTTGAAAGAACGAAAGCTTTCACAATATAATTGTTTTTGAAATTATTATAAAGTACTTGATTACTTTCGATGTATAGTTAAGAAATATAATTTCATTTATTTTCACTTGTCTTCTGAGTTGGGTAGAATATAAGAGAGTAGTCAAAAGAATGAAATATGAAGAACGGAAACTTTTTCTATATAATCGTTTTTGAATTATTATCAAGTTTCTGATAAATTTAGATGCATAATTAAGAATCCTTTTTAATTTTTTTTTAAATTCATCTCGTCATCTTTGAAAACGCGAAAATTTCCCCTTATATTTTCTGAGACAAAAAGATATTTTTCTCTTATATCTACAATGCCGAAATATATTCGAAAATTTATTTTTTGAAAAATTATCTATTATTTTAGGAATAAAATTTTTTAAGATTTAAAAAATTTCTAAAATCATATTTTTTTAAAATTTTTGTTAGAGATAGCATTAAAAAAGTACTCGTATAAGAAAAACATTTTTGTTATTTGTTAATCTGCTGTTTGACAATTGACCTATTTAAAAAATTACTTTTTAATAAAATGGTAAATAACAAATTTTAGGCTGAAAAAAAACTTAGGTAAGCATAATTTTCTTTTCCGTTTTAAGATTCTCTTTTAAATATCAGCTAAATTATTCTAAAGATATTCACTTATATTCATTTATTATTAAACTAGCTTTATTTGTTTTTATTCAAATAATACTTTAGATTATCTTAATGTAGGTGATTAATTCTACTTTAAAAAGTTTTTAACGAATTTATATTATTTTTGACGGCGTAATTTATTTTTAACAAATTTATTTGCATACAGAATGGTAAATCATAAGAAAAGAAATATCCTGCGTTAATCAGAAAAACAAGTGAGAGAATTTGGTTATTAAAAATGTGTTCAATGAAAACTAATTAAAGATATTTGCATCGTGTTACACGAATTTGTAATAAAATAAAATCACGAATAATCCTTATGGCTAGACCGACAGCAATGAAATTGTATAACTAAAAGTTCTAACTCTCAAAAGTTCTAACAAAGTTTCCTTGCGACTTGACATCCTTGTCTCCTGAGTTGGGTTCATTATAAGAGTGCAATAAAAAGACCGGAATATAAAGAAAGGGAACTTTTTCATTAAAATTGTTTTGGAATTATGTTAAAGATAAATTTAGATGCATAATTAAATTAGATGCATAAGAAATTTAGATAGGGGACAGTGGGGTCAATTGTAACATTTTTTACTTAACTATTTTTAACTAACAAAAAATCCAATATATTATCAGTATTAATTGAATGACGAGTAAAGTAGACTATCCTCTACTAGAAAAAAAATACCTTATTTTAAATGTTATTATATTAGTTATTAACAATTTTTGACAGTCGTGCACTTGTTACAATTGTCTCCACTTACGGGGTCAATTGTAACAGTTCATAAGTTCAACTAAAAGATAGTTAATTATACATATTATCATAGTTGTGATATTTTTTTTTATTGATCAAAATAATAGTGATATTTTAGGAGTAAAAATAATAATGAGCAAACTAAGGGTTAAACTTTTAACTTTAAGGGGTTAAAAATTTTAATTTATGCTGTGAAAGGTGACAAATAAAATAATGCTCATGCAACATAATGTAAATGATATAGGAAACTATTGCTGGTTCTTGAAGAGTTAAGTAATGGTTTGTAAACTTAAGATTATTTATTTTCAGCTGTTACAATCGTCCCCAAGTCACCATTTCAGCTTCATTTGTTAAAAACAATGCTAGTTAATTTACAAAACTAATCTTCTTTTTTTTTTTGAAATGTTAATTAAGCTGTCCACTTCCATATTCGGTTAATAATTTTTATTTGTTTAAACAAAATCACTTTGTTACAATATAATANAAAAAAAAAAAAAAAAAAAAAAAAAAAAAAAAAAAAAAAAAAATACTTACGTAGCGTGAAAATATCTTTTGTGATGTAACTCTGTACGTAGCGTGAAAATATCTTTTGTGATGTCCATTTTTTGTAACTCTTTCAAAAGTACATAAAAATGGTTGCCAGCAAGGGTGTACATGTAGATTTATTAAAGGCACCTTGTACGCCACCTAGAAACCAAATCTAGAACCCGACACTCGAAATTTTTGCTCTGTTACAATCGTACCGTGTTACAATTGACCATACTCTCCCCTGCTGATAAATTTAGATGCATAATTAAGAAACTTTTTTTTTATTATTTATTTTCTTAATTATTATTCTCCCCCTAATTTTTTCGTTCTAAATATTCCAAGAAAAATTATTCAAATTTTTAGTCTTATGTCCAAGTTCTGTAATATCGAAATATACTCGAAAATTTGTTTTGTTAGAAATTACGTAATATTTTAAGTATAAAATTTGATAAAATTAACAATAATTTTTTTTCTACTATCACGCTGTTTTAAAAATTTTGTTAGTAATTGTATTAAAAAAATGTTTGACTGAAGAAAACTTTTTAGTTATTTCTTTAACTGTTGTTTGACCATTGAAAGTACTTATTGTTAGTATTACCAATTTTAGGGAGAAGCAAAATCAAGCACAATTTTTTTCTCTGTTTTGAAATTTTTTTTAAAAATACTAGCTAAGTACAATTTTTGAATAATAACTAATATGTTCTGTCTTATTTATTGGTCATTATTATACTAGTGCTTTTTTTGGTTTTATTCAGATATTATTTAAAGTTATCCAGATTGATGCAACTAATTCTAATTCAAAAAGTCTTTCACAAATTTATGCGGGATTTAAAACAAATATTTTTCCAAATGTTTTTTTCATAATTTATTTACATATACAATGGTAAATGATAAGGCAAAAAATAAAATCCTGTATTAAATATAAAAACCATTGAGGATATTTTGAAGTTGAAAATTTTTTTAATTAAAAGTATAAAAAATAATATTTGCAACGAGTTAAACTACAAACACGAATTTGTGATATTAAAAAAAAATCACGAATTACCCTTATGGCTAGAACAACAACAGTGAAATTGTGTAACTAAAAACTTTAGCATGAAATTCTTAAATAAAGTTTACTTGGCACACTTGTCTTCTGAGTTGGGTTTAATGTAAGAGGGTAATAAAAGGGCGAAAAATTTATTGCAGAGAATTTTTTTCCAAATCTAGTTCAATATAACACAACGGTGGAAAATACCATTTTCTAAAAAGAGATAAATTATTAAATTTGAAAATAAATATTGTAATGTTTGTATTGCGAATTGTAATTTATTTTAAAAAATATTATAAAAGAGAAGAAAATAATGTTGCTGTTTTTTTTTTAAAAACTAACGTATAAGTTTGCAATTCCGAAAAAAAAAGTCATAACCAAAAAGCAAAGAGAAAAATTGAAAAAGCAATTTTTTTTAGTTGTAATGCAATTTTTTTTCTTCAGATTATTTAAACTAACAATTATTTAAAAAATGCTAGTTTAAAGTTTATTTTATGCATTCTACCTATTTATTAAAGTTAATTTATTACAAGTTATTTTGATACTTATTGTACCTTTAAAACTAAAAGATTTTAGTGGTATAAGGCTACGTATTTTATCAATTGCAAATATAAAATAAAATAATTATAAATAATAAGAAAATAGAACGAGTAAAGGATAAACAAAAGCCATTGGTCACTTTCTTATCACTATTGATACACAACGTCACTTCTTAGAGGGAGGCTCCAAACCTTTGTTCGAGGTTCGAGGTCTGGGATTCCCTTCACTGCTCTCTTCGGGGGTTGCGAGTTTATGATTTTGTTTCACTATCGGTCGGGGGTATAGAATAGACTCCCGGAAATAGTGACGTCACCGTCCGCGTTCGAAAGCTGCAGAAACTTCTCCCCCTCTGACGTATGCAAGCGTTGAACACCCGTTCGACAACTAAAGCATGACGTAGCAACATGTTAGACCAATCAACAATTTTTAGGAGGTCGCTTACGCTACCGCGAGTAGGGAATATTTTTTCTCTTTCTTTTTTTAACCTAGCAGTCCGAAGCGAGAGCTGTACGAGGAGTCCGAAGCGGTAGATCCACCCATAATTTCAGAGGTAGCCAAAATGTAAATTACTTTAATTTATTTCTTAAAATTTTTCTTTAATTATTGCCTAGGTAATTCAAAATTTTAATGAATAATAATTTTTTCTAAAATTGATCTAATAAGTAGTGCGAAAGCAATAAGTAATTGGTGTTTTTTTTTCCACGTGCACGATTTGTTTTAATTCTCTCCACTCCAGATATTATTTAATTATTTTTTATTTTATACATCTTTTGTGCTATCTTAATTTATCAGCTGGTTTTAATTTGGAAACAGAAAATGATTAATGTGTTGAATATGACTAGTGTCAAATAAAAAGTAATGTTGAAAATTAAACATTGTTCTCTGGGTATACTTTAATTGTAGATTAATGATTTCATTTTGATTCTTAAAAACGATGTATGATTACTAATTTTATTTTTCTTAACAGGCTCCGAATCTGGTTCTAAAATGATATTTTATTCAAATAAACTTCAGTAAATTAACTTATATAAGTAAAAATAATAAGTTGTTAATTGCATAATAATCTAATTAGCAAATATGTATTTTTCCCAAGAGCTTAAAATAAAATTTATTTTTACACAACGGAATTTAAATAAGATATAATAATTAACAAAAATTTAAGATATAACAACACAGATTATTTATATATTTGTATTATTTTTTTTAAACAACTTCGTAGCTATAAAAAGTTTTTTTTTTTTTATCTTCTTTCATTGTTGCTTTGTAAATTCCTTTAGTCTTATTTACCCTTTCATTGATTCATTGCAATTATCAGATCTGACATACTGTGTAGGTTAAAGATGAATGTGAAGTTTAAGTTTGATATTAATGCTACTACTGAATTCAAGTATAAAAATTTCAGTATGTTTTATTTAAAATGACTAGAAATATAAATTTTATTTTGAATTTTTTTTTTTTTCGTAAATATTGTTTTTCTGGTAAATACTTCAGAGTTTCGTTTTCAACAGTCAAACTTAAAAAAGCAGTTTATTTTATTTGTTTATAAGGGAGAGCCAGATAATTTAATTATAAGTTTATTTTTAAGATTAATATTCATTTTTTTTTCTGAAAATAGTTATTCTAATCATCAACTCAAGAAAGAAAGATGCATTTGGAAAATTTCAATTGTTTCCCCAGGTCTTTCAAAGGTATGTGTAAAATTTTAAATATATTTTTAGTGAACTAAGAAATATTGAGATAAAGGGAAAAAAAACCTTGTTTGAATTTCTTTTCTAATTTTTCAATGGACAATTGCAGCGTATCATAATTTTTTTTTATTTTCATATCTAACTTATTGGAAATTCTCTCCTGAAACCGAAAATCTGATTGTTTTCTTCGGCAAATGTTAATTTATTTTGTTATTAAACATGTATATTGCCCCAAAAGGCCTCCGTAAGCGATGCAATCAAAAACGATCGCTGATTGGTTGTGACGTCACATGTGCTGAATGGAAACGTGCCGTCTTCAACCGCTAAAGCTATTTCAATGCTCTTTTAGTTTTGATATCACGTACATCAGCATGTACATTGGAAATCATTAGTAAAAATTTTGTGAATTAAATTTACGGAAAAAATATTTTATTCCACTGACTTTTAAATTAAAATAATGCTCCATTACAGCCTAATTACTTGATTAAAATAAGTCGCAGATTGGATAGAAATAGTATACGTTTGGATAGAGGAAGGATGATTTTATAATTCGTTATTGCATTAAAACAAATCAGTATTTTCATAAATCTAGTTCATTGAAAAATATAAATTCATCATCTTTACAACCTATGTGTTAAAGTTCAAGTATTCAAATAATGTAATTTAATGTTGCTTCTTTTATTTATTTATTTATTACTAGAGTTGAAGGATTTTCTTTTTAAGTGAATATTTTTTTTTCTCTTTTTACTATGCATTAAATATTTAAATATACATTAACGCTCATATTTATTATTCCTTGCGTAAATAGGAATTTCGTTACAGTTAGAAATTATTTTTATTTATAAATTTTAATTCCTTTTTCTGCAATATAATTAACAAAGTATGGCTATTGTTCATTTTCTCCTTATTTTTGCTAACTATTTGTGAGTGCTTGCAATGAAGAATTCTAAAATAGCAAAATTAATACATTATAAATTTTTAATTAAAATAGTTGAAAAAAAAATCTCAGATTAAGCATTTGGTATAGCCGAAAACGTATCAAAACTTTCAAGAGTCTAGTCCAGTGTTTCCCAACCTTTTTTGTGCCGTGCCCCACCTAAGCCTTACTAAAATTTTTATGCCCCCCTATGTAACATATACATAATTTTTAATATTAAAAAAATTGAATTGTTCACTTAAGAAACTTAGGAAATTGTTAGCGAAACAAAGTAAGTAAATTTTCAGAACATATAATGAAAAACTAAAATTCAAATTCGAAATAATTTTAATAAAGATTTTTCTATAATAATTTANAATATGAAGATGGAAACGGTAACAATAGTTTTATTTGATTATTTGATTATTTGATTTCTATTTCCTCACAAACCCCTGCCATCACTCCTTTTATATTAACTAACTGACTCATCATTTTGCATTTCTTCATTTTGCAGATACTTCATTTCAGGTTTGTCACTAAAAAAAATCACTAAGAGTATCAAACAGTTTCATAAATCTTTTCAAGAAGTTCCCTTTAGAGAGCCATCTTACTTCAGTGTGAAGTAAAAGTCTCATATGGTCTGTTTTTTTTCTTCACAAAATAGCTTGAAGAGACGCTCGCATTTGGCATTTGTTTTAATAGCATTGATACACTTTATTACTGAATGTAGTACATCATTTAGAACAGGCGAGATGTTTTTAGCTATCAAGTTTTCCCCATGCACAAAAATCATTCCTAGATTCTCATCTTTCATCAATTTTAAGCAGCCATTTTTCTTGCCCATCATATTAGGAGCACCATCTGCAGCACAAGATGTTATATTTTTCATTGGTATATTATTGACCTCTAAGTAGTTTTTTAGCTTATTATATATATCTTTGGAGGTAGTGGTGCTTTCTAATCTTTTACAGAACAACATTTCTTCAGCAAAATGCCCTTTATCAATATATCTTACAAGTTATCAATACTGCCACACTGTCAATCAAAGTTGATTCATCCGTTTGCACTGAAAATTTTCTAGTTTTCAGCTTTTCAACAAGTTGTTTTTCAATATCTTCACTAATTTCATCTATTCTTCTGCTAACAGTGTTATTACTGAGTGGCATAGCTTTTACAATTTTGTCAAGAACCATTTTAAGAAATTCTGATATTGACGGTTTTATTAAATTCTCTACTATAGTATGATTTTTTCCGGGGATCCACTCGCAGCCTGCCGTCTGCTGCAGAGAGGTTAACTTGACGCCGCCAAAAACCCAGTTGATATTTTGTTCTCGTCAAACGAATTAATAATATTTATTGGCCGCAATTATTTAAGAATTTGCTTTTTTTCTTTCAATTTCGGGACCGAAATCTAACCTTGCATTTAAATGGCCCGGAGCAAAAGGGTTAGCTCATGTACAGTCCATTTTCGAATTGCCCCCCTTAGTAATCAAATTGCCCCAAGGTGGGGCGTGGGGCGTGGGCCCCACGTTGGGAAACACTGGTCTAGTCCATTGAAATACATCTGACCATCATCATCACCATAATCTAGTTATACTTAAAATTTCACTTAATTTCTCACTTATTCACATCTAATCAACTCATTTATCCACAAAATTTCAACTAATATCATTAAGCTGGAAGTTTTTGTTTCACTAAAGCTAAAGAACAATAATAAAAAATTAACTTATACAAAATGGAAAGAAATTCCAATGCACATTCTTTATTATTTATTTAATAATTGAAAAATAAACAGTAATGTTGATATCTTTTCTCAATATTTTTATTCTTCGAGTAAATAGGAACTTTGCTATGGCGAAAAATTATTTTTATATGCATTTATAAAATTTAATTCCTGTTTATGTAATAAAGAACTAAGTAAATGCATATGCTTGATTTCAAATACTCTTATAACATAGATTAAGACAATCAAAATAAAGTTAATAAAATCTACTGGAACGTATAATTTTTTTCCTATTTTAACTTTAAATTTTTTGTAGAAAGAATTAATTTAAAGTTTTGCTCGGATCATTTGTTCAGATTGAATTCATGTTAGAATAAGTAAATAAAAATTATCACTAACTTTAGCTCCCCTACATTTTAAAATCTAAAACTATTTATTCCACATAAAAAATTTATCCAACATTTCTTTTACTTAAAATGGAAATAAATCTTCGAAATAAATTTGAAGTATACATTAACATTAAGATTGGTTTAAAAAAAATTAGAAAAAAAACGAAGTTATTTGTATTTAGAACGCATCATTTAATAAGTAATAGCACACACTTTTTTATTGAATTAAAAAATCTTAAATATTCAGAGCTAGAAAATTTCGTCAACTATTAACAATGTTTCAGTGGGTACCATTGAAATTGAAAATTATAAAAATACGTTATATCAAACCCACATTTTTATTAAACGATATTAGGGCTCAATTTTTTTTTTTACAGATAGTTATTGACCATCTAAAATAGTTGGATTTAATTACGAAAATTAAAACGAAAGCGAGTACGTACTGGCTTTCACAGCGCAGCGATTGTAAGTGAACGGCAGATGGACACATGTGACGTCAGTTCGTGAATAATCACGTGACTCCCCGTTTCAGGTGGAAACGAAAGTAAGCGCTTTTTGATAAAAAAAACAACGAAATAAATAGTTTTCTTAGGAAAATAATAAACTGTTTTCTGGGAGTTTTGTAGGATTCTAAATACATTAAAATTTAAAAAAAAATTGACTGTAATTGTCCATTCAAACTGTAACCTTTTTTCCCCGGAAAATTGTAGTTACGCATTTAATAATAATAATTGTGATTAGTGATAAAAGAAAACTTATACATAATTATTCCAGAGCTCATTCTAGGCAGAAAAAAGGGCAGGATGCAAAAGTTTAAAAAAAGGGCATTATTATTCTAAAAAGGCTATAATTTCTTTTTATGGACTTTACGTTCTATGAAAAAACATTGTCAATTAGTAAAAGAATTTTTTTTTTTTTTTAACTTTTTAAAAAGTAGCAAAGCAATCATATTAATTACTAATTTTTATAAGTAAGTTAACATATATATCGAGTTGATGAGCTAATTAGCTTAATAATTTATTTAAAATGCATGCATATATTAATAAAATAATAAATGTATGTTTTTAAGTGTCTGTAGTTATGATTTAATAATTAAAATGATTAATAATAATTATGATTTAATGATAGTGGAAGTAACTGCAAACTTTCAAAGACAAGTGCAACAAGGGCGTGTGGTGGCTGTTTTTCCTTTCCAATATAAATCTATGTATTGACAGCAATGACAAACTAAATAAAAAGAGTTGAAAATAACAAAAGTTTAAGAAATCCATTGAAGAGCTAAGTTGAAGAGTTTAGGGGGGGAAATAAAGAAGGGTTGAGGAAAGAAAGGGCAAAAAGGGATACATCAGGGCTACATAGTGGGTACTTTTGACTGAAAGAGTAGCAGGGTGCTGCACTCTGTTTGCCCTGGCTAGACTGAGTACTGATTATTCATTTAAACTATGCAAAGAAGGCTAAGGTATCTGCCCTTTTTATAAAATACAATGCCCTTTTTTAAACTTGCTGCCCTTTTTTTAAAAAAAAAGAATAGAGCCCTTTTCAATTTTTAGCTCCCTGCCCTTTTTTTTAGTCTAGAATGAACCCTGTCTATATATTATCGGTAATATATAGGTCTGATAATATATCTTCTGATATATATCCGATAATATATCTTCCTATATATTATCGGTAAATTATCAGACACAAAACTAAGAGAAAAAGAATAGTAATAAAATGTATGTTTAAAAAACTGTGGTTCTTAAGAAAATTTTAAAAAAGACATGTTAAACGAAAAAAAAAAAGAAGAAAAGAATGTAAGTCCAAGTGGAAAGGGAGGAAAGCACATCAATATTATAAGAATTGAATAAATTAGGAATGAAACAGACAGGTTAAAAAAAAAAAACTTTCTGAGAAATTTAACAATGCTCAAGACTTGAAACTCTAAGTGAAAACTTGTAGCTAGAAATGTGTAGCAATTTTTGGAATAGAACAAAATAAATTTATATAATTCATGCACTATATAATACTCTAAATGTGTATTTACATAAATTAAATTCTTAATACTTTGAGCTTGAATTCTTAATTTTCACTTTGGTTATTCCTTGTACTTGTGACATTAAATATTTTTCATTATTTCTTTAATGCCTACTTTTTATATTTTAAATTGGTTAAATTTTTTGATTAAAATAATTTCTAGTTTCTTCTGGCACTTATAAATTTTCGTATTTTTTGGGGTTAATTTTTCTAATTTCTGAATTATGTTTTCTTTTTTATTTCCTTCTGTTTTTAATTTATCTAATGTTCTAACCTAATGATTTTTTTATTAACTTATGTTAAAACTTCATTTAGGACAAAACCTGAACGAATTTGAAACAGATTCCGATTGTGCTACTTATGGGGCAAAGTTTGGAAGCAGTATTTCAGAGAAAGCCATTGGCAAGGGTAAGTATTTTTGTAACTTATATTTGCTCATTTTTTTTTTTTTTTTTTATTTTTTGGTNTTTTTTTTTTTTTTTTATATTTGAACTATACATTTTTTTAATTTTTAGGAAGAAATATATGTGATATATTTAATATTTCAAAAAACTTTTCTTTAAACAAAAAAAAATCTGTTTTTGGTTTATATTGAAAAAAAAAAAGATAAGCTCAAATGATACTCAAAGGCAAATTTTAATTCGTTTATACGTATTTCATTGAGACCTTTTCCTTTTTAACCATTAATCTTTTAATAAATAATTCAAAATTTATTCACTTTTGTTTTATAACTAAGCTAATTTGATGTAAAAAAAAATAACGAATTATTTTTAATCTGTTTACATTCTGCTTTACAATCCACTTCAAATGCTAGTAAACATTCATCATCTATAAATGTTAGCATCCCAGAACAGTAATACTGATTCATATTGGGAAACTTTTAGAAAAAAATTAGTATTTTTTTCCATTTTTGTCATAATTAAATCGAAGCGTTTTTCCTGATTAATAAAAAATATTTCTTTTTATTGTATATATAAATACTTTTATTTAAAAGAAAGAAAGAAAAAAAACTTTTTAAGCAATTTGGATTTGAAAAAAGTCTTTGTTTAAACAATCTAATGCTGAATACACTTAAAAAATTTTATTAACAGATTGTTACAACCTAACTAATTATTAATATTTTTTATTAATTCTGTCTTCTTTTTCCTCCTTAAAAAATGATCATTCTAACAGGGTTTCCACGGGTCAGGGAGAACAGGGAATTTTATTTCAACTCCAAAAATCAGGGAAAGTTGCAATTTTCTTACAAAAACCTGGAAAATTCCTTCATTATTCCTGAAAAAAAAAACCAGTCTTAAAATAGTCAGTAACTATACTCAGTTATTGAGATTCGAGTTAAATAATTCTAACATCACAAGTATTTATTGTAACTTTTTTACATTTTAGACATACTGAAATGCTTTTTTCCTCATATAATGATATTTATTTTACACAAGAAATCTAATACTTGACATAACAAATAAAATAATCCAAATTTCATGACGAAAAATTCCGTAGTATAGATAAAATTTGGTATAGATTTTCATTGAAATTTACCTGGAAAAGTCAGGGAATTTTTTTACTGAAATTGAGTGGGAACCCTGTTCTAATGCTACTCAATATGATTCTTCAGCCTCTCCAATTATGTTTTATAACGAAGAGTGCTTATTTCTAGTTACAAGATTGTCACATTTATTTTAATTTGATGGTCGAAATGAGTTTTTACATATGTAAAATGTAAAACTGTTGCACAAATAGTTTTAAAAACATAGTTACTTTTTTCTAGCTAAAACCTATTTGAAGATAAAATTATTATTAATAGGGAGCCTGGATTATAGATTTCATACTCATTTGTACTAGTTTGAACAAATGACTTATGTACTTTTTAATATTACTTGAAAATACAATTTTGATCAAAAAGTTCATAGAATTTATTTACATGCTCAAATTCAACTTTCAATGTTTGACAACAAAATAGTTTCAAGTCTTCTACTTTATCATAAACTTGTAAAATGCTGAAAAACAAGGAAACGAAGGAGAGTAAAAAATTATTGTTTGTACAAATAAAAGTTACATGAATTTAAACATATATTTTATTTTAATAAAGAAAGAACATCGTTTAGCAAAAATAGCATATAAGTTTGAAAATTTTTTTAAAATTTTCCTGCATGTCTAATTATAAATTTAAGTATTAGTTGACAGTTGTAATGAAAGTTAGGAATTCAATTTATTTACCAGACACAATTTTTTTCAAAATCTAACTTTTTTTAAAAATTAATTAAAAAATTAGTAAACTATGCTATTACAACAAAATCAAGACTTTAGTCTTGCAGTAAAGGTCTTTTTTTTCTATAAAATAATTTAAAGGTAAGGGTTTTCAGCGAAAACTAAAATGTCTTAGCTCTCACTGAAAACAAAACTCAAGCTGAATACAAGTTTATCACTAAGTTAATTTTGTCCAGTTACATTAAATATATTTAGAAGAATATCTTGTGGGCACATACAGTTGTAGTTTAGAATTTCCAAAAGTTTTAAATGACAAATAATTGATTTCTGTGTATTTTTAAGCATACTTTATGCATATAATATGATTAGAGAATTATTTAATTAAAAATAACTTTATAAATTCACTGTTTTATTTTTTTACTGTTTTCATTTTCTAACAGTTAGCAGAAACAAATATAAATTTTTATGTAACAATTCAAATGTGTTGCAGTGTAATCTAATCTTATGTAATAAAATAAACGATTTTTTTTCTAAACTGAATTATTTAATAAGTATCGAGCATTGAAGGTTTTTAATGTAAATAAATCTCTTTTCAATATTTTTTTTAAAAAGTCATGGTTTTTTTCCAATTTTGCTATTCAGGAGATGTTGTTTACCCCTTAAAAACTTCTATTTATTTCAGTGAAAATATTTTTATGGTATTTCTCCCCATTTAGAGTGTCACATTAATTAGCACCTTTTTCCTTTCTATTTTTCCACCTTAATGTTTCAAACTTGTTCCCTTAAAACAGTGTTTTACTGTCTCCAAAGTATTGCTTTTTTACTTCAGAACTTAAATAAAGTAAAAACATTTTAACATCATAAATCGTTTAAATTATTGTTCATGCTTGACCATTACTTTGTGTATTTTTCTATTTTGAATTATTACTATTTTATATATTCTTATGGTTTAATAAAGCTTTTGATTATTCTTTTTAATTTCAATTTTGAACTATTCTTATTTGAACAGTAATAAATGTAAATATTTACCTAGTTCTCTTGTGTATTATAATAAAGCAGATTAATTTTTTAAAAAAATAATAAATGTGAAACTTCATTGTTTTTCATTTATTCTATTTTAAATTACTTAACTTATATTAACTTTCTTTCTAGCTTTTATTCGGAAAGTGTTTTCTGTATTGATGGTTCAGTTGGCAATCACTGTTGGAGTTATTTGCCTCTTTCTTCACAGGTGAGTTTTTGGCTCAAATATTATTACAAACGTTATTTTTTCATTATTCATTCTTTAATTTTAAGATTTAAGAGCCTCTCTGCAGAATGCTATATTATTTCAATTTTAAATTATTTTTGCGAAATTTTATGTTTAATATTTAATTTTTATTCAATGGAATGCAATGCCTTTTAATTTAATTTGTTAATTAAGCTTGTTAAATAATAATCATTATTCACATTTTAGAAGAAAATATTTTAATTTATAAAATAAGTATAATATACTACTTTTTAATATCAGGTTTAGTAAAGTGGAGATATATTGAAAGACATATATTTTCTCCTTTTAATGTGAATTCTCATATTGGCCCTCAACTTGACTAAATGGATCATGATATATTACAATGAAGTCATTTAATAAAATTTTAGTCCTATCATTGAAACATTTTTGTTCTTATTTAGGCAACTATTTTCATAATTTTAGGCAACTATTTTTATGCTTTAGGCTACTAGGAGCAACTATTTTGTTCATTTTTTTCTGTGGCAACCCTGCCGTAGGTACTACAGAATTTTAGGGGATTCTGGGCAAATTCATGAGTAATTGTTTGTTGTTAGAACTTTCCATTGGACAGTAACAACTTTATAAAATATTTAATTTTTAAATTCTGAGAATTCTATGAATTTTTACAAGTCATATGAATTAACGATTTTTTTATTTTTGTATCATAAGTCGGTTGCATTTTTAACAATATACAAGTAATATACAAGTTTGCATTTTTAACAATATACATATATACAAGTAACCAAGTATGCTTAAAATAACTTTCGTATGTTACAGTTAGAGTAACTAATTTTTCATAATGTGAAAAAATACAGACATTGCTATAGTTTTGCTTTTGAAATGATAAGTGACATTATTTAACTCTCATCATTTGGCATAGTTTTAAAAAATAAATAACACAAGCACATGGAATTTGTAGTTTTAAGTACATAGAATTGCAAAGTCTTAGAATTTTGTAGAGAAAGTTCAAAATTTTGAGAATGTACAATGTAATTTTTTGGTATTCTATTTGAATCTTTTTTTTACTTGAAATGAAAATAAATTTCAGAATATTGTAGATAGAAAAAGGCAAAAAAAAATTTATAATAAATAGTTTTTATAGTAAAAAAAAAGAAATATATATCAAAACTTTACTATGCACATGAATACATTGAATGACTGTTATATAAATTGTTCTTTCACTGCTCAAGCCATTATATAATTTATCTAATTAAAAGACTTTACTTTTATGAAACTGAAATAAGTAGCTGTGAACCATATAATTTTTAAGTATTTTTTGTTTGTAAGTTAGTATGTATTTTTTTTTTTTTTTTTTAGTGATTCTGTGCGAAATTATACAGCTAAACATGCTGAGATGATTAGTGTTGCTCTGTAAGTTGTGTTTTTTATTTTAAATTTAAGTCGTGGTTTGTTCTATTAGTTACTTTTGAGTACTTAGGTTTATTCGTAATGCATTTGGTCTGGTTTACTGGCAAAAGAATGTCCATTCCTGGTGCGTTTGCATTAGTAATCTTTTTAAAAGTTTATTGCATTTTTATAATAATCAAATCCTCTAAATCGTAATTTTTATTATAATTTAATCCGTGCTTCATTTTTAAATAAACATTTCTCGGATATTTTATTTGATGTCTCATATTATTAAAAACCACTTAATTAGTCGTTATTCAAACACTGTAGTTTGATGATACTAAAAATAATACAGTAAAGAAGGAACTTCAAAGAAGGTACAGTTTCATATTATGCATTTGTCCAAGTAGCCTAACGAAATTTAATACTGGTATTTAGATTCAATTTTTAAGGGCTCAGAAGAAAGTGTTCTCAACAGTGTAAATTTGCCACTCAAGTTATTAAGGTTGACTTCCGATAAACCTGTAAGTGAATTATCCAGGGCACGTAGCGTTTTACAAACATTTAAATGAATCAAAAAGAATTTACATTCAAGAAAGCGTTATGCAAATATTGTAATTTTTTTATAAACCAGCAATCCACAAATTAGTTTGTTCTCTGGGCAGATAAGTAGGTGGTTAAAAGGAAAAAAAGACTGGTTGGAAAAAGGTGTTTGTCTTCATTCAACCAATAAGGTAACTAGCTGAAGACATCATGAAAATATTTTTTAAATAATTGTTTTCCCTATTAAATGTATTATCATAATTTTATTTAAAGATTAATATATATTAAATTCTCTATTCCTTTATCTTTTAATTTCTAAAAATTCTTTCAGTTTCATGACGTTTATGTGGATGATTGCTATGACTTACTGTAAATATGTTGGAAGAACCTTTCCATTAAATTTCATTTGCCTCTTTTTATATGTAAGTTATTTTCAATTTTTTTTTTTTTTTTAAAATTCTGTATTCCTTAAAATAAAGTGATTTATACAAAAATTTTAGTATTTAGAATATGTTAATGCACGTGTTGTTGTATTTAGGTTTTTTTCATGCAAATTTTAATATTCTCTGTTTTTTTCTAAATAGCATTAATAGTTGTAAATGCTTATGTTAGCAGAGAGCTTCACCTTTTGTGTCAACCCTTTTACTCATTGCGGCAAATCTTAAATTTAAGCCCATTCATATTTTTTTAATACCTAACAAAGCAATATTTGTAAGTATGTAATCATCTTGATTATATAGTAAAACATCATATTTTATCGAATCAAAAAAAAAAAATTGTTTTAATTTTTTTTTTTTTTTTTTTTTTTTTTTTTTTTTTGAAAAACTATTACACGTAATCTAACTGTAATAATATTACATTTATGCTTTTTTAAGATCATTGATTAAAATCACATAGCAATTAACATATAATAGTAAATATAGTAATGTAATCCTTGATTAAAAACACATATACTTTGATACTATTATGTTTTTTTTTCAGGCAAAACAAAAGTGTAGACAACTAATTTAATTAACCTCAGTTAAATTTTAAATTTTTACAAGCATCATATAGATAGAAAATGTTGCCCTGATCTGTGGTTTATTTTTTTAAAGGATACAATTTAGAAATAATTATTTCTGATCATTAAAAACAAAACTAAATTAGGTTTATGTTTGAAAATTTTTTTTTACAAACAGTAAAAATTTAGAAAGCTTTTAACCATATGTATTCTGAACTAATCAATAAAATGAAATTCTTGCAATAAAAAATCTAGCTTAAAAATTAATAATTTTGGTCAGTTTTGACATTTGCTAATAAAATTATAATAAAGTTACCTATATTGGTTAATTTTTATTCATTGAAAAAAAGTTCTGCGATTTGAGAAAAATTATTGGTAGTGATACATATTTCTATATAAAACTGTTCTAATATTCAATAAAAGAAAGGAAATAAATGTTTTAGCTTTCATTCAAAAGTGTGTTAATGTTTAACTCTATCATTTTAAATTGTATAGCAGACATAGAACAATTCTAAAGAATTAAAACACTGATTAAAATGCTCGAAATTGCCACTAAAAATGTTTCGTTTTTAATATATGTTAGAAGCTCATTATAATAAAATCAGAAAAATTAAATAATAAAAACAGTCTTAATGACTTTTGATCTAATTATTGACTTGTCAAAGTACGGATAATCTTAAGATGTTGTGAAAAAAATTTGGTCTTAATCTTTATTTTGATCTCATAATTAATAAAAAATAAAGACTGCATTATTTTGTTGTGTAGAATTTCAAAGGTAAATTATACTTAATGGTTGAAGTTGATTACAAAATTTTCCTATTAAATATTGCTTTTTCAGTTTTTTAAATTTGATAACTAATTAACTATTACTAATATTCTCTCACGAACAGAGCTGTTTCAAACAACTTTAATACATAACGACAATGGAATATGTGGGGGGGGATTTACCTATTTAAGAAAAAATTGATAGATTTTTTTTTCAGTATGAAACTTACTACACATTTATCAAAGTAAGATTAAAAATAAATTTAGATGAAGATTGTGTTTGCATAATATTTATTAATTGCTATCAGTTTACGCCATATATATCTAATATTATGTTTACAATTGAAATAATATTATTTAATTCTTTTCAGACATTCGCTGAATCTTTTCGCATAGGAGTTCATGCTGGGTAAGTAAAATAATTATATGTATGATTGCAATAAACTGTTTAAATCTAGGGTTATCAAACTTTTCAATTCATGCGTCTTTTCTAGTTTTAATTCCTTTTTTCTTTCTTAATAGTTAGAATCTCAATAATCGTTTAAGAACTCGTAAAATATCATTAGTAAAGTGACAGGTAACAATAAAAATGTTTATGGGTAATCAGGGGTCTGTTTAGAAGAAATTTGGGTCCATTAACGGACCCTTCACAAATTATATTTTCATAAAAACGGACCCTTCACAAAATATTTTACCTTAAAAACGGACCTTTCACAAAACAATTAACCTTTAAATCGGACCCTTCACAAATTTGTTTATCTTCATTATTGTTTTGTTAATCTAATAAACCCTACCCAGGATGGGAGGGAAGAAAGACAGATGTAAACGAACTAAATTTTGTCTTAGGCAAACGCTTCTTCCGAATATTCAGCGTTCAGCAGTATAGGCTAAATACCAAATATTTGTATGTTGCATCTCTAACTTAGTTGCAGCAATTGCCGTTTATTTTTTTAAATTTTATTTTTTTTAATTATAATTTTACAGTGTTAAGCATAATCTTGTAGCTTTTACAATTTAAAAACTCCTTGAAAAAGTTTTTTTGCAATAACGCACCCTATTTGCCCAAATTCACAGAAGCAGGACCCAGGTTGAAAGAATGTGACTTAACGTTTATTTTATATTCACAAATTACAAGTAATTTTTTCACAATTTTACAAAAACGTACCTTTCACAAAATGTCTGGACGGGCCCCTGGTAATTCTGGATAAAACAAAAATAGAAATATAAGCTGAGGAAAAAAATGGTAATGCTCTAAAGTGAGTGTAAAAATATATATCACATTACGACAATTCCAGTATATAATACGTATAGTATAACTTAATCAGACAAGTGACTTTTCAGTATTTTTTTCTGCTATTGCGCATTTAATATCTCAAGATAGGCTCTCAAATTGCCATTTTAGAATTTCTTTTCTGATTGGGTCACGTGTCTTTAATATTTGCAGTAGTATTGAATGTGTTATTTCTTCCAAAAGAAAATGCAAATGAAATATTTTTGGTGTCACTTTATTTTTTTAGAGACACTGAGAGCATGTGTAACTTTTATTAGTGTCCAAATGAGAAAAAAAGGAAGAGCCATTAAATTTCTCAAAATGAGACTTATCACCTCAAAAATGTTTTGAATAAATTTGAGTTCTGGAGTTTAAAAATTTCTCTGGTAGAAGAATGGGAGGGTCTTCCACAAGTCCTCCTTAACTCCCTTATTAACAGCATGCATACTCGTTGTGCATGCTGTCTGTCTATCAGGGGTGACCATACAACATACTAGAGGCAACACACACTGTACAAGCCTCACTTTTATTGTCCTCTTTTATCCTTAAGTTCAGACTACATTGGATTTATTGGCAATAGGTCTTGCCAGTGAATGGCACTTTCATTTTTGTTTTGCATACTTTATTATCATGGAATAAGCTATATCCATACCTAATTTCATTTATTTATATTCAGTATTTCTTTTAGATATTTAGGAAAATGTCTTCCATCTCTTAATTTTGTCCACCAGTATATTTAGTATTAATTTATCCTTTTTTTACATTTGACAAATTTCTTGTTTAGATAATGTCTTCATCTAATTTTAGTGCTTATGAAGCTGAGGAAGTCATGTGGGCTGCTGGAATTTGTGCAGTAAGTAAAACATAATTCATTGCAAAGTAAAATTTCAAATGTACCCTCTTTTTAAAAAAAAAATAATTTTGACTTTTCTTTCTTTTTAGTTTATATTTTCAGGTTTAACTGCTTCTGCACTTCAAACCAAGGTAATATTTAGATTTAATTTATTCAATTCTATATCATTATTTTCCATAAATTTTAAATATTGTCTTTCATTAACAGTATGATTTTACCTTGAGGGGAGGATTTCTGTTTGTGGCTCTGCTGTACTTTGTTATCTTTGGAATTTTTGCTATTTTCCTTCATGATAAAGTATGTATTTGTCATTTTTTTCCCTTATTATATATTCTAATAATACTTACTTTGTATGTTACGTACCAAATCAGAATTATCCGTACTTTATTGATGAGATCTTTCATTTCTAGATTATACAGCTGGCTTATGCTTGTGTCTTTCCTCTCCTATTTTCTATGGTGAGTATCAAATAATTTTACATTGTATGTACTGTAATTAAACTTCCTGCATTATAATTCATATAATATCCTGTACTGCATTACCTTATTTTAAATGTATGTTTAAAAAGTTTTATCTACACAAGGTTTATCTCAGAGCCATACTTTTCCCCATTTTAACATTTACCTCTTTTTTGTATAGTTATTTGTTTTTGAAAACTGACCACGCTATCGAAAATTTCTACTGTACATTTTTTCTTTAAAAAAATAATCAAAAGACCAATCAGCATCGATTTTAAATCCTTCAGTTGATAAATATTAAAAAGCCGACCGGCCTGTGTAGGAGTCCGGGAACTGGCCTGGCATCAGAAAGGTTCTGGGTTCGAATCCTGGGCAAGGCGTAGATGTTCTTTCCTTCTCTGTACTATCTGTCCTTACCGTGGGAGTAACGTTGGTCCATCTAATATGGTGCCCCTGAACGAGTGGCCAGCAAATCTGCTCTTCATATGCTTGTATGACAACGAAAGGGGTTTCTCCAGGTGGGCATCGGGAAAACGATATATATATATATATATATATATATTAATGTCAGGTGCTGTTAATTTGAATTTTTTAATATGATTTGTTAGGGTAGTGTTTCCCAAACTGTGAACCCTTTCTAAATTTTTCATAATGCTGTGTACCACTAACAAAAAAATGAATGTATTTTTTAAAAAATATGTTTATTTTTCTTTTTTGGTACAAAGTTTTGTTAATAAGTTTATTTGCATCAGTGAGAAGGATAATATTGTTTTTGCTGTGATAAAAAAATTGCTCAAATGTTAAAAATCAAAACTGGCTGTTGACTCCACTATTGTTGACACACTGGCTGTTGACTCCAACTGGTAACTCAGTAAAAAACAGCCAATACAAAAATATGTAATCGTAAATTTTCATGGCTAACTTTGTTAAATAAAATGTTTTGAAGTTTCGTTTGTTGTAAGGTATTTCGCATAAGAACGCGTACCCCTGGGGGTATGCGTACCTCACTTTGGGAAACACTGTTAGGGGATCATTTACTGTTTGTTTAATTTTTATTAAGTATTGTCAATTAAACTCCGTTTTTACATGGTAAGTTTTGCTATTTATATCATTGATATTTACAGGGTGCATAGCGTTTTTAAAAAGTGGTTAAAGGTGCTTATTTTTGATTTCAGTCTTTTAAAAGCCTTTAAAGGTGCTTTTTTTCATTGGATGTTTTTAAAAAATGCTTAATTTTCCATTTCTCAAAATGAGATTTTTCCTTTACTATGTTGATTTTCGCTTCAAATTATGCAAAAAGACGCAGTTCACATTGTTCTATTCAACGTTTTCACAATTCATTCAAACCCAATCTATTTCGGCGTATTGTCAGCCCGTAGCGTATGAAAACTCCATTCGTTTTACATGATTCAAATTTTTATAATTTTTGACAATTGTCAAAAACGAGGCCAAAAGTTTTTTTTTTATATGACTATTAAAACAAGATAAAACCGTCAATTGTCAAAAATTTTCCAACCCTATGTAATTATGATATTTTTTTGAAGTGTTTAAAAATATTTTTTGAGTGCTTGAAAAGTGCTTAAGAGGTGCTTATTTTTTGTTGAATAATTTGGCGCCGCACCCTGATTTATATTGCTCATTTGTTTTATATTGTGGTATAATCTTATTCAATTAAAATTTTATATTAGTAACAGTTAATTATTTCAAGGTGATTTGAAAATGTTTTTGAATGCTATATCTTTTAGTAGCCCGTTCATTTCCTAATGATATACATAAGATTTATCAATTCTCCTGTTTATTGTAAAAAAATTTGCTGCACACAAAGTATTCTTCAAATTGTTGTCCGAAATGCGTTCTTTAGATTTTTTAATTACCTATAATTTTCCTGTTTCGTAATCTTATGCCTAATAGTTTCTTAACATGTTACATGTCTTATTGGGTTAATTCAGTTTCTCCACTTTTTGAATTTTTGTATCCCTAGTATATTATACATGAAGATAGCATTTAATATTTTATTGATTAAAAGGTTAGACATAGTTAAAAAAATTATTTTAACCTTGGCAATTTTATATTTGTTGCAAATTAAAACTTCATTGGATCATTTACATAAAAGCTTAGTTGATTTTTTTCCCAATTTTTATATGAACCAATTCCTTAATAATTGATTGATATTGAGCAAATTCTTTCGTTACCAAGTTTCATTAAAATATATTTTGAATTTGTGGATGCACTGAATACATTTTTCAACATTGAATATATTTAATTTCATAATTTTAAATATTGATTATTTTTCAGTACTTGGGTTTTGATACTCAACTTCTGATTGGAGGTCATCACAAATATTTGATATCACCTGAAGAATACATTTTTGAGAAATATTGGCTCTCACCTGCTACATACATTTTTATTGCTTTGAAATTGTACCTGGACATTAATTATTAACCTCTTCATCTAAATAATTTTGTGTATTCCTACATCAAAATCTTGTGATATTGTAATTGATTTTTTTAAAACTAAATTGTTAAAATTTAAAAACAGTTTTTATAAATAAAATTGTTTTTTAATGGTTGTGAAATTATGTTTGCACACAGTTGTAGATATTGTATTTACTGTATTTCAAAGTTGTGGTACCGATTGCAGTTAACAAAAGAAAATACACAAAACAACGTGTTCTCAAGATTAAACCATATCTGATAGAAAGGACAACTAAATGTAGTATAGTTTGTTTATAGAAGGAACTCCCCTCACCACGAAGTTTAAAGCCACCTGCTGCTGTGGAAACTAGAAATAACGCATTTTCAAAGAGGGGAGCTTCTTTCTCCCCTGGTTCCCTTTCTCTCACCGACCCGAGCCAAAACCTGTCTTTTACAGGGTTGCAAAAAACCCACCTGCCCAATTAAACCCGTCCGGGTTTTACTGGGTAAAACCCACCCTAGAGTGGGTTTTTCTAAGATTGATTTCGTTTTTAATCCTCTGTTATATTAAAGAGCTATTCTATTGAAATATTTATGTAGTCTAGGCTAAAAAAAATTTTAACCTCTAGCGAAAAAATTAATTGTGTTGAAGACTGGAGAGTCACCTTGCTGACTTGATTCGACTGTATAGTCATTGATTATTCGGTGCCATTTATTCGCTTTCTATGCAAATAAAGAATATTCCTCAAATATTTTTTAAGATTAAAATATAAGTAAAAAGTAATCCTGTGTTAAAATAAGTTTCAAATGTGTGATGTATGTGCGTACATATAGTATTTTGTATCGTGATGTCAGAAGAAACTTTTTTCAGACTTTCACATCAATTTATTTGTATAAATTATCTATATGAAGTCAATTTATAAAATTAAATTTAATATTAAAATAAGCTTTTTTAAAATAAGATCCCTGCCCTATCTTTTGAAAAAGCCCCCTTGAAAACATGAAAAACCCAGTAAAAGCCACCCGGGTTGGGTTTTTCTGCAAAAACGCGGGTTTTTTGCAACCCTGGTCTTTTATGACACAACACCCCTACTTGAAATAGTTAAACTTCGTAACCATAGTCATCACCTCTCTAGAGGAGTTCTTTACATAAGTAAACTATACATATTCTTTATACTATTGGAGTATCGTTCTATAATATAGAAGTACAGTTAAACGCAAATTTCAGGTGGAAAGAATATTTCGAAGTATAAAGATTTAAAGTGATTTAAAAATAATTTAAGTTTTACCTTTTTTAAAACCAGTTCTGAAATAAAATAAATTTAAATTTGCCACTATAATTATATTATTAATTTGATATAAGTTTAATAAGTATTTTTTAAATTACTTTTAATATTTTGTAAGAAAAAAATTGTGTTAGTGAATCTAAATAGAAGAAATAAAAGAGAGCGTAATTTGAAACTTTGGTACTTGAGCGAAATCCTGTCGTCCATTTTCACTAAAACCAAAAAAATAGCGCTGGAAAGCACGATTTTTTTGCTAACAGCTGAAAACTTTATACCAAATACATGGAGGTTATTTTTATAAACCATACAATGTTAATTATTTCTGTTTAATAATTTTATTATAATTATAATAAAATTATTACACTGAGATAAAAATTATGGATTAGCAATATGCAAATGGTAGTAGTGTCGTGTACAAAATGTACATACGGATAGTACACTAGCAGGACTTTTGTGTTTTCAATTATGAATTGGCAGGTTTGTTTTTTTGCAATTATGACCGCGAGATGAGATTTGGCAGGCTTTGAGCGTGGAATGGCAGTTGGAGCTAGACTCGTAGGACATTCCATTTCGAAAATTGTGTGTGAATTCCACAATTCTATATCTACATTGTCAAGCCGAGAATACCTAATTTCAGTCATAACCTCCCACCGTGGTGGCATGCCGCATAACCTTACAACGTAGTGCACTTGATGGCCGAGACCGTCGACGTATGCGCAGAAATGCCAGTGTTGACAGACAACATTGCGTGAAATAGTCGCAAGCATCAATGTGGAGCCGCGATGGTTCAGGGGATAAGGCGTTCGCCTTCCAATGATGTGAACCGGATTCGAATCCCAGCGATGGCTGGTCGATGCGAATTCGGCTTGCACCGACCACATTACTGAGGTGAAATATCCTGAGTGGTAGACGAATCATGGGTTAGAGTCGCCTTGCCATCAGGCTAACCTAGGGAGGTTCGCGTTGTCTTCCTCTTCATGTAACGGAAATGCGGGTTAGTTCCACCAGGAAGTCTTCCACGTAGGCAAATTTCTCCCAATACTCGATACAGGAGTTTTTTTTTCTGGATTGGGTTCACAATTACAAGGTTACGTAAATGAACATTAGTAGTCGTAAACCCAAAAATGGAGTCGGCTGTTCAACTCAACAACGGTTATAATATAAAATAGAAACATCAATGTCCGACCTGAAATAGGCGTGCCCGTTAGAACAGTGCGGCGAGTTTTGGCTTTAATGGAAAATGGCAGCAGAAGACCGACTCGAGTACCTTCACTAACAGCAAGACTTCACGTCCAAAACTTTACCCGGGCTTGGGACAATATCGGTTAGATCCTAGACGTCTGGAAAACTGTAGCTGTGTTAAATGAGTCATGATTTCGACCTGAAATAGGCATGCCCGTTACAACAGTACGGCGTATTTTGGCTTTAATGGGAAATGGCAGCAGAAGACCGACTCGAGTATCTTCACTAACAGCAAGACTTCACGTCCAAAACTTTACCCGGGCTTGTGACAATATTGGTTAGATCCTAGACGTCTGGAAAACTGCAGCTGTGTCAAATGAGTCATGACTTCCGCTGATATGGAGAGTTCGAGTGTGGCACAAACCTTACGAAGTCATGTTGTTAACTAGACACGCTGGAATCTGGTGGTGATTCCATAATGGTGTGGGCAGTTTTTTCATAGTATGGACTGGGCCCTACGGTTCGATTACACCGATCACTGATTGGAAATGGTTATATTGAGCTACTTGAAAACAACTTGCAGCCATTCATGCAACCAAACGACGATGAAATTCTTATGGATGACAATGCGCCATGTCACCGAGCTTTAATTGCTCGCGACTGGTTTGAAAAATATTCTGGCCGATTGTAACGAATGATTTGGCCACCTAGATCGCCTGACATGATTCTCATCGAACATTTAAGGGATAAAATCGAGACGTCAGTTCGTGCACAAAATCCTGCACCCGCAACACTTTCGCAGTTTTGAACATCTATTAAGGCCGCATGGCTAAATGTTCTTGCCAAAGACTTTTAACTACTTGTTGAGTCCATACCACGTCGAGTTGCTGCACTTTGTAGAGCTAGAGAAGGTCATGTACGATGTTAAGAAGTATACAATGACTTTTGCCACTTCAATGTATAATAGTACAATAATATAATTATAAAGGAAATAATATTTTCTTTTAAATTTTAATTCTCATTAAATATGCACCGGTTACAATATGCAAAGATTTGGTGCTAATTTGGCGGAATTTGCGCGAGCTTTCGAATTTTTACAATAAAAAGTTTTTTAATTGCTGGGGGAAACTGAAAATAGGTGAAAAGTGATATAAAACATCTTCAACATATTACAGCAATAAAACTGATTTAAACATTCTTTAATCCCGTCTTCCTCTATAGTGACTATACAGATTTTTTTAAAGTGTTTAGTTCCTTGCTGAACTAATTAGATTCGGCCTCGAATGCGATGATTTTCTTAATTTTTGAAGAAACTTCTAATAGTATATCTTTGGTGTGGTGATTGTAGAATACCCAGTATATGCCAGTGCATGAATTATGTTTTTAGCCTATCATTCTGCGAATAATTGGCTTTCATTTTTTGGTGATTGTGGTTCTTTCTGCTAATTTTAAGGTGGGAGGACAACTGCGAATTGAAAGAAAAAGTTGCCTTCTCGCTATTATATCGAGATGTCACTTAATTGCCTATGCATCACGAAAATTATCTTCTTTCATATTGAATTTAAAAACCAATTAAATTTTTTTGATGTGAAAGGGATCATTCTTTACTACTCAAGTAACTTAAATTGTTTTGTTTTTTTAAGTTCAAAATTTTTTTACGCTTCAATCTTACTCGCTTTTCAAACAATAAATAATCACTGTACAACAAATTTGAATTTGTCTTCTGTCCTTTAGATGAAACTCGTGTTTCTGTTCAAAAAAAAAAATAAAAATTGCTTTATTCTTATACCAAAGCCAAACTTGCCGAAAAATTTAAGCAGGCTTCCAGTAAATTCCCGCACATTTATCACTTAATTGTGTATCTATAGCCTCGCAACTTCGGGATGGTAGATAAAGCTTTTGTCGCCAAGTTTGCGACATTCCCACTGTCAATGAGACCGCCTCTCTTTTACCTAAAAGCTGTTTATATAAGCAGCATTTTCACCAAATGAGGTTGTTGCACTGCCGAAGAAATATGAGAACCGCGATTCGTGAAAATTACATGTTGTTGCTGTAGTTCATTTACATCGCACTAGAGCAACACAGTGGGCTATTGGCGACGGTCTGGGAAACATCCCTGCGGATGATCCGAAGACATGCCATCACAATTTTGATCCTCGGCAGATGGGATGGCACCCCCGCTTCGGTAGTCCGACGACCTGCACGTGAAGTCGAGCACTTTACGGTAGAAGAGTTTAACGAGGACCAGTACTGCACACCCTCGATCCCTATGCAGACTGATCCAAGTGGTCACACTGACCGCAGCCAGTGATGCTTGACTTCGGTGATCTGGCGGGAACCGTGTCTTAACGATCAGTCCATTGCAGGACTGAAAATTACATATTGTCCCGCGATAAAATTCACCTATTAGATACTCGTATTCTCGCGAAGGCGATTAGAGGTGCGGTAATTACATTAGGTGAGAATGCTCCCACGTCAAGCTAAAATATGGATAATCGGAATTTTGGTACTTGGTAAACAAAAAATCATTACTGTCTGTCTAAATTATACAAAATACGCTCGTCACTGCAAATGGGAATGTCCAGCTCCTAAAAACTTTACTTCGGTGCCTTGGGGTATTCTGGAGGTTATACAACCAATGAATTATATAGGGCAATCCACAAATCAATAAGAGAAGGAGGTGGTGATCTCTTTTAAACAACAGGCATGTTAAACACCGTTCATGTCTGGGGATTTAGAAGGCCAATGGAGGTGACTAAAGTCAAAAAGTGTGCTTGGAACTACTCAGTAACAACTCTGGACGTGTGGGGTGGCTCATTCTCCTGCTGAAGATATTCATCGAAATGCACAAGGAACGTAAATGGGTGCAGATTATTAGATGTATTAGAGGTCTCATAGTACGTCAACAGCAGCCGTCCCATACTATTGTTAAATTGTACGGCCTATAGATTCTTCAGGTTGTCCCCAACCCTTACAAGTGTATCCACTCCATTATAATTGGAAACAAGACTCGTAAGACCAGGCAACATGTTTCCAGCCATCATCAGTTTAATGGCAAGCTCAGGTGAGACGCACAGCTTTGTATTTTCCAGTAAACAACAGTTTACGAAAAAGTATTGGGCTCCGAAAGTCTATATCAACGATACTTCCATGAATAGTTCGTACGTTGACACTTGGTAAATCTCAGCACTGAAATCTGTAGTCATTTGAAGAAAAGTTGCGAGTCGAATAACCCGCGCCAGTAGCTTTTGGTAATGTTTTTTTCTCAATTACTTTTTTTTTGCCACTAAGATGTCAAAAATTTGATACTTTACCCGATTCTGGATACACTCGTGAAATAATCGTCTGCAATAATGCAACTTTTACCACAACCACGGACATGCTGTCTTATCTCTCGAATCATATATTTTTTTTAAAATTATTATCTAGAAAAATATTTTCATTAAATTCTGATCTCACTGACAGAATAAAATCTAGTCAATTTTTATCTAATAACCGGCATTGAATAGTTCAGCCATTTTTGGATTTATTGCTACCAATGTATAGATCCATAACTTTGCAATTTCGGTTCCAACCCAGATTCTGGATCAAGCAATATTTTCATTAAATTCTGATCTCACTGACAGAATAAAATCTAGTCAATTTTTATCTAATAACCGGCATTGAATAGTAGAGCCATTTTTGGATTTATTGCTACCAATGCATAGATCCATAACTTTGTAATTTCGGTTCCAACCCAGATTCTGGATCAAGCATTGGGACTTAGGACAAACTAACCTTCACGATAAGCTTTTGGAGCCTTTACGATAATTCGATTTTCATGATAATCTTTTTGTAAGCCGCTTTTAAATTACAGAACGAGAAAAGCCACGAAAACTGCCGATGGTAAGTCCAACGTGAAAGGTATTCTAACCGGTGAACAAGTTACAAGCTTTTTGTTACATTTTTGGCATAGGGTGTTCAAAAATCATTCTTTTTTGTTCTTAATTGTAATTTATTATCGGTCTCTCTAACCTCTGAAAGCTTTAAACTTTATTGATAAGCATAAGAAATCGAAGATCTAAACGCCTTTAAAATAATCCTCTAAGTTACTGAGAAATATAAAAATTTCTGGGAAAACATGGGTGTGCTTAAACTTTTGACATGGACTGTATGTATAAAAATAAAATAATAACAAACAAAAACAGGGAAAATATTATTTTTTTCAAAACACACCTTGTTTATTTTCAAAAATATTTACAAAATTCTAACAATAAAAATGCATCTAAAAGTGTAAATATCTAATAAATAATTTTTTATGTAAAAAAAATCCATGTGTATATAAAAAAAGACAATGTAGAATGAAAAGAATATATCTATCGAGGTTTACTCACACACAAAAACATGCATAGGAACATACATTCAAAGAATAAATCATGATTAGAGAATTTTGGTGGGTATACATAAAAACATTTTTTAAATTGCAAATTTATACAAATATATATCAAACATTGTTATATTATAACAAAAAAAAATTGATACTAAATTTTAATTTTTGAATTCAGTAAAGCACCGTTAAAATAAAGATATACCGAATATATATATTTTAAATAATCATTCATAAAGTTACACTTTGAAATTTCCGTGTAATAAAAAGCACTGAACTAAAAATTAGCTAACATTGAAACATCGTCATAATAAAAATCTCCTTTTTGGAAGAAATTAAAAAAAAAAAATTTACCTTATGAGATCCTTATTAAAGGGAGTGAGAGAAAGATAAAGTGAGAAGAAATAGGGAGATTCAGAATTTACTTTTTGAAAATTCTAAAATTATTCTCATGACGTTTTTCTGTAAATTTCTTAAATATAATATTAGTGATCATAAATGCAATTTAATTTCATATCGAATACTTTATAATATTTTCAACATTTAAAGTGACTTTTGATTCGAAAGTTTTCTCCAAGTCTTAAAAGAATATCTTTTGTTATGACTACCTAAAAGATAAAATCAATTTACACTTTAAACTATTCTTATAGTGTTTCATCCTAATATTATATGTAATAAAGTTATTTGTAAAATTGAATAAGCCTTTTTAATATTTGTAGATATATAAGTTGAGACTTTAAAGGTTTATACCATATATATCACACATTAATTAATCATAACTTAAAAATCTTAACTTCTGTTTTCATCATTCCAGAAAAATACTTATCTTGTAAAACTTCCCAAAAGATAGTCAATTTCCAGCTTACAAAAAATGTAAGATAACTAAATTAGATTTATACCTTTTAGAACATGTTTTGAAAATTACGTGTCTTGATTTCCATGTTTGTTTTATTATGTGATAAGTTGTATCGTAATAAAACTTTAAAATCACATATAAACTAAATTCTTACTTTTTGATGAAATAAATTCTCTGTAAGATTTTTTATTCGTGTTTGCTAACAATAAAAAATTACAAGAGAAGGGTAATATGGTAAAAACATTTAAATGAAGGCTTATGTACAAACTATATAAAAACAATCTATAATCAAGATTGCAGAATAAATAAACAAAAATATATCATACATATAAATGAGATCAAAGCAGGGTAATTTAAAATGAGAAATGTATAACTGGTGCTTTACGGCATATAATTCAATGACCAAAATTTATGCAAATTAACACTTTCATTAAAAAATTATTACATTTATGCAATATCTAAAATACCTTTAATATTTTGAGTTGAGAGAATGATGATGCAAAAATTTATAATGTAATATTAACCTCGATACACCATTTTGTACTTTTATTAAAAGAAAAAAAATATTTGTAATTTTTTTCATGGTTATTATTAAAGTTATAGAGATAATTTGCAACAGTTCAGATTGTAAATGATGTTCTAACTCTATCTTTAATTTCAAATTAAATATTCATTATTCATTGTTTTACCAAAAAGAAGAATGTAATAAAAACTTGCACCCCAATAATCTATGCACAAGCAATCTAATTTCACTGAAGAGAATAAATACTTATGAGGAATGGATAAACTTGTTTTCCTTTGTCAATATTGTTCGCATTGTCAACATCAATACTGAATACTTTGCAAATAATTCAATATATAAATGTATGTATATAAAGTTATATCTCTCCTTTTAAATTTACCATATTCAGTTAGAGTTAGTGAGAAATAAATGTTTATCTCTAAAGCCCCTTAACAAGGGTAAGTGATTTTTAAAGTAATTCACATGTTTTGATTAAAAAATTAAACAAAAATAAATATCAATTAATTTCTTTGTTTCTAAAATTAAACTTAAAATATAATTTATAAATTGAATAAAGCATATTAAATAGTTATTAAACTTATTAGAAAAGAAAATTAGAGACAGCATTCAATTGCTCAACTGGGCTCTAGCAACAACTCTGGGAAAAAACGGACAGCGTGACTGTTGTTACATCATGAATGCACATCAGCTGTAAGTTTTTGTTAGTTTAAAAGTAAATGAACTGAAAATTTAATAGGGCATATTTTACCCTCGGTATAGGCCTAGCGACCCATTTGTACCCTTGCAAAGATTTTCGAACATGCTCTTTAGTTTAAACTTAGCTTTGTAATAAAAATTTTTGAGATGCATACTTTCCTTCGAAGTGGGAAATCATTATGGTAACTAGGAAGATAAAATTAAACGTATAATGATGTTGATTGATATGAAACCATGAAGAAAGATATTCCGTTAAACTATGGATTTCTTAAATATTCTTTCGGCGATATTAAGAGAAAATGATGCATGTCAACCTCCCTATGAAAAGACGTTTGTACATAATTTAAAAAAAGAAACTAAACCACACTTTGGATAAATTAAAGAATTTTACTCAAACAGCTCAAAAAGCTTGCCTTAAGCCTCTAAACGATAAGCCCCAGGATAATTTTCTGGCTCTCCCATTGAATAGCATGGAGAAACCGGTTTTTAGATGCAGGAAAGCTGGCAGCTCAAAATTCGGAAATAGCCAGAAATAACGCTCAGTGGGTAAAAATATGAAAATCTGCTGAATAAATTGATAAAATCTAAATATCTTAATTGCTTAGAACCATATAAAGCAAAAAGAATAGAGGAAAAAATTATAAACGCTATGCTCTATTTATCACTTAAAAGCAGAAAACAGTCCTGAGCAAAGAAAAACACTTTTTTTCGAGTTCATAAAACAGGACTTTAAGGAAAATATTTCATTAGTTGAATGTAATGTTAAATGATAATCAAAAGCTGTTATGTAATGCAAACTCAAACATTAACCTAGTTACGTACTAAAAAAAAAACAAACAATTAAGAGTAAAAACCAAGTATACCACATAAAGGAGAAATCAAACAAAATACAAAATAGGCGAAATCACTGAAATATACCTCATGTAAATTGGGTCCATATATACCAATAGAGATTAAACTCCTCTTATCTTAGTCTCTTATTCATTTGATTTTTTAAAATCAAAGGAATAAGATACTGTACCTGATTAATTTTTTAACGTACTATACCTCTTTTTCAATTTTGTTAACAAAAAAAAAAAAAAAAACATTTTGATTGCGGTAGCTAAAATTAACCAGGAAAAGCAATTTTTTAAACTTGATTATCAAAAGAATGCACAGATTACAGAGGTTTATTTAGGTATGCAAGTTCCCAATATTTTTAATCAGTTAGTAGAAATTTTAATTTTTTCAACACACTATACGTGAAAACATAATTAAATTTGCAGCAATGAGACTGCAGTTGTTTAAACCATTCTATTCATAGTAAAGTTTCAATAATTAGCTAAATCAGTTGTTTCAAAACATTATTTTTTTAAGTTAACTTTTTGCACTAAATTTTTTCTTAGATAACCCCTAGACTGCATGATACTTATTAGGGAAAATCTGCAATTAGCTATGGAAAAGATTTCACTTATGGTTATTCCATAAATGTATCCTTTAAGAAAAAATATTCTGGACATAACATTCAGATTTTGTTTATCCTTAATCCATACAAAAGACTTAAAAAATTTAAAGATTAAGACTCTTATGAATTTAATTCTAACACAACAAAGAAAACTCAATAAAGATAATAATGTACACCTACTGGTAATTTAGCTTCTACAATGCCACAGTCACAATTTCACACACGTTAAAGCTACAAGCTCTAAAATTTGCACCCATAATAATATACAATGTCAATGTGTCAGGTTAAAAGATATTTGTTCTATGGTAAATTTATTACTTTAGTAAATTTTTCTCAATAGAAAAAAAAATCAATTTAATAAAATATAAATAAAATTAGCTATATCACAGCAAACATTGTGATTTTTCTAAATAAATATGTGAATGCACTTAAATATATACCTATAGTTACTTAAAACTAAAAATATTTGTTATTTTTATAAATTACATAAAACTCATTAAAATCTTTCATTTTTCAATAAATTTGATTTTAGACTTAAATGGAAAAAGACTATAATCAGGTGTAGTCCAAGAGCATCCTCTTTAAATTGATTGTAATACATAATACAAGGTTTTACATTCAAATGTATATTTTTTTACAAGCGATTACTGATTGTGTAAACATTACAAACATACAATACACTCACTAATTTGCTAGCTAGCATCACAACTCTAATCTAAATGTTAGTGAAAAGTTATAAAAGGTACATAATTGTACATAACATGTTTCAAAAGAGAAATTTACACAAGTGTATTTCAATTAAGTTTTAAAATAATGCACCAAAGGGCAAGATATATGATTGTGATATGTAAATTGCAAAATAGACACAATATTGAACATCATTTTTATGCTGTAGGAAAATACTGGAAAACATATATTTAAAAAAATGTTTTAGAAAATGGGAAACCAGCTTTAAAGAAAGCTTCCAGGTATCTTTAATTTTATTTTGCTTAATAATTCAGCAAATTGGTGTAAAAAGATTCCCAAATAGAGATAAGAATATATAAAATATTTATTCTTATAAAAAATGCAGTGTAAAAATTATTTATAAAAACAGTATTGAAATACATTGCACAAAAATTGTGCTTAAAAAAACGTGTATCTATTTATTAAAGTATTATTAGTATTTTGTTTACATTATAAGCATTTTTATTTTATAAAATAAGTTATGGAAACATTAATATGCGTCCATTATTGCTTTTCATTTCAAAATTTATTTATTTATTATCTAGATTTATATTGAAAATAGTTAATGTTAAAATTATTTTAGGTAAAAACTAAATGCAATTGAAATTAAAGCAAATTTTCCATCTAAAACATAGGTATCAATATTTTATAGCATTTTTTTCAAGCATTTATAACTAATGTTTGTATAAATGCACAATACAGTGAAAAATTAGCTAATATTCAAAACGATAGTTTAAAATTTATTATAAATTTAAGAACACGTTATTGAAAATGTTTAACAATAGTGCTATGTAATGGCATATTGATGCAATAGGTGCAACAGATTGTTGATTTAGAAGTGACTTTTAAAGAATAATTATATCAATATGTACAGTGGTATATAGCACAAATAAAAATAAACTTACAAAAAAATAAAAACTTGAAAATTTATACAGGTTCAGAAAATATTTATGAAATTGCAATACAATATTTATAATTGATACAATAGGTTATCAAGTATGGTTTTGATATCAACAAACAATATGTAGGAAACAATTAATTTTTAGAGTAGCATTAATATCCAATTGCAGCATTTAAAACATTTAAATACAAATAAAACATGATTTACTGAGGTAAACTTCAAAAGTGAAATAAAATTTAATTTTTATTTTTAACAAGGTCTTTAAAAATGTAAGGGTAAAATACTTATATTAAGGGTGATAATTTCAGAACAACCTGTATATATGTTATGGCCAGTTCCTGAAAAGGTGTTAACATATTTAATGACATACAGAAATACTTTTTAATTCTCTGAGCTTCAATTTTAATAAACAATAACTTTGACAGCTTTCCTGTGCAACAAACTGATTTGTTTCCATATTATTCAATGGGAAGTAAAGGTATACAAATATTCCAAAAAAGTATACAAATATTCCAAAATGCTTTAAGGGTTAATAAGCATTGTAATTTAAATGTGATATATGTTATAAATTAAATAGAATAAATTATTTTATAAAATAATGTAGTAAAAAAATGAAACTTCATACTTGATAACATATTTTACATACAATGAATCTTTATACATTTAAATCACCTATTCATTAAAACTTAAAACCGTTTCAATTTACAAGAGATGAACTTTTTAGTTTCATGTTTGTCTCATTTTGTTAAACATTTTTTACAATTCTTACATCACATATTTGTATCTTGAAACATGAAAAATGTTTTACCAATTAAATGCCCAACATTAGAGTTGAGTACCTTTTTATTATCATGAACCAGGTTTTAATACATTAATAACTTTCACTAGCAGTTCATATTTGAATATTATGGCATAAAATTAAGTGATTTTAAGAATTTTTAAAAAGGGAGCTTCTGACAATATGGACAAAGCATTCCATTATTTAAAAACTCTGCTTTAAAAAAAATTATATAAGAGTAACTTAACATTTTTTTTCCTCTTTAGGACCATGAGACACCTATTGCAGTGAATAATTTTTGGAAAAAAAAAATTTTTACCATAATTTTATACCACAATAAAAACAATAATAGTTAAATGTAATATAAATATATTATTTTGGAAACTTAGATGAAATTAATAATCTAAATAAATTTATCAGTCAAAATACAAATAATTCTTCAAAATTTAAATAAAACACAATAATATAAAACTTCGACTTAATTTTTCATATATTACAGAAAAGAAATTTAAATAACTTTAAATATTTTATTTAAATTGTATAAAGAAGACGAACTTAAATTTACTGCAAGTCAGTACAATGCCGTTCACGTACAACAAAATTGGAAGTATGTCAATAATTTAATTGTAAACAATTCTCACATATAGCAAATAAATTGTGGTTTCCAATGTCACATATAGTTTAAAAAAATTAAAATATAAAAATCCCCTTAAACTATATTACATTTCTCAACACATTCTCCTGCACTGAATTAAAAACACTGAAATATATTTATTCGTTATATTCAGTGAAATAAAACAAAACTAAATTTTAAAAATCAAGCAATTCATATTTTAAAAAATTAAATAATTTTATTATTTAATGTTTATTAATTTAAAGTCAATTATTTAAAAAAATAAATACATTATATTTAAAAAAATAATGTGGCAGTACAAAGTGTAAATGCTTTACAAGCTTGGTTAGTTTGATCATAAAAAAAGGAAAATTCAGTCCTAATTTATATAATTTTTTTAATTATTGTTGTATAATTCGGAATTTAATTTTTATTAATTATTTCCATAACTAATACACAAAAAAATAAAAATAAATGTAATACAGTTGTTATAATTTTATAATAAAATTGCAACCAAAAGAGAAAAAAAATTCTAGTAATTACACAGCAAGTGTAACTGAGTATGATTGAATAAGTAAAGGACATTTAACCATTTAGATGTTGGTATACTTGAATTTTTAATATTTATTTCATACATTATGAAATATTTGTTTTATGTTTTTATGGAATATTTAAGCTTAAAACTCCAAAAAAAAACAAATTTTTTTTTGATATGACATAAAAATAAAAAAATTTATTTTTTAAAAAAATAATCTGTTTTATAAGAATAATTAAGCAAAGAATTGTGAGTTTTAAATAACTAAAAAAAAGTTTAAGAGAAAGTAAAGATTTTTTTACATGAAAATGTTGTAAGAATAAGGAAAGTTTATAAAAGTTGATAAAAAAAAAAAACTAATGTTTCTTTTGGTTGAAAAAATTCAATATTTTAATTATGTTATATATATAAACACTAAACTGCATTTTCAATAAAAAAATATACCTGAAGCTTAGAAGGTAATTAATAATACTAACAACTAAGATAATTGTACTTTTTAGAATAAAAGTTTAAAAAGTATAATTTTAAATTTCTGACAAACCAAAGCTAAGCATATCTGATGTAAATCACTGCATACTATAGTTACTATAGCAAATAATATTTAAAAAATATATTAAAAGGGGAGGATGTTCAGAACAAATAAAATTAGAATATTACATTATAAATCAAGACAACAAAAACTAATAAAGAAAAAAACTTTTAACAACACACGAACATTTAAGTAGAGCACAATAGCACAGCCTATTACAAAACAATATGACAAGCATTTGCTTGCATTTGACCAGAATTGTAAATAGCCAACTACATGTGGCATATGAAAACCACGAAAAATCGTCATGAAAACTTAGGTGAAGAGCGATCATTACAAGTTACTCTCCGAAGCCTTTTACCACGCTTAATTTGGTCCATCAATGACTCCCTTGTAATTTGAGGAGCTAAGCGTCGAAAACTAGAATTCCAAGAATGGATAATCTTATCATTCTTTAACCAGGGAGCTATATGAGGCTTATCATCATCCTGAGACTCCAAGCCAGAAAGTTTCTGATGCTCTGCCAATCTTGCATTCAATGCTGCAACAAATGATTTTTTCAATATTATTTCATTGTCCGATATATGTCCATTGCTGTTTTTCTCTTCAGTCGAGCGAACCCACTCTCTTGAGCAACGTGTCAAGTCGCCCTGTGACAGACAATCCTTCAAACGCGGTTTAGTATTAGATTGTTTATGGATGTTCTGGGACAACATAGGTTTGGCATTAAATGTATGAGCAGATTTTTCCTTCTTTGTGATTTGAGAATAAAGATTTTCACTGGCAGTCGTGGTGTCATGTTTTGAGAAAATATTTCTCCGATCTTCATTCTTTGAAGTATTTCTAGGTGGCACAATAGGTGCAGCATCCTGTTGGGGCTTCTTCAAGAGTGGTTTTGGTTGCTGCGTTAAAGCAGAATTAAGGTCCTGTATTAGACGTGCTCTGCTGTCTGATACATCAGTAACTATACTGCTGTCAGAACTTAATGAAGAATCCCTACTGGGAGTTGAACAAACACTATTTCTTTCAGGGCTGGGATTAATTTCAACATGTCTCAAAGAACCATACTTTTCTATGGGAGAAGATAGGGTTGAGTGGCTCTTCTTAAGCTCCCTGAGACTGGGGGAGTAACGAACTTCACCTGCTCCAGAGCTTAATGATTGGGAGCTATCATTCTTTTTCAAAGAACCTTCAAATACTGTACCGTGACAAGAAGTAGAAGTTATGGAAGATGAACGTCGCACTGGAGTAGGAGGCTTGAAACCTGCAGCTGAACCTACCCTTTGTAAAGTATTAGCTTTACGTGGTGGTATAAATGCAGGTGACATACCTATATATGAAAAAATAATAATAATAAATATAAATGTATCAAAAAATCATTTAAAGTAAAAAAAGCTATACAAAGACCAAATGGTTCAGACTGAGCTATGATGACTCAGGGGATAGAGCATTCGTCTTCCAATGAGGTGAACCGGGTTTGAATCCCAAGGACGGCTGGGTGATGCGAATTTCGCTGACATAAAATATCCTCAGTGGTAGACGAATCATGGGTTAGAGTACACCTAGCCGCTAGGCTAACCGTGGGAGGTTTTTGTGGTTTTCCTCACCATATAACACAAATGCGGGTTATTTCCATCAAAAAGTCCCCCACAAAGGCAAATTTCTCCCAATACTTAATCCAGAAGTTCCCTTGTCTTCTAGATTGTGTTCAAAATTACATATCAAAATTACAATTTCATGAGCCATTACAGGAATGCTTTGCTTTTTTTAAGATATGGAATAATAACAATAGAATAAAAGGGTAATAAGTAAAGTAAAGCATTGCACCCGCAACAGCATGCTGGTCAAAGGGGTTATGGAAGAGATGCCAATTGCTCCGGACACGCAAAAATAATTTAAAAAATGGTAAATAACTACAAACTAAAATCTGCAAATATTCTCATAATTTTGCTAACTTTTTAAAAGGTTTAACATGACATAACTGTAATTAAGTGGTGAATATATAAGCCTACGAATTATATAGAAATAGTGGTGGATAACAATCAAATAAACTGAATTTATTAAACAAAGAATCACAATTAATAAACTATCATACGAAAATATTTATTCATTGTCCGGAGCAAGTCGGCATCTCTGTTATGGAGGTTCAGCTGCACTATTACAAGATCAACTGCAGGACGATGGCAATGTAGTCAGCATTGTGCACTAACTGTCTTTACTTTCAAGACAAGCTGTTACTTATAGAACTGAAACTAGGTAGTTCTTTGAGCTGGTGTAGAATTCTGATATTACACAATGATGGCACAGAGCCTTAACCACTATTCTGCGACAATTCCCTAATAGAGATGATATGGCAAAAACAAGATACACACCTCTTATTAGGCAACTACAATGGTTTCTAAGAAGATACATCAGGGTGGCCACTCTCCAAATACAACCAAACTTCAAGAGATTTCCAGAGGAAAATTTTAGAAATGTACCAAATTTAAACGGTTTAAATAAGTAGAATTTTAAATTTTTTTATAAATTTATGAAAAAGAACTTATGTACATCACATTCGGCAAAAAAGTTTTTTCTTGATAAACATTTACTATTATTTCATATTTTAAAACTTTAATGTCTATTTTATCACTCTGTAAAACTAAATAAATAAAAATTATCATTAATTATTAAAGCTTAAGATAAACATTAATTTATTTTCAAGAATAAAATATTTAGCATTCTTATGACTTACTAAGTCTAACTTTAATACCAAAAGAAAAGAAAAGAAAGAAAGAAATCTTTGTTTAATAGAAAGTCAAAATAATTCATTAGATTTATTCAACAGAACTGCAACAATTAGAATAGCAATGATAACCAAGAATTGCATGATTATACAACTAGATAAGTTTTTATAAGTTAACTAACAGTTAATAATTGTAGTGCTTAAGAATAAATTGAATCACAATAGCCGTAAATTTATATGTGCTCATAGGTATAAATTTCCTTGAGGTTTTCCAGTGGTATTTTCAGAATACCAGAATTTCCCCCAATTTGAAAGAAAGTGGCCACCCTGCTCATGTGTGCAACCGATTGCCAAAGAAAGAGAAATACATCTACAGGAGTAATTGTGAGCCCAACTAAAAAATCCTGAAAATTTCTCTACTAAAATAATGAATTAATTACGCATTTCAAAAAATTAACGCCAAAATTAAAATATCAAGGATTAAATTTATAAAAATTTAATCCTTGATATTTTCAAAACATGAAATTCCAAATAAATTATATCAACATAATTTAAATAAATAATTATGCATAAGTTTACTTAAATTTCTAATCACATTTATTATTCTACCAGAAAACATATTTAAAAATGAAAGAGATACCAAGAATAAATTCTAGTTCTAATATTTCTAAATAAACTTAAAATTTTTGTATGCAGAAATGTGATCAATAATTTCATGAAATTTCTGGACTAAGGATTTCCGGAAACTTCCAGATCGTGTTTATCGAAAAATCCCGAAATTCCGATTTTTTCCGGAGCACTATCATCTCTGCATCTAGAATTATGAAAGAAAAGGGTGCACTGAAACGAGCCTTAATAGAAACTCAGGAGCTAAAATAAATTTAATTGTCTTATTTTTAATATTTTTAAAGAATGCTTGATAATAAAATTAGTATAAGATGATAAAAAAACACACATTTATGAGACTTTTTATCTATAAAAGAAGATATTAAATTTTTTGGGGCTACGAATCAGTATTAGAAAAATAGGCACAATACAAATTGTGCTGCTTTTTTTTCCTTCAAAATAACCAATGAAAAAGTGTATATGAACAAATTTAAAAGTAAATAATGTTAAGTCTAATACATATTTCACACTTACGTTTGCTAAGTCATAATACCTAAATTATGCTTAATAAGGGTACCTTAATAATGGAAATAATAAGCAATAAAATGAAAAAAAAACAAAAAATAATTTTTGGTTTTATTATTAACTAACCTGCAATTGACATAGGCCTCCTTTGCATTCCATTAAGAGCAAAAAACTCTTCATTGCATGAAACTGGCAAAGAATTCATTTGCCACTCTAAAATTTGGTCTTCATAAATACTACCTTCATGGAAAAAGTGACAAAATAATAAAACATGCTAATAAAATGTCCATGCAAAATAAAAATAAAAACTATAAAAAGAAAAATGATGAAACAAATAAATGCAGTGATGCTAAAAATAAGAAATAAAATGCATTAAAAATTAAGAAAAGAAGATAAATAAAAATAATCGACAAAATAAAAATAAGAATAATAAACAAAATAAAAATAAAGATACTCTTCTTTTTGGAATCTGATACAAAACCATTTTATAGTTTACAACGACAAAACAGAGAGTTCCTAACATTTTTGTACCTAAAAGCTCATTCTAGAATACCAGTAGGACAACTGGCACCATACATTTTATGAGGTGAATTTAAAGTAGGAATATTTACTTTCACATATCATTTTGTTTAAAATTGAAATATTTTTATTATGACAGGCATGTGTGGCCAAAGTTGGGGGCCACTGAACTAAAAAAATCCAATTTCTATTTTTGTCATGCTTTGGTTGATTTATATGGAACCAAAAAATGTTGACACTAAGAATTTTTCTTTTTTCTTTCTTTTTTGGTTCGACTTAAGGCTGTTCTTTGAAGGCTCTATCATCATAAGAAACAAAATCTTTCAGTGAATGATATGCTACATTTATAGCTGTTGTAAGCTTTAGCCAGCTCTTTAGCCAATGCTCTTTATACTAATTACGAAAATTGTTCAAACTATCAACGTGATGTAAAACCCCAACTTTGCGAAAATAGACAGCGCATGTGTTCCTAGTTTTTAATGTTTGAAAAAAAACTCCAATGCTGTATTGATTGGGTTTATAAATATATACAAAACTTGAGAATTATTCATTGCTTTCAATGTTTTTAATCCTTGAGAAATCTAACCAAATTGGCAATCTTTTTAAAAGCTAAATCATTTTTTTATAAATATTTAAGCTATATATTTGAATGCTTTGAATTCCAGACAATTCTTTTAAGCAAGATAGTATAGATAAATTAAAGCATTGCTCCAAGTATAAGGTATGCTTCCCTCTTTTCAAAGAGGCGTGACAGTCCAAAATGGGCCATAATTTTCTTCAGAAAATTGATTTAATTCTAGACAACCCTATCATTGGCTATCAGTTATTTTCAATGTTTTTAAATTACCTTTGAGATGGTCCAACCACATAAGGTGAGGATGCTTTCTCTTTCAAGTACCAGTTGGCTTATGCATTGGCAACACATTTTTAATGGTTCTAATATCCTTAGCTTTAATTAGATGTACAGCTCATCTTAACCTTTGACTTAATATTCATTTTTCTTGTTTGTTAATAATCATATTTAAGCTATAATTTTATTGTTTTGAAATCCAGACAATAATTGTAAGCAAGATACTAGGCATTAAGTTAAAGTTTTGCTCCTATTAAAAAGTAATCTAATTGTGACATTTTTTATAGTTTCTTGCAAGACAGCTTAGAGAAAAAACCTTTAATTCTGAAAATTGTGACTTAATGTCCAGCTCTTGTTTTACTACTAAAATTCTAAGAGTTCCTTTACTTGAACATTTTGATAAAAATGACCAAGTAAAAGAAAGATGATATAAGAAGTAAACTGAAAGAGGAAAAGACAACTAAACCCCTGAACAGGTAATTATTTACCTGATGAAGTGTTTCAAGACGAGAAAATAAACCTGATACATTTAGTAGAATAGCTCTGTTAGAATAAAATGTATAGGAAAAAAAACATACCTCTAGAGCGAGGGAGTGTCTCACTATTGCCACCATTTAAACGGCTATGTCTGGGAACAGTAGGAGCTGTTTCATCTTCAGAAAAGCAAGACTTCTCAGCACGAGACCATTTTGATTGCATCAAAAGACCCTCATTCAGAACAGCAGCAAAGTTTTTACGTTGCTGTAATTATTTAAAAAATATTTTTAGGCTAGTGAAAATAATATAAATATATGCTGAAATGCAATTTATAGACATAACAGAAAATGTAAAAAAGAATGGAACAAAACTGCAAAATTAATGTTAAGTATCATTGAATATGGCCTATTTTAGAACCTATAAATTTATAAGCCTTCAAATTGTGGTATATGTTTATGTTATGCTTCATGTTAATGTTATTTATAATGTTTTATATTAATATATTATGTTTTATTGACGCTAAATCATGCTTTAATTTTAAGGCCATGAATTTATAGGCATTTATGGTCTATTTGAAGATAGCTTGAATAATGTCACATTTACTATCTTAGGTTCACTAACTAATAAAACATACATGGATGAAAAATAAAGTTCATAATCATCATTTTAAAAATTATGCTGATTAAAATTTATAACTAAATCAGAAGAAATTCTTATTTCAATAAGCTCTGAATATTTTCAATAAGCAGCTGCTTAAAATTAGACCTTGGAGATACTGTCTCCTATCTTATGATGGCAGTATTAGAAACAGAATACAGACCAATATTCAAAAATATAGTTGCATAAGTACAGCAAGAATATGAATAAAGTGTAGTTATGCACAAAGATTTAATTAAAAAATAAATAAGTTTATTATAGTAAATAGAAATGTGATGAGAATGTGCTAAATTTTATTTTTAACTTACATCATTTTTTGTCTCAGCTTTGCTCAGTCTTTTTTCTTCTCGTGATGAGTTTCTGCCAGTAGGATCTCCAGTGTTTGCATAAATAGGATGTGGCACAACTGAAAAAAACATTTTTTTTATTCAACCCAAAAAATAAAATGTTTTTACTAATTTAAGGTAAACAATATTGTACAACATAAAAATGTCACATATAAATGAAATGTTCACATTTTACCGCAACTATAAAAACATAACAATAATATAAACAAATTTAAAGCAGACCTTGATCTGCAGGGATCATATTGAAGTCTGGGAGGCTTTTATTTATTTCTGAATAATGTTTTTCATGCTTGGCTTTAACTGATGCAGACTTTTCAGGTACACATGGCCTTGCTTTATAGGTGTCATAACTCCTAATGTTATAAAGAAAAACACCATATAAGAGCAATATTCAAAAGTTTTTTATTACGTGAAAAGTGAAAGAAATATGAAGCTTTTGTGGATGTTTCTAAAAATAAAATAAAAAAACTATCCAGTACAAACAACCAACTGAAAATATACATTAAATTTGATAACTTTTTGTTATAAAATGATTTGTTTGATCTTTATATCTTTGTTTTATATACATATCAAGAACGAAGCTTGGATTTATAAGTCAATTTATCGAAGAGAAAAAATAGCTTACTTTAATATGCTGATGTATTGTAATTATGGTGTCAATTATTAAAGAAATAGAAATTGTTACTACCACAAGAGTATTCCAGTGTTCTTCTGTTCATTATATATCATAATATGCTTTTCTACATAAAAAATATTAGGTTATGAAAACTAAAATATAGCAAAAAAATATAAGCTGGATGGATTTTAAAAATTATATTTGTATATTTAATAAAGATAAAAAGCAATTGTGATTTAGACTTGAGAACAAAAATAAGTATGGTAATGTTTGAAAAATTTTGGGAACAATTTCTTTTTATTTTACCATAGAATTTTTTCATGTTTATTTTTCCTTTTATGGAGAATGTTAAGTAATGAAGCATATAATATGGATAAAAATCTTTATTATAAATATTAAAACATTATCCGTTATTTGTTTTAAGACATAATTAACATCTTGCATTAAACTGTAGAATACTGCAACAAAATCTGTAATAGTTATTTTAGAGATATTTTTGAAGAACATACATGCATAGAATGCCTTATTTTTAACATATTTTGAAAAATGGGAAAGTGTAAAATAGCATGACCGAAACAAATATTAGTTAATATATGCTTTAAGGTGGAACAAAGCAAATTATGATGAGATAACTTTTTTTCGACCATAAATTATATTGTTTTTCCATAAGCTAGTATTATAAAAGTATTAAGATTATAAAAGTAATAAGAGAAAACAAACATATTCAGTTAATTTTAAGTTTATACAAAACTACAACTCACAACAAATTTTAAAAATGCAACAATAAACATATTATTGTACAAAAAGACTTCTACAATAAATTTTTATTAAATTGTGTTTATAAAATGTGGCAGAGTTTAACTTCTCAGATGTCATACAACAGATAGGAAAATATAAGACATGTTTTCCTACGAGACCAAATTCATTTTCATTGACACAGTTTTACACTTTAACTTGATCAAAATATTAAAAACTATAAAAATAATTTACATAAATTTAATAAACAAAAAGTAACATATCATGTTCATAAATATATAATATATAAATAACTACTATAAACCTTTCTGGCAATGATGGTTTACTGTAAATTGGAGTTCCAGGTTGACTAGCACAATTACGATCTTTAAACTTATTCCCAAAAGATTTAAAAGTCCCAACAGTACCATAGTTGCTTCTAAAATCTGAATCCTGGTCCAAAGGTAAGAATGTGTGAACTGTTAAAGCAGGTCTTGAATGATTGGACTTCTCATAAGCTAAAAGATAAAATTAAAAGTAGTACTATAACTTAATTAATTTTAATAATCAAATCTAAAAATTTTCAAAAGAAATTATATTTTCACATTGGTTTCTATTGATATTCATACGTTTCTATTGATTAAAACTTTTTAAGTTCCCTGGCAGGTAAAAATATATTACCAGAAGAAATAGTATGTGGTCTATGGTACTTGGTTAAAGCACTATTTTGCTCTTTTTCTGGAGATTCAGAGTCATTCAAATTTGGCCATGTAGAAGTAACAGGAGGTACAGGAGATGATGGCGTGCTGAAAGTTACTGTTTCAGATTCATGAAATGTAGAAAGCTGTAAAAATTCAAACATAATTAACCAAAATATATAAGATTTCGATAAATAATTTGCAAGATGTAATTATAATTTGAAATAGTAATGGTAGATAGGGTACATCAAAAAGATAAATATTCCGCATAGAAAACCATCTGTAAGTTGCTAAGGGCCCTTTCCAATTATGGGCTGGCTGTCTGTAATCATTTGAGAAGCAACTTTAAGGAGATAAAAAAAAACATGTTAGAAGACCTAATATAATAATCAAAATTTGTATTTAAATTGGTCCAGAAATAACTGTTTTAGCTTTTAATTTTTTTTGGCAACCAATTTGACCAGCTTAATAAAAAATTAAACTAGTTGTGTTTTAACTGATGAGCAAGAAGAGGAAAAAAAGGAGGTTAACCACATGCAAGATGGTTAGATAATGCATAAAAGTTTCTGAGCAACATGACAGTTAATAAAAAAAGAATAAAGGCGTCTGATAGAGCAGAGCAAGATGGATAAAGCTGATTGAGACAGACAACTGCCGTGGCTGCCAGTCTGATGTAATTCCAGTAGAAGAAAATGAACTGATTGAATATAGAGTATATGTGATAAGAATTGAGAAAAATTATTTCAGTCTTATTTAACTCTATATAAAATTAATTTACTTTTTTTTGAAGATCATGGTGAATGAAGGATTCAAATCAAGCGATAGTATCTGTTTTTTGAAGATGAGGAAAGCTTCAAGTACATTTGGGAACTAACAGTCAATGAATAACATTATAAAACCTGTCTTTGGAAACAAATTAAAACACAAAGAAAGGAAATAGCATGAAGCAAACAATTTAAGTAAGTAAAAATTTATAGAAATCACCTATAAGAAAATTGCAAGTAAGAAATATAGGCAATGCATAATGTTCATTACAGTACTTTAACATATAGACTTTTAGGGCTTTTTTTGTTAATTAAAGGCTATAGTATATTAAACTGACAGGTATAGGTAACCTGCACAATAATATAAATATAAAGAATCCACAGGAAAGGAGAATAAATTATAAGTCAATAACATATTGTGAATGAAACATTTTCTCCAGTTCAAGTTATTAAAAAAAATCCTAGTCAGAAAAAAAGAGGGATCATTAGAAGAATATTTATATTTCACAACATAATAAATACAATTTGTAAAGTGTTATCAGTTGAATGTATGCATCAAAAGAAACATTTTTAATGTGGTAATGTAGAAAATAATTGGCCAAAAAAACTTATTTAAAGGCCTATGCTTCTATATACAATAAATAAGACATGGATGTATAGCTTTAACATATTTTTAAAAGATAAAAGTTAATGAGATATATATTCCTAAATAAAATGAAAATTATGCTTTTCGAAAAAATAAGAATGTGGTTTTTAAATGAAAAGTGTTTCAAATTAATAAAAATAAAAATAATAATTTTTGGCGAAATAATATTAAAAAAGTGACAAAACAATAACAAACCTGAGAAGAATGTTCGACAGGTACAGACGGGTTATTTACATACAATGTGTCTTGAGAAGTAAATCCAGAATCTTGAGATGCAACACTATTTAAATGCTTTCTCCCTAAGGTCTGTATCAAAATTAAAATATAAACATGCAAACTTAAAATTGTTTTAAAAAATAATCAATTTAAACTAAAAAGTTAGAGAAGAAAAATAATGATATTGAGAACAGGGCAAAAAATAAAGAAACAAAAAATAATAATTTTAACTTCTTTGAGAACTACGATTTCTATTCAGATAAAAAAAAATTAAAACAAAAATGTATTTATTAACTCAAAATTAAAATTAACAATGGTAAGTATAAACAAATATTGTCTTCTAATTTTAAAATAAAAATTAAAGAAAAAATTCTTTTGTTGTAAAATAAATTTTCATAAAACTGACTAGGGAGATAAAGAGGTTAATGTATAAACATAATATAAAATAAATAAATAAATAACTTATAACTTAAATAATAGAAGAAGATAATAACAAAACCAAAATGAGATACTACTTGATGAGTTCAATACTCGAAATGCTGAAAGTGAATACAATATGATGCTAGATTTCCAAATTTTAGGAAATCTAATATGTTAGGTTCAAAAATTTACTGTAAAATTGAAAATGAAATTTTTAAAAATAGTACTCAAGATTTGTAATATAAATTCCGGGATAAATTAAAAATCTAACCTCTTATTGAACATAGAAAAATATGTGTATAAAAACCACTAATTCTCTAAACAAAAAATCAATAAAATTAGAGTACCTGAACATGAGAATGAGAAAGTTTCCTTGATGAATGTGATTTTAAGCTCCCACTGGAAGAGCTATTAATACTGCTTATGCTACAAAAACTTGATTTTCGAGAACCCAAAGAACCAGGTGAACCAGGGGGAGTCTGAAAATTTTCAAAATATGAAAAACATTTGTTGGGAAAAAATGTATTAGCAATAATTAAAAAGCATTATTGAGACCATAGATCAATAAAGCAGTTGGTATTAACCCTTGTAGTCGATATAATAAAATTAGGGGTCAATCTGAGCTGAAGGATTAATGAATATTATAGAATTATAAATTTTTTAACGCAATTATTGGAAGTTGATTACAAAAAGTTTGGCATTTCCTGATTTAGATTATGCTTCTATTTAGATACCAGCAACTTTAATTTATATTTCAATGCTTCACAAAATAAGACAAAAATTTAATGTCGATATCCTAAAATATCGTATAACACAATAACAAGATTATAAAAAAATAATAACTTTTATATTTATCAAAACATCAATTACCACATGAAATGACCAGGTATTTTCAGATTTTTTAGCATCAAGAATCACTTGCTCACTAGATGAAGGTAATAAATGTGGATCTACAGTAATTTTTGAAAGAGTGTCTATGATTTCTTCTATGTGATTGGTTTCATTTAGCATGACCAACTCAGATTCCTATAAATAAAAAATTGCAAAAGAATATTAATACTTTTTTTGACTTGATACAGATGTAAAATATGCACTTTTTTTTATACTTTTTTAAAAGTGTCACAAAATTATACCAATACATTAAAAAAAAAAAAAACTTTTTTTCCTTTTTATATGAATGCATATAATAATAATAATAGTAAATAAGTAATAATAATTAGCAAGTAATGAAAATAATTTTAAGTAAGTAATAATAATTATAAATGCATGGAAGATAATTTTTTTAAAAATTAATTCACAATTTTAAAAATGAGATATTAAAATTTCAGTAAAGAGCAAAATGGAATACACAAAACACAAATATTGTCAGATGCATCAAGTATACAATACATTTATTTTAATATAATTACAGATAATGGGAAGTATTCCATGCCATAGTGTTCATTCCCTTTGAATGAAAGGATATGAGTCACATGCTAATCTTAAATTCTCAAAAAGTCTTGAAATTTTGTTTTATTTCATTATATACATTTCATTGTTTCCTATATATAAAATTCTTATTTCATTAATATCATCAAGGTTAAAAAAAAGAAAAATATTTTATCTATCTAAGTTAAGAATAAAGCTAAGAAATTTTAAAAAAAGGAAACTTATGGTACAATCTAATAATGATTATTTCATCATTTAACTATACAGACAAAATAAAATTATGTACTACTAAGTATTTCAAAGAAACAAATGGTTAAACAATCTAAAATAATTATGTCCTCCTTATTCAAATAAGATATAACATAGTGAAAGAAAAAAATTTAAACGTAATTTTATGTCTATATAATAGAAAATGGCAAATAATTTTTTTTAAAAATTTCATATTATTTTCTTGTTATAATTATATTAAAGAATAATAACTTACGAGAACAGGTTGCAAATATCCAACAAATAAGCAAAATCTGCTTCTCTCTTCAATAAGGGCTTTTTTCACAGATTGTTTTTCAATTTCTTCAAGTAGAAGATATTTGTCGGTTACATCTTGAAGAGCAGAATCCAGAGTTCGTCTTATATCAATCACACCCACTACACAGAAATAGAATTTCATATATCTCAAAGTAGTAATAATTCACTTAAATAGTCTTATCAGGTTGGTTTGTTCTAGTATACATGTGAGAGCTTTGCTATGGATATTTTTAGCATAAATGTTAAGATTATATATCAAAATTGGAATTTTTTAAAATTTTCCTTTTTATACACTTTATGAAAAAAAAACATAATTATGTAAAACTACCAAACTATGAAGTATTAATATTCAGGAACCCACAGTAACAAATTGTCTATAAACACAAATGGAGTTAGAAATTTATTATCATAGAAGAAAAATGCATTTAATTAAAAATAAAGATATTGATTAAATTAGAAATTATACGAACTTGAGGGCATTCAATTATCGACTATGTCAACCTTCATCTATCAAAAGGTACTTCAAGATAGAATTGAGTTAACATGTCTTATATACTAGTGATTTGGTATTTAATATTTGTAGTGATAGTTACGTTGCAAACTCAGTAAATCCGGTAAATTAGTTTTTGAAATTTTCTTTGTTCACTTGCTAGAATGAATATTAAATACAGTCAAGATTCAAGTAAAGAGAAGAAGAAAAAAAATTTTTTAACCAACAATTAAATCTGAAAACAATCATCATAACTTGACCACTATTCAAATATTTTCACAATACCAAAAAGAGCTTAAATTCTAAAATACATTAAATTGCCTGAAAATCTAAAGAAGATTGAGACTTAATGATTTCATTTTGTAACTATAAATGAGAATTCTGAAAAACATTAACCACAGGAAATGTCAATATGTTGAAGTTTGACTTTGATAAATTGACATCTGGGGAATCTCTAACTGTAGCTCTCAATTCCCAGGTTACTGCACCAAGTATTAGCAATTTTTTAAACTACAAAATATATATGTACTTATAACTAAAGAGGCTTATATTTGTACATATATAGATATAACATACATTTGTACGGATATATGTACAAATATTTGTATTTATATAAAAGGATTTATATAGGTTCATAAATTTTTCCCTTACCTTTCCTTACTTTCTTTTGAAGTCGAAGGGTATCAGACGATTTCTTTTTTAATTCTTGCTTTGCTCGCTTGAACTCTAAAAAAAAAAAGGCATGGAACAAAATAATAATATTTATTCATATTTATGATAAATAAAATCAAATGGTAAATCAGGAATAATTTTTTTTTTTTTAAAAGCTATTACTTACCTTTTGAGTGTTCTTTATCAAGGTTATAGTTATTCTTTTTCCATTCTTCAATTTTCTCCTGAAGTGGATTAATCAGACCATCTTGCATGGTACTGTAATTAATCAATCATAAATGTTAATTAAAAGATGCAAAAATTAAAACAATATTTGATAACAGTAAAAAACCAAGTACCTTTTCTTAGTAGTAATAGGCACTTAAGATGAAATAAACTAATATATAAAATTTAAAAAGTACATTTAAATCCAGACAAAAGTTTTAATGAATTTTTAATAACATTAAGTTTGTAAAAAAATACATGTGAATTGAAAGATTTAAATTAATTTGAAATTCAGAAATAGAATTTAGTTTTGATAGATTTAAAGATTAAAAAGGATAAGCGAGAACATAAGGTTCAAAACACTAAAAATAATACACATTCGAAGGTTGGGAAGCAATAAAATGAACAAGTTTGTCTAGTAAGGTATTAAAATTTCGATACATAATTTCACTCAACTAACAATAATATTGTACTAGTACGATTCACTCTCAATGTTCAAAAACATTGTTTAAATTAAATATACATAAATGTACTTAAAATTATAAAAAATTTGGTAACATTTTTAACGAAATATATGCATTATTATAAAACTTATACACATCTATTAGGCGTTCCAAAAATAACGGATTTGAAAAATCAAAGAAAAAAATAAAGCAGTAAGAGATGTTATGTTTGCTGCATTCAGCTTAGAAAACCAGATACTATTTTCATCTAATTTCCAGACTAATTACAAAGTTCGTAGACAGATGGAACTGCTAATTAAAAATCTAAACATCAATGCTTCCAAAATAACCACCATGTGTAGCAAGAATGTGAGTAGGAGGCAGTTTGAGGGCAAACTTCACAGGTACCCATACAAATATTTCAGTTCATATATTTTAACATGCATCAGAAAACATTGATTACAATATTTTTCAATATTCAGTGTCATGTTGTAATGGGCTAGTTTTAAAATTTAGAAAAAAATTATGCAAAGAATAAGCAGAATGCAATAAACCGTATGCACACTGTACAAAGATCATTCGGTTTTTCTTAAATTGATTTTTTAAAATCTCGGTAATTTTTGAGTAATTGTGTAATGAGGAAAAAAAAAAAAGAATATCCTTTCAAAACATTTAAAAACTAAGTTGGATTTAGCATCAATAAATCATATCTAAAAAAAAAAGGAAATTTTTAAAAAATAACACTTGCTTAGAACAAAAAATAATTACTTAGAGAATATTTTCAGCTTTGCTTCAACACTTCTTTGCCTTAAACATAAACGCGTTAATGCAGATCCTATTTCTTTAGTAGCACCTAAAATAAAAAGTGAATTACAACATTTTAAATAGAAATTAAAAACATACAAACAAAAACTTAAGATAAAGGAATTTTTTTTAAAAAATGTCTGTGCAAATGTTTTTTAACTCTGAACATTTTAAACAAATTTATACCTGGAGTAACTAATGGTTATCAGATGTTAAAAACTATGCAATAAATAAATTCATCATCAGGTTCAATTTTCATAATTTGAGCATTAAATTATTTTGTTAATTTTAGCTATATCTAGCTTAATGATGCATCAAAGCTAGAGTTAAATTCTCAATGCAAATTCGTCTTCTTCCTTGTATCTAAATGTAAAAACGCGATCATGTTCATTGTTCTATGTTAATTATTACAATCGAACAGGAAAGGGAAAAACAAGAATATTGCAATTTATGATAAGAGAAAGCTTATAGATATAATATTGGGTACACTGACGACATATGCTACATAGTCAAGAGCTGTTCCAGCTAGTGTAGTTTCAAAAACTAAAAACTTGCAGTTTTTTTTTCTGGACCTATAATAGAAATGATCCTTTTGACTGTTCATTGATCTTTTTCAAATTTTTAATTGTTTGGTGTACACTGTTAATTGTTTGTTTTTTCTGTTCTTTTGTGGAGCAGTGGACTGCTATAATTACATGGATTAATTTCCAAATAAAGCCATATGTAGCACAATTTCTCATTCAAAAGAAGTTATCGAACAAAAGATTTTTTTTTCAAAAAATAAATGTGATGAATAAGATAGCAAAGCTCCCATTCACACCGATTGGAATTTTAAAAAATATACAACTAGCCGCCTGTGGCGACCAACTGGCCCGTCCACTCGAATAAATTGACCAGAACGAACTTTCCGTTTCGCGGCTCCATGCTTGCCTCTGCTGCCCTCGGCAGCATTAATGATGATTTATAGCAATGCTGCCGAGGGCATTAGTAGGGTAAAGTAGTAGTGTTAGTAGTGTAAATCGAAGAGTTAGAAATCTTTCTCGACCGAATCGTTTAAGGTGGACTATTAGTCCACTCAGACAAACTAACAGCTTAACGTTTCCACATAGTCATCCACCAGCATAAATTCATTCCTTCGTAGTTCAATGGCACAAAAGCCGGAATCGGCTATGATGCGCAAAATGCATAGCGGTAATTCGTGAGAACGTGTTCTTTAACATAATTGTCAATTAGTCCAATAGTTACCCAGATAGTAACGAAATGATGAAATGAAGATTTTTAACTTTGTCTATTTGTCTCTAAAAAAATTACATGATCTAAACATGATATATTTATTTATTTTGGTAAAAACGTGTTATTTAGCAGTAACGTCAACTTTCGGCTAATTACCCCGATAATTACAAAATATAATATCGAAATGAAACTTTTTTATTTATTTTGCATCTGATAAGGAACACATGGTGCAAAATCGACACTTCTATTTTAGTAAAAACGTCATTATGCATTACTGCCAATTACCCACTGCTCCTGATTTTTTAGATTATTACAAAATAACCTGACAAGAACAAAATATCGAAATTGAAATTTCGGCTTTCTAACTTCATGAGTAATTGGAAGAATTAATGATAAGAGAGCGAGGGACTTTCTTTTTATTTGTAGAGTTGCAATTTTAAAACATTTGTATGTCAAACTCGAAATTTTGAGCTTTAAAAAAGGCCTTTTAAATCGTGTTTAAGAGTAAATAATTTTATTTCGTAAATCGCCGAACGGCCTCTATGTTGGCCAGAGAGCTGATCTTATGTTAAAAAGGTCCCGGGTTCGAATCGCAGTAAGAGGCACGAATGCTCTTTCCTGTACTATCTGTCCTTATTATTGATGGGGCAACGTTATTCCACTTAATGTCAATATATTCGGGTGGGCATTCGAAAAAAGTATTTAGTACATCAAAATTATTACGGTCGTTATGCTATTAAAATCGCAAGGCACTAGAAGAAAATGATTTATGACATAATTAGCTTTAAGTTTCGATTTTATACTAAACACAGATCATCCTATCGAATCTGGATAATATCCAGATACTAAACATAAACATCCCTATTTAAAAAAAATATTATCCTTTTAAGAATCGTATAAATTTAATTACAGATATCTATAAAAGAAATTAACAATCAATAAATAAGAAGATATGCCTTATGTTATGGGATAGAGATTCTGTTTCATAGCCCCAAGTGAATGGTTCGTTCAAGTAGCATGACATTTGCAACATCCGGGTATACTAAGATACCTTTGGAAAAAATTATAATGTGGAATTCACAACGCAAAACAATGCTTTTAATTAAACGATAGTGTTGCCCACAAGTATTTCGATAAAAGAATATTTTTAAGCCTCTCTTTTTCAATATCTCATGAATCTACTCAATTGTTAATCTTTCTTAAGTATCACCATAATTTGAATCAAGTTCAAGAGGTTTCTTAAGATCTTTTAAGTTTGTTAACTCATTGAGAAATCAGAATAACTGCGGTTACTTTTAATTTTTTTTTCTTTAATGAAAATATGATAAGTGGCAGGGAAAAAAAATGATTTCTCATGCAAGGTCAAAATATACAAATCAGCTTGTAAAAGCAATATTTAATTTAGTGCCGTGTAATAGAAAAATCAACGTATGCGAAATAAAACTGAAAATTGAGAATTTTATAAATATGACATTTTTGTATGACAACATCTATGACTATCTACAGCAAAAAATAAATTTTGTTTATTAGTTTTTTAAAGTTCTGCTTTAGAGTTCATAGCATTAGCAATAGAAAGAAAACAGTAAAGCCACTTTTCCCGATGTCTATCATAAGCGTTAAAGCAATCTTACCAGATTTTTCAATTTAATTTTAATATTGAAGTACAGTTATAATGCGAAATTATAAAAAATAAAAAGGTCACATCTAAACGTTAAATTCAGTTTATTTCATTCGTAAAATGGTTGAGAGTTATTAAAACCAAATAAACGCTAACTAGAAGCTATTAGAAGGGTCACAATAGGTTCAAATTAAAAAAAAAAATCTTAAATATATTATTGTAATTAAATCGAATTTGCCATTATTACTAAAATAATGTATTATTTACAATACAACATCTATTTACCAAATCAATGTTTCTTTAGGATGGAAGGAAAAAAAATAGAAATTAAATGGAAGTTTTATTATTGTTAAAATCAATTTGTAGCGTTGATGAGAAGCCGAAATCATATTATGTTACTTCATGAGTAAGGTAATGAAATTAAACGGCATTATAAATTATAGCTGGGTGTTAGTCACAGCACTAATTTCTGCGAATTATAATTTTTTTTTTTTCGAATTTTTTCCGCGTTTCCAGAATTTTTTTATCAATTTTTTCGAAATACTACAATTTGAGCCGTGGTGGCTCAGAGGCCCCTCAATGAGGTGACTCGGGTTCGAATCTCAGCGATGGCTGGTCAATACAAATTCTGCACCCGACTCGCATCGACCACAGTGCTGACATAAAATATCCTCAGTAGTAGACGGATCATGGGTTAGAGTCCCCTTGCAGTGAGGCTAACAATGGGAGGGTTTCGTCTCCATGCAACGCAAATGCGGGTTAGTTCCATCAAAAAGTTCTCAACGAAGGTTAATTTCTCTTAATATTTGATTCATGCCTTGCCGTTGCCTTTTCGATTGGGTTCAAAATTACAAGGCTACGGAGTTGGTACGTTCATTGGTAACGGACCGTTCATTTTCAACGGAACATTGGTAGTCGTAAACTCAAAATTGGATCGGTTGTTGAACAACGGTTATAAAATAAAATAAAAATACTATAATTTGCGCAAGGATTGCAAAAAAAAAAGAATCTTTTGAATTAATTACTTATAGTTATGGCAAGAAGCATTTTTCTGTAGCTTTAAAGTTGATAATGTATATTGATTAAAAAAAAATATTTAGAAAATAGTTCAATAGCCTTGGGGTCATTTTTAAGAGAATCCAGATGTTCATGGACGAACGAGTCAACGAATTTAATGCTTATAAAGCACCGGTTAATGAATTTCGCGAACGTGAAATTGATCCTGTTTTGAAAATCTAAAACACAACTTCATCCTCAAGTGGCTATTCGATGTTAGTCAGTGCCTACAAATAGCGCGAACGTTAAAAGATCGTTAACGAAGCATACGTATGTGTGAAACAATGGAAAAAACGAAAGATAAACAAAATACTTTAACAATTATATATTTTGCTCCAAAATTCTGTTCCTTTGAATAAAAATATTAATATTTTATAAAATTAAAAGAAAAAAATTTTCAACTCTTTTGTAGGCTTTTATTTTGTTATTTGTACCATGTTTATATCTTTCAGCGCATACATTATATATATTATTGTATTTATTTATTTGACGTACTAATTTATTTATTTATTTGCATTTGTGTTCCCACGAATCTTTCAAGAAATTCTATCCTTTTTTTCCCGCGACAAACTTACACCCATATCTCACAGTTGGTCAAAATGTAATTGATAACGGTAGTCATTGCTCTGTAGTCAAAATTACATGCAAATGCGACTACTTGTAATCAAAATTACAACGGTATATAAGGGCACAGTGGTTAACGCACTCAGCTGTCATTATGGAACCTATAAGTAGCGATTCATACTTCATCTTAAATCTTTTGAACAATAAAATAATAATATTGTTCGATTTCACTTAAATCATTAAGATGGTTTGAGTAATTTCTTTTTTACAGAAACTGACCTTGGTTAGAAACCCAATTTTACTAATTGGGTATACTATAGCCTACGTCACAGATCGTGTTATTCCTACTAAATTTAACTAGTAAACAGCATTTTCTGCGAACCTGATTTCTAGCAACAAGTAAAAGCATCAAACGAAGTGTCTTGTTATAAGTCGCTACTCGCCAGGTTGGAATTGTATTAGTCTAGTTCAGGGGTCGCCAAACTTTTTTGATCATCGACCCCTATATAATTTTTCGAAATCTCCATCGACCCCCACAAAAGTAATTTTCTGTTAATTAAAATAAAACTCTATTAGATACTGTGTTTGTACATTTATTTTATGATTTTAAACATTTATTAAAGTAATAGTACATTGTGTAACAATAGTTTTATGAAAAATATATTAATATTGAAATTTAAATACCTTATTATTAAATAATAAGTAATTATGCATAAGTAGATATAATAAGTAAAGTAACTAAAGATTTACTGCTTCTTGATCAATGAGATGGGTGTGCCTGGTGTTTTTTTGCAAGGTTCGCTATATTGGGTTCAAAATTGGTCAATTTTAATTTTCGTCAAAATTGGTCAATTTTGTAATTTTCGTAAAAAAATACAAAGTGTGCTATAGTTTTGTCGCGGGCTGTACTAATCCATATTATTAATGCTTACCTTCTTTTTTGTGCATTGATAATTAAAATTGATATCTAAACCAAACGAATGGTTTTATCGAAACAATAACTAATTATCCAAAACTATAAAAGTTTTAATAATGACACTGCAAATATTCAACACAGTTTGCAAAGATAGCTGAAACTGCGTATGATATTTGCATTTGTAACGTCAATGCTCGTCACACGTGACATTTGGACAAGTGCACATATGCATATGACTTATAAACTGCCCTGAGTTCGTGCCACTGCGCGGTGGTACGTAAATACTTGCTTCACCCCAATAAATATACGTTTATTAATTTATGTTTCATAAAGAAACTTATATTGAGTCAATCATTAAAAAAAATTCACAAATTTTGCATACTTAATTAGGTATGTGTGATTTGCGTATTGAGAACTGTTTTTTTTCTCGATCCACAATCGACCCTTCCGATTCGGATCGACCCCCATTCGCCCCCCTGTCTCAGATCGACCCCCGCTTTTGTTAAATAGACCCCTGGGGGTCTATATAGACCACTTTGGCGACCTCTGGTCTAGTTCCTTTGGAAATAATTTATATTGTTGTTTTACCGAAATTTCTGAATTTAGTAAGCATATTTAAAACTCAGTTTATTAATTAAACTAAAAGGTAAATGTTATTCCTAGTAAGTGGAAGTAGTTGTGCTTTTTTCATATTATACCCAATTGACTCCTCTCGCTTGCTTATTTCTTTCTTTTTTCCCATTTTAATTTATTAACTTCATAGAAAAAACTTTTCCTCGAGGATCAAAGAATTTGGAAAATTCAATAGATCAAAACTTCTGGGAACAAAGTTTGGGATCAGAAAATTTAAAATGTTTCATTTTTACTCACAAAAAATTTGTATGCTGCTAAAAAATTATGTTTACAAAAGACGAGTGTTTTAAGATCAAATATTCTTAAAAAAATCACATTTTTAGAAATTCGATTTCTCAGGGACTATTCGACTGAGTGCGCCAAAACTTCATATTTTGCCATGAAAAATTACAAAAAACGTAAACAAAAAAATTATACTTACAATTTAAAATTGTCAGACTATTATTTAATAAAATATTAAAAAATAATAAATGTTTCCTCAAAAATATTTTTTGCATGGATTTATCGTTAGATAAACGAAATGTATGATTGTGATCGAAAATTTTTCAATTCGCTTAAAAAGTTCTCGAGATATGGCGAAATGCGCAATAAATAAATAAATAAAAATTACAATAAAGTGTCCAAATTTTGGATCGCTTTCTTGCCAAACTATTGGAACTGTATTTCCCAGATTGCGGCTATCCCCTATATCTTAGGAATCAAAATCCGAATCGATACAAAAAATGGTATTCAGAGAATGTTTATTCAGAGAAAGAACATTTCAATGTCTCTTTTTAACTAAAAATATCATCAGCACTAATTAATTAGCCCATTTGAGGTCACTCCTTCAAACCATTAAGAGTCCATCCATTTGAGTCCTAGAATGTGATCATTAGATCAAAAGTTATTCAAGGTCATCCGCATTTTTTTTTTTTTTTTTTTTTTTTTTTTTTTTTTTTTTTTTTTTTTTTTTTTTAGTGTACAATTAAAAGCAGCAACAGCAGTTATTATTATTACAACTTAGTTGTTTGTTCTTTCTTTCGTCTGCATAAACTGTCTACGAAACTGAATACTGTTTTGTCTACATAAACACAAAATTCACAAGCATAACTTATTAAATTAAGATTGAGAAAAATTTAAGCAGTTTATTCTCAACGTAGGTTGCAAACATGTTTTTTTTTAATCCTATAATTTAAATCAAATTATCATAATATTAGATTTATCATAATATTATTTCTTTGCAAATTAAAAAAAAAAATAAACTTACTCTTTCATTTAGATACGCATCACTAACGAATAAAAATTTATTTAAAAACATTTCTAATTTATTTATTATTAAATTTAAATTAAACTACAAATCAGTAAAAAAAACTGCCCAATTTTTTATTCAGCATATCTGATAGGGCAGTTAAAATAAAAAAAGATAACGCATAAGAATTGAAGCATATCGGTCAGTACACAAAACAATTTTGAAAACACATAAAAAAAATAAATTTCTCTTTAATTCTACGCCCAAAATAAAAACTTGATAGTTGAGCCACCAACGCATGTAATTCCAGATAACAAATTTCATTCTGGGTCATTTACCTGAATGTTCTAGTAGAATAAATGACATTAACATTGATGGATTTCGTGAACCAAAATGCCCAGCGTAGTACAGGCTTTTTGAATTTTTTTTCTTTTTTTCTCTTTCACTGCCACAACCTCCTGCATTATCACGGATGGATGAATTGAGAGGGAGAGGGTGAATTTGGATGAGAACGATTTTTCGAATGCAAGTTTGGAAAACCTAGCTTCCCATAGACCTGAGGTTATTTTTAAATCGTGTTTTTACCGTCTTCTCTACAAGTAAACAGATGAGGGTAAAGGTTTTACTCTTTGAGAAAAGATGATGTTGACGATGTGAAGTAGCTGAATTTGGAAGAGTTCAATGGAACTATAGTATATATTTCCGAAAATATTTTCACTCGTTTCCACACTAAAGTTAGTTAGTTTTTTTTTTTTTTTGAACTTTTTTTTTCCTTCCCAAATTCAAAGTAACAGACTGAATTCTCTCACAAAACTTTTTACAAATTGAATAGAAAGCACACAGAGGCATTAAGAGTTCAGAATTTCAATTAACAAAAATCTATCGTAGCTTTAAACCTTACTATAGTCATTAAAGATATTTTAGGGGATATCATTTATGGATAGAAAGAGTATAAAAGATTTCTATACGAATATTGCAGTAAAAAAAAATATACACCTTTTTTAAATGCAAAAAAAAATAATGTTAATTTAAATTTTAACGAGAAAAATAAGAAAACGCTGATTGATATATTTTACATTTTTCTCAATTATTATTATAGATGGACTATATATAAAATAAAATGCTACACCCAAAACTAATATAACGTTGAAGTGTTCTAACATTTTAACTAAACAATAGATAAAAATTTAGAATCATTGAAAAAAATCATGCATTTGTAATGAGTCTAATACTTGTACCAAGAATAAATAGAAAATATAATGGTGACAAAAAATTTATTTAATTATCAAATTGTGTTTGAGAAGATTAAACATTCTTTTCTTCTAAAAATTATTCAAAATCACTCAAATATAACTTTTTTTATAAATTGAAACGATACTAAAGCAAATAAATTATTCCCAGCATTAGTATATATTAGAATCAATATTTACTTTTTAAAACGCGTAAAATGAAAATTGCTTCAGAAAATAGGTAAAAAAAATAAATTAACAACGAATGTTATTTTTAAATTTTATTAACTACTGACAGCTTTCTTTGGATTTCTGGAATTTTATATAACGGATACAATAGTTATGTAAAATTCCAGAAAGTGTGTTTGATATTAATTAGATTAAATACTTTTAAATAATTTCTTTAAAAAAAATAATGAAATAGTTATTATTTTTTTTAATGAAACAATTGCAATAATATCGGTCTAACTTAATAGTCTGTCTTAATATCGAGTTCTAACTTAATTCCGCTAAATAAATAAATAATAATAAAACGCGCGTAATAAGTCTTTTCGGTCTAACTTAATAATCTATCTTAATATCTAGTTCTAACTTAATTCCGTTAAATAAATAAATAATAATTAAAATAAATAATAATAAAACGCGCGCAAAAAGTCTTTTCGGTCAAATAAAAACACTTCTTATTCTTAAGTACCAAAAATGATCAAAAGATCGAATTCAATTTTATTCAGATTCTATTTCATTCAATATTTCGAATTAAATTTCATCGAATTCAACTTTTTCCGCTATATAAATTAATAATAATAATAAAATTTTCAACCACTTCCAACGGTTTTTAGAAAAGCAACTTAACAAAACGATGGAGAAAGAAAATTCTGATATATATAACATAAGTTCAATAATTCAAGATTTATTTTACGAACGAAAAATAAACTTAACAGACCCCAAAAGAGGAAATGGACGAATACAATTAAGATAAATGTAATCCACAAGTAACAAAAGCTGACTACTTAAATAAAAAAGAATGCATAAGGGTGTCCTTGACAGCATATAAAAGAAAAACGCATATCTTTATTACGTACAGCCCTTTCGCTGCCAGAATTAAAATTTCCATGCCTATTCACCAGTACGCCCCATCGCAAATATCGCGTGATCTCATAAAATGAAAGTTAACACATCTCCGACCCTTTTTTTTCTTCTTTCCAAAACGATAGAAGTAAGTCAGCGGTCAAGTCAAGGCCATGGACATCGTGACTTTATAACACAGGTGGCGGCTAAACACGAAACAGGTGATAATATAAACAAAAGCCACCAACTAATAAAATCTGAAATATCACCAAGAATAAATAAAAGCTGTAGTATATATTGAAATAATGTTCTTTTATAGTATTTTTGTATACTTGTTTCCGAATAAAATAAGGTCTATTATGTTAGTTGACCTTGCCGGACCTTAAAATGGCTCTCACTCGGGATAGGTCTCTTCCTAAAGGAAGTGCATAAAAATAATCGAACATAAATGTATTCGCGTGGAAAAGATTAGGGGTTAAACCGTCCGGAAAAAAAACAAGGCGAGTCGCTCAGACTAGTCTGTTGCGGATATGACGGGTAGGTAGCGGATTTTTAGTATCATATAACTGATTTCCTTTCTTTTTTTCCGATAGAAAAAGGTCACTCGCAAGACAATAGTCTCAACAAAATAATATAGAAAAATAGGCTTTGCATCGATTCAATAAAAGAATCAGATGCTCGCGCATTGGATCACTGTAATTGTTGCAGAAAATAAGGCTGTTGTTATTATTACCGACTATTACTGGGTCAGAATCATTATTCGGTAGTAGCTTTTTGAATGGATATCACGATTTTAAAATTTCTTTTGAAAATAATGATGGCAGTTCGAAAAGGTACAGTCTAGGAAATTTAACTGAAATTCAGTAAATAATTATAATTTGTATTTAAGAATGTCTTTAGGAGTTAATGTTAGGATTAAACAGAAAGAACAAATCAACTCTAACAGATATTACTAACAAATTCATTAGTAACTAAGACGCGTTTTTTTTATAGTACGAGTATTTTGCAAATTAATTTTAAATGTCATAAAATTAATTTTCAAAAAAAAAAAATTAGTAAAAATTTTTTTTTTGTTTTGAAAAAGTCGAAAAATTGCTAATTTTTAATCCGTAATGACTCTCCAAATTTGACTTTGGGAGTTGGGTTCAAATTCACAAGATTACAGACCTGGACGTCTCTATCTGACATCCATTTTCAGGGATGACAATGAAATAAAATTAAAAAGACTAAGATTTACATAAGAGGTCTATAATATACGATTCTTGCACATGTTTATCAAGTTTTTTTTCCCCTTCATTTTTCAAAAACTGAATGTCTTAAAAGTTCCAGCATTGAAAAACCATGCATTTACTATACAAAAATGATAAACGTTAAGAAAATTATTTTTATGCTAATAATTAAAAAAAAAAAAAAAAAAAAAAAAAACATTTTTTAAATAACGCTGGGGGAAAAAATGAATTTACATTTATAATAAATGTACAAAATCTATGTGGTGATCTTCCGGGCATATTTTTAGAAACGAGGTTCAAGATACTAACAATAACTATTTGAATCATTAAATTACTGGAAATTTTTAGATTATTATGGTTCTATTTAAGCAGATATGAGAACATTATAAAAGACATCTTTTACATGTACTTGGATGACAATAAATTTCTATTTGTTAATGTAAAAAAACAGACACACGTAAAAACTAAAATAACGCTTAGGTTGGATACTCTCTAGTCAGACAGGAAAAGAAGTTTATCTCCCCGAGTTTAAGAAAAAACTTAAAAATCTCTGAAATGACCATCTAATATCCAGTACATGACTGAAACTCAAAAAAATTATCCTTATGGATCCTACTTTTTGGCAACCATAGATGCAAACAAACTTGTATATCGCGTTTTACCAGTACATAGTGGAGGAGACGGCAGAACAAAGTCAAAGAAAGCAGTATAGGCTGCTGGCTGGAGCATCTTCTATCTATAGGTTAAAATGTCGCCATTTTTTCTGGCACAAAGTTGTTTTTTTTCTTCAGAACTACTTTTCTTCCAAGACTGTTTGGAGATTTATAGACTTGATCTAATTTAGATAGACCATTTTGGGGATCAGAAACAACAAACATATACAGTGAGCTGTATCACGTATTCATTTTTAAATTTAATTAATGATGATGAATAATAAAAATAAATATATACCAGTTTTTTTTCTGCATTATTGACCATACAAATAATATGCTGTTGTAAAAAGTCGTACAAGGAATGGCACCTATGCTGCCGTGCAATAGAAAAAACAACACAAGCGACAAAAAAAATTCAAAATTGAGATTTGTTTACATTTGGTACCCCTGTATGATAAACTACATGTTGCAAAGACAATTTTTTGATAAAAAAAATTTTTGTTTTATCAGTTTTCTGAAATTCTATTTAAGCGTACTTTAGCAATAGAAAGAAAAAAGTTATTAAGCCACTTTTCTCGGCATTTATCACGAAGCACCTATGTTTTTTATTTTTTAATTGCACTGCAGTATGGAAAAAACATAAAAAAAATTTTGACGTTCAACTTATCCAGTTCTCCCCTTGATTTGAGCACCAACAGACCACGGGAGCGTCCGAGAAACGGCTGTGGCCACATAAAGACAGCATATTTATAAAGATAATATTCTAGCATTGTTCTAAAGAAACAAGAAGTCATTCCCGGTTCTAAAATAGCGCAAAAAAAAAACAAAAAAAAAAAATTCATCTTTGTTCAGTTTATACGAAAAGTAAGTACTTAACAATATTTTATTAAAAATGCAAGTTCAAAATATTTCCAAAGCTATTTTAAAACTATTAGCCTTAAAAACACTTGCCGTATTGCTTGCAATTTTTGTAAAATAAGTTCACGATTCTTCAATACTGAAACTTCTAGGCAACTCTGAACTATTGACAGGACTATTGAATACAACAGTCGAAACTATTGAATATAACAGTCGAAAATGGTTTCTTTTATTGAGGGTTAATATAACTTTAAGGCTATTTTCCTGACAAATATAACACAATTTTCAGTTAAAAAATATTGTTTTAAGATATCTAATTCGTATTTTAATAAATAAAAAAAATGAAAAATGTCATTAACTGCAAAATTAATTAATACATACCTCTGGTATTGGTGGCCATATCGGCTATCTTTTGAAATGCGTCCAGAAAAGATGTTGATGCAAGAATGGTTGATCTGAAATAGAGATTTGGCAATATTTAAACTGTACTCCAATAATTATTATTTTTTGTTTAAAAATTAACGATTAATAACGAAAGCAACGAAAGTAATAAATTAGTCCTAGTATCAAAACCTTTTTTCTAATAAAAAAAAAATACCCATTAAAACAAACTTAAAATAAACATTCACCTCTATTCTTTTCCATTTGCGACCAAAATCATTTAATTTCAATTTAAGCCAAATGAGAGATTCATCAAGAAATATTTTTGATCTCATCTATAAATTTTTGAAAAAAATGATTGAACTATTTTCGTCTACCACAAAATCATTACCCCAATCCAAATACAAGAATGAGAGATCAATATAAAACTTCTTAAAATGGATCTAAATCATTTATCTCAATTCAAATGCCCGGAGGAGATACATTGTTTCTGTCTAAAATATAACTGTTAAAAATGAATCGAAATAATTTACCTCAATCAAAACGCATGGAGGAGAGACATTATTTATCTCAGATTTTAATTTCTAAGAATGATTGAAGTTTTAATAATGTAACATGTAATTGATTAAAGGCATTTTTTTGTTTTTTTTTATTACAAATATAAAATTTCTAAAAATGGACAGAGCTTTTTTTTTTTTTCAATCTCTGACATTAAATTTCTACAAATTAATCAAATATTTTTTAAGTACCACCAAAATCATTTACCTCAGTCCAAACGCGTGGATGAGAGATATTTTTTTATCTCTGGTATTAAATTTCCTTTATTCGTCTAAAGTTTCAAAAATATTTACCCCAACCCAAATTAATGAATATGAGACAGTTTTTTTTTATCTCAAATATAAAATTTCTAAAAACGTACAGAACATTTTTTATATATCTGATATTTAATTTCTAAACATTAAACTCTTTTTTATATACTACCAAAGTTATTTATCCCAAACCAAAAAATTGATGAGTGATATTTTCGATCTCAAATATAAATTTTTTAAAAACAGACAGAACTTGTTCTTTTTATCCCTGATATTTCACAAATTAATTAATCGAACATTTTTTATGTACCACCAAAATTATTTACCTCAGTACAAAAGTATGGATGAGAGATGTTTTTATCTTTTATATTAAATTTAAAAAAATTGCAATAATTTCTAAAAATAAAACTTTTTTCATTACCCCAACCAACATAAATTTAATTTAAATATAGTTTTTTTTTATTACCTCAAATATAAAATTTCTAAACATGGACAGAATTTTTTACTTCTGATATTTAATTCCTACAAATTGATAAACTTTGTTCTAAAATCACCACCAAAATCATTTACCTCAACCCAAATAAATTGATGAGAGATATTTTTTTTTCAAAAAAAAATCTTAAACATAAAGTTACTAGAAATGGACAAAGCATTTTTTTTTTATATCTGATATTTAGTTTGAAAAAAATTGATCGAACTTTTTTCATGTACCACCAAAATTACTTACCCCGACCCAAATGAATGAATCATAGATATTTTCTATCTCAAATATAAGATTTCTAAAAAATTGACGGTACTTTTTTTTTCTCTTTTATTTAATTTCTAAAAATTGATATTGAATTTTTTTCATATGATAACCAAAATCCTTTACCCCAACGAATATGAATTGATGAGAGATATTTTCGATCAAATATAAATTTTCTAAAAATGGATCGAGGCCTCATAAATATTTTATAACAATGTCACAAATGCAAATTTCATATAAATTCCAGTTTAAATAACTTTTACTTACTTAAGCTGTCCCTGAAATTTTATAGCCTTAAGTAGAAAATCATCCCAAACTGGAGCACTATTCTGAAAGAGAAATTATAAAACATTAAAAAAAAAGCCTCATTTGGTAAATAAAAACAACGAAAATCAAATTTGAAACTTAAATATTAATTTTCAAACGTATTGAAATGAGTTGGTTATTTTTACAGCAGATTTACAACAACAAAAATCCTATTTTAAAGAAAAACTCTAAAAATCCAATTTGAAAAATAAATAACTTTATTTTTATTGAAAAAACAAAACGTGTTACCATTTTACAGAATAAAATTAATTTTGAATACGATAAATGTAAACCATGGAGAGAAATACATACAAAGTACAATATAAATAAATAAAACATTTTCAATAGCAGTCAACACCTTCTCTTCCATTTCAGCAGATTTAATAAATTATTTTTGACTGAAAATCAAAATCATATATACAGTACAAAACATTTCTAGGAAAGATAAAGAAGGTCAACATTCAAATAAAATTGAGATCTCTAAAGAATTAGTTTTATTAAAAAAAAATTATAGAAATATATGTAAAGAATCTTTATTAAAGTAACGTTTTTATGAAATTCAAAAAACTAATTGAAATACTACATTAATTTTTTAAAAAAATAACAAATTAAAGCTGGTAAGCTAGTATCTAATTATGTTTTAAATATAATGAAACTCTGCAATACTGCAAATTTTCCAGAAATTTTTAAGCTCCTTCTTAACTCCTTATAAAAATGACATTGTGTATAATGTTCTACGGTAAAGATATAAAAATAAAATTTAAAACTGCACCTGATTTTACCACTATCCATTAATTCTTTCAAAAGTTCATGTGACCATGTACTTTTGAAAGAATTAATGGGTAGTAGACATTTTACCATGTAAAATGATGCTATAACGACGCTAAAAAAATTTTATTCTTATTTTAAAGTAAACTGTTTATGCTATCTTTAGAAGAAAAAAAATTTAAATTAAGTTAGGTATTTTACTATCTTTCAAAATCGTTTTTTGAAATAAGATAAAATAAGATGAAACAAGTAAAAACCGTTTTATAAGTACGATAGAATTTCTAAACTAGAGAAAATCTCACTATACAGAATCTACTAAAATAAATTCGTAATAATTTTTAGTATTAGTATTAATATTAATTACCTTTATCAGAAAAAGTAAAGTTGCTTTTTCACCCTAAAGCCAATTTAATTATTAATATAAAATACATAAAACTAACATAATTAAACAAAATATTGATTAAAAAAGTATACATTCTTAAACAGAAAAGAAATGTTTTATTAGTTAAATTTTATAACTAAAGTGAGTTAAAAAGTAGGAAAGTGTAAATTGAAAAAAAAATAATAATAATAATAATAATCATTACCCCACACCACCACCAAATGATAAAGATTGTACAATGCGGGATAAAAAAAAAATTTAAAAAATAAATAAATAAAACGGACCACGATGAATAACTTTTGATCTAATGATCCGGGATAATAAGTGCAAGTGCAGACGATATTTTAAGTTCCGAAAGCAGACACAAAAACCAAAAACGTACTTTGTCTGAATAAACATACTTTTTTTAGACGGATTAGGATTTTTAACCCCAAAATTATGGGGGGGGGGGTAGCAGCAATCTGAGATATATGATCCCAATAGTTTGATAAGGAGAGTGCTCCAAAGTTTGGACCACTTCATGTTAATTTTACTTTTTCCGTATTTCGCTAAATTGTTGCACATATTTATAAAATTAGTTTATCCAAAGATAATTCCTTGCAAAAAATAACTTTCAGTAAATATTATATTTATATTAGATTTAGTCAATATTTATTATTTTATATGAAAATGGTCGAAAAAAATTTTGAATAGTAAGGGATAAAATTTTTAGCATCTTTCTAAAGAATGTAATTTTATATAGCAGAATACAAAATTTGAGCAAACTCGGCAGAATAGTTCCTGAGAAATTGAATTTCAAAAAGTCAGATATTTAAAATTCGATTTCTCAGGAACTATTCGATCGATTTTGCTCAAATTTTGTATTTTGCCTTGTAAAATTATATTCTTTAAAATGATACAAAAATTTGCACACCTTACAATTTAACATTTTTTCGACCATTATTAAATAAAATAATAAAAATTTACTAAAGGCTATTTTTTTTGCATCTTTGGATAAATGAATTTTATAATTGTGTGCAAAAATTATCAAGAGAAAGTACGTTTTTTTTTATGACCCTCTCGAGTCATTAGATTGAGACTTCAAATGTGAAGATCTGATAGATCTAAAGTTATTTAAAGTAGTCTGCTTCTTTTTTTTTTNTTTTTTTTTTTTTTTTTTTTTTTTTTTTTTTTTTTTTTTGGCATCGAATTCTCCTTATATTAAACGCCTTACCTCTCACCTTTCAAAAATATGTATTTCCGATAATGAAGTAGTTAAGTTAATCAGTTAGTGATTTTTTTCGTAACTGTTTCTTTATTTTCCTTTTGTTCTAATCAAAATTCGTTAGCGACAGTTTTATATTCACTTCAAAGATAGTGCGTTACCGTTATCGTTTACCTAAAGAAAAGATGTAAAAGCAAATACATATTTCTCAGAAAAAGAAAAAAAATATGAACTTAGTTCAAATTAAGCTATTTTGAAACGCTTTTAACTTTACATGAATTATTGGATAAACATGAGATGTATTAAATACAAGTAAACATATTACATAAAGTTTGCAATATGTTTTAAAAAAATGTCTTCATAAGCCATATTACCTAGGTGCCGTTAAAAAAAAATTCTTTAATCAGAGTCCAAGAAAATTTTTGCAGGATTACGTAATCGAATCCAGTTTGTAAAAGTTAGACCCCGTAGGTTGAAAAAAAAGTTATTTAGAGAAACTATGTACATTAAAATATTATTTCAATGAATATTACAACAGTTTTTTAAATTTTTAACTTGTCAAAAAATTTAATGAATCAAATATGATCCTTCTTAAGTTTATGTTTCACTGAAATATTGAAAAAGAACACTGAAATTATTGAAACTATTGAAAATTCGATATTAATAAATGAATTACTAAGTTTTATTTTTATTTATAATTTCGAAAATCAAATTTATCTGGGACAATCGAAAAATTCATATTAATAAAAGAATTATTAATAAGTACTAGTTATTAATAAAACTACTTTGAAAATTGTTTGAAACTAATTAAATTGTTTAAATATTCAAATCGGACTTATTTTATTATTTGCCAAATACACTAGGAAACTAAGAAAAAACAAATTTAATTTTTTTCTGCATATAAAAGAACTACTTAAATTACTTATATCTTGCGCTGTTTTAAATAAATTTTAAAGCAATTATTTTGAAATTAATTTTAAATTGCTCCAAAAATTTAGTTTAATTTTATTGAATATTTTTACAGTTATAGCAAAAAAAAAAAAAAACTTAAGACAAAAAATAATGTTTTTTATATAATCTGTATTTACATAAATATTTTAAATAGGGTTGCGAAATTTCGAGCAATTATTGGATATAATAACCAAAACAATTTATACAAGTTACAAATTTATTGCAACATTTTTTGGCATAGGGTGTTCAAAAACACTATTTTTCGTTTGTCATTTATTGTCGGTCCCTCAAACCTCTAAAAGCTTTAAGCTTCGTATATGAGAAATCGCAATATGAGAAATCGCATGATCTAAACACTTCTGAAGTTATAAAATGATTCTTTAAGTTTCATGAGAAATATGAAAAAATTTATTAGTATAGATGAGTTTCCATTATCTTGCCTCCACCCTGTAAGTACAATGAAAAAATATATTAAGATGCCTAAATGCTTAAAAAATTTCTATATAAATATAGGGTTTGCTAAAGAAGGAGGCTAAAAATTTTAGTATCATTCATATTGCAAGAAATGAAGCAAGAGCAGCACAGACAAAAATTTTATATCATACCTTTTTCTTTCCCTATCTATTTTTCTACACCATGAAAATAAAAGGTGAACACTTAATTTCTTTCACACAGAAAATATTATGCTCACATCAAAAATATGAAAAATTCACAAAACAAAAATTAATATCTTGTCCTTGTGACAAACTTAGTGCTCTTACAAAAGTTTAATTTCAGAGGTGTTACACAAAATGATCTCTGGGATAAATCTTGAATTAGGCATGATTTGATTGAAACATTTGAGAGATTTTCTATTTCATTTAAAAATAAATCTCTTCTAATTCATAAAAAGCCAGATTGACAGATACAAATTTAAAAACAAATCCTTGAATAAAAAATTATTAATTAATAAGCTGATAATTTTAACAAAAATAAAATGTTTTACTATAATTTTCAGTTTTTCTTTTATATAGTTTTTTTTATATAAATTGCTAAGGAAACAAATAGAGCACTTTTTATTTTTGTGTTTGGATGTTCAAATTTAATGAAATAATAGTTAAAAAGAAAAATTAAATAAAAAAAGAAAAATGTCTCTTTTTGTACATTACAAATAATTTCCTGTTGGAATTATTATTTAAAAAAAGTTTTATTGTTGAAAGTCTACTTAGAGTAACCAATGAGAATGCTTTGAGATAAAAATAGTTCTAACAGTTATTTTTATTTAAAATGAAATGTAAAGTGGCATGGCGAAAAAATTGTGAAGTAAAATTAAAAGATTCTAAAATTTATATTAGAATGGATTTGCATGGGTTATTTTACTTTTTCTTGATTTTATATTTATTCATTCATTTCCTTAATTTAAACTTTATTTAATAGATGAGCAACCCAATCCTTAAGAATAAACATTCACCCCATGCTATTGACTCAGATCACAGTGTTGTTTGTAAATATCAAATATGATGATAGCGATAACAAAACAAAATAAACTTTAAAATAATTATAATCATTTAAAGATAACTAGTAACTTATTTTTTTTTTAAATTTTACTAAAGAACTTTGAACTTTTTAAAGAGGAAGAGGGATAAATAACTTTACCCTTAATAACATTTTGTTTCACAAATCAGTTGACACTACATCACTCTCAAAATACAGAAGTAAATTAGGAAAAGTTTGCTGAATAATGATGTACAGCTTTACAGCAAATTTTTGATTACATTTTAATCTCTTATTATTAATACAATCTTAAGTTTTTCATTTCATTTTTAAATATGTATTGGAGCAGTATTAAATTTAGGCTCAGGCTTTTAAATTAGATTCAAAAACACTATTTAGATTAGAGCAAATGAATAAGTTTATATGGATGCTGGTTTGCAATCAGGAAAGGATTTTAATGAAATTTTGACTGTATCTCTATTAGCAATGACAGGAAAATGGCACTGATGAATATTTGATATGGTAAAAACATTTTAATAAAAAGTCACAGAAAAAAATTCAAGCATAAATCTATAGCAAAAAAAATTTAAAATGTATAAAGTTTTGGCAGAAGGAGAAAAAATGCAAGCTTCACATGTCTTTGTGGTTTTTTACTAAAGATTAATTGCAATGCAGCGAGTTCTTTATTAAATTATAGCAATTTTCATTGCAACAACTATCTTTACACTAAGATCTCAAGAGAGTTAAATACCTTTCAAGCAAACATATTTTAATGCTCAAGTCTTTTAACTACAGAGGACTCCTGTGGCAGAATTATTCCGAGCTATCTGAGATAAAACTCTCTAGCACTAATAACTTTCTGGCAGATACTTTTAATAATAACAAACATATATGTTACTAATTTAAAATAACAAAAGCGTTGTTCTTGAAAAAAAAACTATATAATTTTTTAAAACTATTAATTCTCGCATTTTGTTGGGGGGGGGACACTCAAATTATTTCCTTCTTTGTATTTTGCAAATAACTATGACAATAAAAAAATAATAAAAAACTATGAAACCTGCAGCAGTAATAGCCAAAAAAAGACTGACTACAAAATCACGCGAATCAGATTTCGCAAATGCGTGTTTCATTTCAAGATTAGGTTGTTGTAACAAATAATATTGTATTTTTAAAAAATAAAGAAATCAATTGCAATAACTACCAAAAATATGATAGAATTATTGCCTTAAAGAGAAAATACTCAAATGCAAGACTCGAATTTTCCATATTGTCTGAAATATATCAGGATATTTAAAATCCATGCGAAAATCAATATCAATAACTGCCAAAAATACAATTAAAACATTACATCGATTTAAGATACTATCAACACAAATTGAGCAAGTCAAGAAGTGATTATCTAAATACATGATTCACACATTACTTTGTAAATTTTTGTAGAAAAGAAAAATATATATTCTTTTTTTTACTTTTCAAAAATCTTTCTGCAAGAGCTCCGTAATGTCTGGCCATGTTGTGCGATTCTGCCACGGGGCAAGGAGAAATATTTGATATTTTGTAGTAGTTGATAATAGTAGATAAATAGCATTTTCAGTAGTAGTAAATAGAATTTTCAATAATTATTAGTTCAGTAGGTAACTCGTAGCCACCACCAGGGTAAACATCTACACATTTGTGCTTTTATTTTTAATTTGCAAGTTTAAAATGTATTTGGCACATTGGCGATTGTAGTTGGTACGGCAGATCACAATATGAAAATATCCCTATGAATCATTATGATTTTATGTGTTAGGTTTAAATAAATATGAATGCAATTTTTAAGTATGTTAAAACTGAACTGTCATACTTAAAATTAAAAGAGTTTATAACATAACATTAATAACAGTTAACAACATTAGATTTCTCAAGCAATTTACTACTCCTTCTCCTAAGCAGACATCTCATTAAAGTGAACTACATTATTTGTCTTATCAGCCTCACGAGTGTCTGAAGTTTCATTGTAATAAAATTATTGAGCTATTTCATCAACTATTAACATACTACTACTTATACTTCAACTTTCTGTTAGATATTATTTCTTTTCCATAATTTTGTTATGGTCAAGAGTCAAGACAAAACAAAGCAAAAAATAATTTAATTATAAATTGTATTGCAACCATTTTATTATGCAAGCTTTGTTTACCATAATAAATTCAGTGCCTCAAGTGCCATATTATTTCTAACAAAAATCAATGAAATATTTGAAAAAAAAGTTTCCAAAATCAACAAAATATTATAAATTAAAAAAATTAAAATTTGAAAATTCTAATGACAACCATTTTATTAATCTGATAATGCATAATAAATTTAGCAACAAATTTAGTTTTGTCAGAAAAATAAGCAAAGAACTTTTGTGACATATGAAAATTTTTAGCTTTCTTATTTTTGTTAAAAAAATTTTCTATGCTTATGAATCTTACTAGCTAATTAATTAAAGAAAATATTGAATTAGCTCCGCAATCTTAAAGCTTGTTTAGATTTATTATTAATAAATATTTTGGTACATTTATTTTAGTTATTTGCTCTTAATAATAAAATAGGTATACATATTTAAGTTATTTTCAAATAATATACATGCAGCATTTTTACAGTTTATCTTACCTTTGGTGATGAACAAAACATGGTATTTTCAGTTTTTGTGACCAGCGATCTAAATTAGTTATGCATCCCTGATTACAAAAAATAATAAAGCGTACAACAAAACAATTTTAACAAGTGTTTTAAAATAATTTTAAGTCACTTCATAAACATGACACCCCCTAAAAACATTTGTTTAAAAACATTACCTCAATGAGAATTCAAGATTTTAAAATACCTAAAACATCTGAAATGACAAACATGATGATATGTTTAAATGCATACAACAAAGATTGGATTAATTCGTTCTTACCTTTAAATCTGATAGTATATGTTGGAATAATCCACCTAAGGCACTAAATTCTTTTTCTACTGTAGTTTCCATGATTTAATAACTACAGTCTACCATTCACTTATTAAGTAAAAAAGTTATTAATTTTTTAGTGACATCTTCACATTTTAATCTTAAAATGCTGTTTTTACATAGGAGAAGTTCGATTCGCTTCTAAATCTGAACATATCATGTGCACTTTCAGATAGAAATCTGAACGATACTTTTTCATAAACATGTTTATTTGAGAAAAAATTAACTGATCGCACCGCCAACTAAAAAGCTCATTAAATCAATTTTTATAACATCGATCTAAAGAACACTAAATAAAAATCTTTTGCAACTTATCAAATAAAATAATATCTATTTTCAAAATAACAAATATATTTCGAACCATTTGTGTCTACAGCGATCTATCTCATTCAGAAACTAAAGAAGCGAAACTGACACACAACAAACTACATTTTTTTCTTCACTTTAATAAACAATATGACGCTTTGTTGCCATTGATTTTTATCCTTAGTTTCATCCAACGAACTGTTCTTGCTGCTGTGAAAAAGTGATGGAACACTTTAAACCAGATGAGGCATCTGCGCTGATTCATTGATTAATAAATAACAGCAAAATAGGTTTAAAAACCGTAAATAAATGATTTATAAACCATATTTCACTCGTAAAATGTTTAGAAAGTTTGCATTAAGAACCATTCAACTCAAATATTGCGAAGATTTAATACCGATATTCTGTGCAGACTAATTTAGAACTAATGCTCTGAAAATCAAAGCAGAAGAATATCAAAAATGTTTTTTACTAGCAAATGTTCAACTTTGGAAAAGGTAGGACATTATAGTAAGTGAAATTGAGTCTCTTGAAGGGCTACAAAAGATATATGAAGTATAAATTTTGCTATAAGCAGAAGTATGCTACCTCTTACGCACATGCGTTTCCATACACTTAATAAGCGGACTTATAGAGGATCTCAATCACTATATGGTTCTTTACACGAACATTAAATTGATAGTTCGTAGGCATCCATAAAAAATCCAGTATTCCGTCTAAGTTAAACGAAAGGACGACAAAATTCTTAATTTAAGTAGTGAACATTAGCATATTGTGGGTCAAAATTTTCAGTGATCACTAATCATTTTTAATCTTTCCAACAATGTAGGAAATTGTCTTAATATGTAAGTGTACTAAGGATACAGGAACTAAGGTTTCCAACTGTATACGGTTTAAAATTCTCAGAATTATAACCACAATTTGAAGGGGTTATTAAGCTGGCCTAAATTTACGTGGTGAGGAGAAGTGAAAAGGAAGTGGATCATAAGGGAACTTTTGTATTTCACTTTCTTTATTATTATTAATAAAAATACTACTTTTTTAGCGTTAATAAAAATAAAACAAAATTAGTGAAAATTGAAATTTTATCAAAACACGATGACGGAGCTAATTCTAGTAGTACACACTAAAAAAAAAATTCCATTCCAAATTTTATTTAATCTATGCTACCTGTGTAACTTTTGAGCGATTTTAACTATCAAATCAATTTAACATCTTTTTTTGCCCCAGAATAAAAAAAGAATTTCAACTACGGTTTTCATTTCTTTCACAAATAGTTTACTTAGTATACTAAATTTTTTAAAGATTTATTATAGTAAATCTTTAAAAAATTTACCATTTATTAATGATAAACCTCTAAACGACCTATTTCGTTATATAAGTTAGCATTATTTGCATCCTTAATTACTTTTGTGAATGTTAAAACCACAATTAAAAAAATATCAAACCCATACTAGATTTTAAAAAAATGCAGATCTCTCCTCAAAAAAGAATGTTTTTAGAGACAACACTATACAGTAAAGGGTTAAAATTGAAGTTGAAATAGTGTTTGATTAATAGTACAATTTATCTGTCGTATACCTGCAATTTAAAGTCAATATCAAGAAATAATTTACTTTAAACAATCAATTCTTCAAAAGGCTATATTGAATTTGCCATAGCAAATGTTGATTATCATATTTCAAAACCAGGATTAACAATCTTAGAAATCCTCCAGCTAACCATTTTTTTATTGTAGTAGTTCTTACAATCAATATTGAAGTAATCAATAGCTTAGCAACATTGAATATCTATTTCGAAGTTCTTTTTTTTCAACTTTGAATTCTCTTGGAGCAAGGGAATATGTCTGCAATTAAATACATCTTTCTTTTTTAATGTTTCAAAATTTTGATTTTTAGACAGTTATTAAATTGCTAATTTCAAAGTTATAATAACCTGCATTACCTACTATTTTACCCAGAACAACATTAGAACATACTGGTTGTTCCTCTATAGCACCTTATCTTTTTAACTCTATAGCAATTCAGAATGAACTTATATTTGCTAATGCTTGTGTAAATTTTAATAATGAAATTAAGCAAACAAGTTAAAACTGTTTATAAAGGTTTACACAGGTGAGGAAATTTGATTATTTTAAGTTTATTAATTCAGTTCATCTATAATTCAAGGTGGTTAATTAGAGTGGCAACAATCCGATCAGTGCACTCCTGCATATCAGTGCAGTGCATAATACTGGTATTTGTGAAACAATCTTTGCACAAGTTATTTAGGACTGAGATTTTCTTATAGTCAATAATGATACAGAATATTCTTTTTATTTAACAAATCTTTTATTACAAATGTATTTTGACATTCTTTCATAATTTAGTATACGAAAATATAGTAATAATATAAAGACATCACAAAAAAATAAATTATATGTCATGCAATACAAATTATATATTTTAAAACGTTAAATTTTTAATATTTTGAAAAAAAAAAACATTGAATTTCATCATTAAACTATTTAATATTGCAGTACAAGGTGTTTTATTTTCACAATTCATAACATATAAAAAATAGCTAGTAGTCAAACGTGTAAAGTGGAACTATTAGGAAAAAGTATGAATATTTGGCAAAAAAATAAATCTGCAATCAATCATAATACAGCTAGCACATATTATAGTCTTTAGAAATAGATGCAGTTTGTCATAAAGTTGGGCAGCATTCCATACTACTTGTTCTTAATAATTTTAATCAATCGTCTCAAGAAAATTTAAAAATATGTTATTTTTTAAAATTACAAATAAATATTTATGAATTCGTGAACAATTTTTACTGTAATATAATTAGCTTATAAAATTTCCCTTAACTTCAATTAAGAATTTTTTCTGTGAGTTTTACATAATCATCATCAGAAGAGCTACATAATGTATACATAGAAGAGCAACAGCAGTAGAAGAGCTACCTACTTTATTTATATCGAATCATTAACCACTTCGGCCCTAGCGTCATAATATTAGAACACATCTTTACAAGAATACATTACTCCATATTCCTTATTTTTAAAACCTAGTGTCTACTATACATACATGCAAGAAATACATGTACGTGTTTTAAGCCATTATACATGTTTAATACACTTTTTAAGCCATTTGCAGTTAAAAGGTAGATGCACTTTTTTTTTTAGTTTCTACAATATTATATTATTATTTCAAAATATTATATATAATTCCATTTTAAAATTATTCCATAATAGAAATTAAACTCTTTATGCCAAATTGAATAATTTGAATGAAAATTTAGTTCATTCAACTGAAAAAATGTTCTCATTTTGCTTAATTCTAGCTTGGTGTCCTATTATTATAACATCTTATGATTAGTTTAGGAATTGGCTGAATATTACAATTCATATTTAAGATACTTATATATAGTGCAGCGTATCTAAGCACTCTGATTTTTAATCTACCCAATTCAGGATTCAGAGCCGAAGAGGTCAATAGGAAGAAAAAAAACAATTTTCTATAAATGTTAAAGATCGTGCAGTGTGTTGAGAGCTGCCACATAAATAATTTAATATTGAATATTACTATGGTCAAGTTTACTTTTCCTTAATTGTCATTGAAAAGTCATTGGATCAAAAAAAAAAATGACAGTATTCATTATTTTCTTCTTGCTTGCATTAGAACTGGAATACATAAAAATAAATTTTTTTGTTATATTCCTTGCAAAAGATATTCTACAATTTTGAATAAAAAATTGAGATTGAAAAGAAAATCGCATGAAGGGAATAACTATTTATTTCACAGTGAATATTGTGTTACAATTTTTATATCCACTTTTTTTTCATGCAAGAAATTGTTATTTTTGTTTCATAAATGCAAATTCTCTGGCATAATAATTTGACATTCAAAATTATTGAAGAAAGTTCAGTATATCCTAGTTTATAAGTCAACTTTTTAATTTACGAATTTTTTATTTTACGAAAATCAAGCGATTGACTTACTGGCAATAAGTTGGACATGACTAAGACTGACTAAATAAATTTTTTTTTTAATGTTAGAAATTTTCAAATTTAGTTTTTTTCAGTGGTTGAATTATACACCTACCTGAGATACCAGAAATTTGCTATCTGTTAATCAAAAATGCGGGGTCGACTAATACACTGAGATACATGGTATTCATTAAAGAAATATAACAGTTTAAAAAAAATTATGAAAAAAAAACTGATAAAAATAAACATAATCACATAATATAAGTAACATAAATTAAAGTGGATACAACTGTAATTTGAAAAATAAAATAAATATTTAATGATTATCAACATGCTTAATACTATTTGATATAAAAGAGTTTCCTAAATAAAAAATTTCATAATATAAAAATATACATTAAAGGGCATTTATTTAAAACATTTCAAATAAAAGCAATACTATTATATTAAATAATCTATAGCTATTTTAATTTGTACAAAAAGGTAAAACTCAACAAATTTATTGATACTTTTAAAATAATACATGTGAATAAAAACATCTCATTATGATTATAATACAACTATGATATATATATATATATAAAAGATATCTTACACAGAATTTATAGAAAATTGTATTTATAAAAGAATTAAATATTATTTCCAGACTATAGCCTTCTTTTCTTTCAAGCGTCTATCCTGAAGTTCTTTGAAATGTGAAATAAGTTCATCAAAATTTATAAAAGAAGGAGGTTTACGATCTTCTTTTGATCTACAAAAATAAAAATAAAATTAAATGATTGAAGATGGAATAGCAATTGAAAAGGGTAAGAGTAAAATCAAAGAAAACTGAATCTCATTTATTATTGATTGCAATAGAGTTGTCATGCCATTAATAAGCATTATATATTTGAAAATTATTTCATCTTAATCCTGTATAATCATTTTATGAATGAATGATAACTTCCATTGAAACTTTTTCTCAGTTACACACTTGTAACATAAATAAGTATTCTAATTATAGATTTGAAATGCAAAATAAATATTAATTAATGTGATATAATTGTTCTTAATGAGCACTGAAGGCCAGTGTTTATAAACATAATATGAAATGCATATTAAGTTTTATCTTTCATTAAATAATGTTAAACTATTCTTTTTTATAGTAATTGACTGGATTTTTGATAAATAGATAAATAATGGTCCCTCCTTGTGATGAGTGGTGACTATGTTTTTCCACTTCTAATCTGAATTAACTATCGTTATTTTTACACTTTGATTTTGAATGACGTAATTAATAGAAAATTATATTTCCTAGCTCAGGTTCTTCGTGTGATGGGTTGAAAAGCTTTTATTGTTAACATGTTTGTTCAAAGACTTGGCAGGATTATAATTGGTCCATATTTACAGCGGAATAAAGCATTAAATAAGTGAAAATTTTGTAGGAAAAATACTTTTAGTGATATTTTAGTTAATTTACAAAAAATCAGCTTTACGATATTTAGAAACATAAGAAAACTGTTTACAAAGTACATTCTTTTATTATAAACAGGCTAATTTAAAGACATGCATAAAAATATCAGAAATGATTTACAAATGTAAAAATAAATGTATCAATGAAATTAAATAAAGATTTGGAATGAAAGTGATCATTATATCGCAGTTTAATATATTGTAATCTAAGTTATGAAAAAATTAACATTTACCTACAATAAAATAATATTCAAACAAATGAAATTATAATAAAACTAAGAACATAATAATAGTTAACTTTTAAAGATTGAATTACTTTAAAATACTATTTATCTGAGAAAAATTATTTTGACTGTAAAAAAAAAAAAATGAAAAGTTTAATAAATAAAGTAACTATTTTTTTGCTATTGCATAGATTTTTTAATAAATAAATTTACTAACTTTGACTTTAATGGAGGCATGAGTTGAACGTTTGGTACACAAGCCAGCCTGTTTTTCAGAGTATGGAATGCATCACTTTGAGGTAGTAGCATTAGAAGACCATAAAGACTCTTTACTAAATAAGGATTTTGCTGTGCATCTAGTAACTGTAATCTCATAACTGAATAAAACAAAAAAATGTAGTTACTAAAAACTACAATCATAGTTTTCAATGCATAATTAAAAATTATTCACAAAAATAGAATATATTTTGAAAATATTTATTAACTGAAATGTAATTGTACTTAATTTAATATAGTTATTATAGTAAGTTATTTCGAAAATTGACATCACTATGACATAATATATTTATTCCACCTATGGATGATTTCATAGTGATTGACATTACATTTTGAAAAAATTTCTTATTTTTAAACTTTTATTTACTGATATATATTTAATAATTTTTTTAAAAATTATATGAAATGTTTTTTAGTAGCCTAATAGTATTATGCACATAAGAAAAAAGTAAGAGAAATAAATTTTTTATTTAGTTTAAAAATATAAAATGTAACTGACATTACATAGAAAGAATAGGAGTAAAGCCTCATGTTTTTATTTTGAAATTCTCCTTCTATAAGCAATAATGGAATTGATTTTTTAAACTTATTTTAAAAAAAAGTTAAATTAACAAGAACATTGCAAGTACACATGAAATGACAAATAAAAACTGAGAAAAAGCTCTGGTGGCTGAGGTTACAAATATATTAAAACTTTAATAAAATTTTTTATTATCATTAAAAAATACTTCAAAAACGATTTTATACCTAAAATAGTTAATAAAAAACGAAGAAATTTTTTAATGGAGAGACGCTATCTAATGTTTATTGTTTTGTTATGTTGTCCTTCATATCATGGAATTGTCCTTATATGTAATGCAAATAATAACAATTTTGAATCAGAATGTATGAATTTTAATTTTATATGAATATATATTTATATGAATTTTAATTTTAAATAAGACTATCTGTCTAATACTTAATGCTTACCGTTTCAGGGATTTTGAAAAACTTTACAGAAATTGAGGATTTAAAAGCATAACAATTCTGATAAATTTAATTGCATGATACAACGAATAACACTAACAAGCATAAAATTTGCACTAGGTCCAAAACAATTAAAATTTTGGGTGAAAAGTAAAATATAAAAAATAAGAAAAATAACTTTTGTAACAAAAAAATATGAAATATTTATAATCAATTTCTAGCAATTATTATAATCGTAAAGGGAATAAAATAGAATATGAAACTTACAAGTAAAAATTGGTGATTCTATGAGCTGCACTAATTTATCAATCTCTGTTAAAAAATCAACTGTTACTTCAATATCACCACTGTTTATAAGGTTAAGATTAATTTATACACATTTTTAATAAGCATACATTGAAAAAAATGTTAAATTTTTATAATTAAATTTGTTTAAGTCATATTATTTTTATGTATAAGTATTAGTTAACATTATTTCTATTTATAATTTTAAAATCATACCCCAAAATCGGAAAATGAACAATAGTTTCTCATCAACTTTCAACGTTATCTTCAGTATTTCAGCTACATAAAAACTACCTCGTCAAAATTTTTTATTTCAAAAACTTATTATTTCACAATAAGATAAGAATACTTATAGAAATATAGGTTAATCATAATTATAATTGATGTATTTAAAAATCTATAGAGAAAAAATTGAAGAACAAAACTCAACTGAATTTTATCAGGCTATGTTTACTATTTAAAGCATAAAAAAAATAGTTAATAGTTAAGTTTTTTTCTCCAGTGATCAAAATGGCTATGTAAGTCAATTTGTAAGGTAAAATATAAATAGTAAGTACTTAAACAAACATTTTTTTCAAGTTAGATGTTACAAACATTATGTCAGATGTTACAAGAGCATATTATATTACTAACTTCTTTATCAGGATGGTATAGTCAAAAGATTAAGGTCCTGATATGTGACATGGAAAGTAACAAGTTCATGTTCTGAAACCAAAGAAAAATTTAGTGCTCACTCAAACCAGGGCGAGGATTTTATTTCTTCTAGGAAACTGTACGGAATGGCAAAAACTAAAAATAACCTACTTATTGTTTACCAATAAGTATTAAAACAAGCTTAAATTTTATAAATTAAAGTTTCAATTCTCGAATATAATTTTTTTAAAAAATAAATATTTTCATAAATTTTAGATGCATACAAAATTTTAAAATCTATATGTCATATTAGTTATGAGTCATACAAAAAATTTTAAATCTATATAACAACATTAACATATTAAATCTACATATTATTTAAGAGTCAGTTTGAGTATTCATATTTAACACTACTTGATTATGATTATAAAAATATTTAAATATTTGATTCTTTTTTTTTTTTAAAAAAAAAAGAGTTTCTTCCACTTGGGTTAAAAAAATCTATTTGTTCTGCCGTGGTTTTTTGCATGGTTTCTCTCCTTCAGAAGTTTATGCTTCTAAGTAACTGAAGCAGCTAATTGCCATAGAGCGAATAATTTAATTATTGAAGCAGGTAAGAATTATATTTAAGGAATAACAAAATTCAAATACATTGCCTTAACAGAAAAATCTGTGTCTGACATTATACAGTTCAGGTCTGATATAATTGCTGAAATGTTCAATGTTAGTCAAAAATTCATTTGTGAATGTAAATGCAATGGCTATAACAAAATTTTAAATTTTTGCATTTGTTGCACCTATTTTACCACCGAAAATGTTTTACTACCTGTAGTACTTTGTCGCTTAAAAAAAAAAAAAAAACATTGAATTTTTTAAATGTTGAAAATCAGACTTTTGGTTGAAATAGTACTTTAAAATAATTTTCTTAATTTAAAATTAATTTTCTTATACTGGCTAACACAGGTACTATTAAAGTTATTATTTAAATAATGTTGAAGAATGGTGTTATCAAACTTGTCAACCTCAAATTCGAAAAGCCTGAGACTTACTGTGACAGTAGCATAGTACTACCTAAGCTGAGTAAGCTAAGCTATAATAAAAATATAAACAAATAAATTCACATTCCTTATATTAAATTTATTTAGGTAGCTTTTTTATCCTTAAAAATTGAAAAATATTAAATTAAACTATTGTTTTAAAATAGACTGACTGGGAGAATTAAAATTTTTTAAAAATGTTTTGTAAAAGCTTTTACGATTTCTTTTTTTTTTTTGGTTTCTCTTCCATGTTAACAAATTCTTCAAATTTAACAAAATATAGACTTATGTATAGATTTTTTTGGATTAGGCTGAATATTCCCTCATTGGTTGCATCAGTATAGGAAATGGTTAATTACTGAAGTATGTTTAATTTGGCCAACACATTGGCATTACACACACAGAGGCATTAATTTTTCTGCTACAGACTTTACATTAAATAAAAAAATTTTGAAATGTATTTTCAGAGTAAAGCAAAAAAACTTGAGTTTATAGAATATTAAGAGACAAGTGTTATCATATTTTCATGAAACTTCGACTTACACAGAAAAACTATCAACAAAAAACTTGGTGCTTGAAAAAGTAAGAATTGAATTATTATTTAAATTAGCTATTTTAGTATGAATTAACACATAATTTTAAAAAGAGAAATTCTCCGCAATATGGTTGTTTGTTGATACCATTTTCTGGTTTATCCACAGACATAATTTATCAAGTTTATCAATAATGTTTGAGAAAAAAAAAAAGGATAAACCAAAGTTGAGCAACTACAAAATCATTGATCTGAAAGAAAGTTTTGGGGGCTGCATGCAAAGTGAGCATGAACCTGCCAATTCATACATTTATTCGATGAAAAAAATATCCTGGGAATATACATGGGTGGCCTTATTTCCTGAGATTGGATACAAAAGCCTGAGAGCAGGCAGGTCTGTGTCACTCTACTCTTATAAATACAGCAAAGATACATTTTATTCTTTCGGTACTAAAATCAGCTTTTATATGCACCACATCTTAATTTTAATAACATTTAAAAGGATACAAAAGCTGTAAAAGATCACAGGCATGTTTGTAAGTTTGAGCTAAAAGACACAAAGATACAGTGGCAACTGGACTATGGCACCAAGAGAGGTACAGGCACTTAAATAATGACCAGCTACTCTATTTAAATACAAAAAAAGCAATATTATATACATACATATATATATAAAAGACAAACTCAGAGTAAAAAGTTAATATTTTTACAATTATAAGTAGGATAGCAAAAATAATTTCCTACTTAGAATAAGAAATAAGGTAACTTAAATAGTCAACAAAAAGAAATAATCATGTTTCATATGGTTTTAGTAATAAACAAAGAGAGAGAAATAATATTTCCAAGTATAAGCAAATTTTAGTTAGCAGAGATCTACTAATCCCAGTAGCCATGGCACTTAAAAAAATTGTTGAGTAATGCTTTAGTAAAATTTGTTATGCTTTTAGTTTTAAATCTGAATAATTTTGTAAATACAATTTTTTTCTTGTATATTAGTTGCATTTTTTCAGAGTGGTGTGTGCTTTAAAAATACATACAATACTTCTGATCAATTCATTTATTTACAGACAATATAACATTAAAAATACAAAAAACTCAATGCAAATCTGAATAATTTATTTTCAAATAACTAGTGTTATAATTCATTTTGTGATTCAAACAGTAAATTGAATTAAAAAAATATTTCATAAATTTATAAATTATACTATACAAGTGTTAAGCATACAAATTTTATAAGCAATTGTTTTTGTAAATTTCATTCTAGATTAATAATTTACTAATAGTGCAAGCAAAACAAAGCAGAAATTCTAGAGTAGGTAATAGAGTAAATTAATTTTTAATTCTGCATAATATTCAAGAGCAATCTTAATAAAACTTAAAAATAAAACCAAGGATTAAAGCTGATTACAAAATATCAGAGTAACTATATAAAAAATAGTAAATTATTTACCTCTGTTTTCAGCTCTTTTAATTGGTTTCTAAGCTCAAAAAGTTCTGTGGAGGTTAGAAGGATGTTATTTAAGGTATGAACCATATGACATGAAAAACGAGAATCGTTGTAAATGACTAGAATTTCAGATAAAGTGAGATAGATTTCTTCAGCATTCAATAATATGCAGAGCTGCCTATAAAGATATTAATTCAAAATATGAATGTGGAATCATTAGTCTTTTATTAAATGATTTCATGTGATCTCAAATAATATTTGATTTCATTACAAAAAATGTTGACAAATATGCCACCTAAGACAAAAATAATTTTTAACACTGAAGACTTTGTACATGCCAATTTAACATTAGCATTGAAAGAAAACAATCATTCAAAATAATACTAATCTTGTTATAAATAATAAGGTTACATCTTTAATTAATCCTAAACAATAAGGTTCATTACGGTATAGTTTACATCAGTGGTTACACATAGCAAAACTACCGTAAATGTTACTTTTTTTTTCTTCAATGTTTGCAGTATTCTACTTTTTTTTTAAAAAAAGTGGCCGATTAAGCAGTGCAACAAAAAAAAAATAAATAAATAAATAATAATAATAAAAAAACAGTAGTTTGTAGTGATTTCTAGCATCTACTTTTAAAATTAGTTTAGTAAAGAATCACTTTTAGTTTAGTAATGAATCACTTTTTTTTGAATATGATTGGTACAAATCATTGCAGGTTTGTCAATAACGTAAGGAGAACATTCCTGTGATTGTGCATTAATAAAAACATGTACACTAGCCCTTATCACTTTAGCCACACCTTCAAATGCGAACGCACATTCAAGAAACATTGATGTTATTTCAATTTAAGGGATTATATTTTCAGTAATTTTTGATGTATTTCATTTCTTAGGGGAAACAAAAGAGCATTAAACACTTAAAAAAATGCAAATATCTGATTATTTCTTAAACAAAATATTCACTGCCGAGAAGGTAGGCCCTTTTCATTGGATGTTGTAGGTTAAAGGAATAAAATCCTATAAAATGGTTTAGAATAACAAACTTGTTCATGTAAATATGGATAAATATTTCTTAATAATTCTTCAAGTTCATATGAGCCAATTTTTTATTCAAAACAATTTTAAACAAGAGTTAAAATTAAGTTTTTCAGTGAAGTTTATCTCCTAAAAGTAGTCAAATGGTAACTACATTTTAAAATAAGTTTGAAGTCACTACAGTTAAAAAAAGGAGTTGTAGGTGAAATTAATTACATTTCTAATAGACCAGTAGATAACAATAAAAATAATGTAGTTTTTCAAACCACTGATTGTAACTATATATATGTTATCTTAAACCCCATTATTGATTAATTTTCAAAAGTAATATCACTTAAATGAACCTAATATTACATTTTATCAACCAAAATATTTAAATTAATTACATTAAACTATTATACATAAATTAAATTATAAAAATAAAATATAATAGATAAGTGTTAAAAGCTGTTTATGTAAGTGAAATTTCGATCAAAAATAAATAAATAAAACTTGAATAAGTTTATGCAATTGTAATAATTTGTTTCATAGAAAAAAGACAGTTTTTTACCTAATAATAAATGGGCATTTGGTTTCAAATAATTGATTATTAGTATTGAATAAATGCAAGAGAGACATCATAAAACTAGTGAAATAACTATTGAGATTAGCAGGTGCTTTCAGTTTTAATTCTTTCATCAAGTAACTCGAGGCAACATTTTCTAAACCACAATGGTATTTCATTCCAGCTGATGACTTTGATATTTCAGCTAAAACTTCAAGATCTAAAAGAACTACCTAAATAAAAAATAAATAATTGCAAAAATTGAAATTACAATTTAATAAAATATAGTAACTTGTTGCATTGGACTTAACTAAGAAATTAGATGTTATTGTTGCTCACAAAGATAGAACAGTAGCTCTAAATACATAAAGAAACCGGTTTTTTTGAAATAGGAAAGACTACATCTGAAATCTCAAAAAAAGCCGGCACTAACACTTAAAGGGTAAAGTAGTATTTATGCTATATTAGCAGTTACTTGAGATCATACAATATTCTTACATGTAATATAGTTTTTAGTGAGCAAAAAATATCTTTCAATTGAAGGAAATGATTAAGTTCTTAAGATTTATCAAACAAAGTTAATAAAATATTCTAAAAATTTTAAATTAAGAAAAAACTAAATGTAAATATAATTTAAAAAAGTAATGGAATGCTCGATTTTATTAGTTTAATTAAGTACCCTATAAATTTAATAGAAATTCAACCAATTTATAAAATAATTTTAATGAACAAGAAATACTTTTTAATTAAAAGGAATGATTAAGTTCAACAGCTTTGCCAAAAATTGTTAGAAAGATATTTCAAATTTTTCCTACCTCATCAGAGGGATCAGATAAGGTTTGAAGAAGAACAGGAAATATATCTTCAACGTACATGAATAACTGCAAAATAAAAAGACATAGTATTATTTCCATTTTTTAATTATCAAATTTTATAATACCTAATGAATTTAAAACTGGTGATATTTGCAAAATGACAAATATTTTGGTGAAGAAAATTGCTAATAAACATTTATTCCTTACTGTTTGATCAATTAAAATAACACAAGTACACTCATTTTATAGAGTTCTAAAAAGTTTTATTGTGTATATATATATATATATATATAATATTATGTATGTATATATAATATTATATATAATATACACTTTTCTTTAATTTAAACTTTACTCGAAATAAAAAAAAGTATTATAATTTTTATTGTATCATTTCTAATATTTGGCGGCACATTTTAAGAATTTGGCGTCACACAAAAGTGCCGCGGCACAGTGGTTGAGAATCACTGC